>NW_027142358.1:7546709-8105979 GCF_026170545.1 Melanerpes formicivorus
TTAAGCAGGCAAGGTTGTTGCATTCAGGGCAATCAAATGACAGAGCATGATGCAGAAAGAGAAATGGAATGTGGTCCAAGCAGAAAACTGGAAATCTGGACAGCACTGGGATAAGCTGCAGTCCTATGACTTTTTCCTTGGTACAACAGAGATAATAGCTGCAGATCATTTTACAGGGAGTTGTGAGAATGTAATTAGGTTGGAAAGCCTTTTGCTGATGAAAAGCATTATGCCTGATAAGTTCTATTTCCCTTTTTTTACACTTGACTGGGAAATTAACAGTTTGTCTTCTTATGTCTTAGAGTCATCCTTTCTTCTCTGTGTGTGCTGTGTATGACTGCTGCACACAAGAAAAAATACTTACTCATTGCAGAGGATTTTAAAGAGGGTAGAGTTAGAACATGATTATAATTATAATTAATTTATTTGAAATTAATTAAGAAGTGGGCCAAGTACAGTATGTTTGTAGTGCATTCATTAGACCTTGTCATTTTTTCTACCCAAGCATGGTGTGTTATCCCTTGTATACTCTTTCACATGGACTTGCTGCATTCTCAATTAAGAAAAGGAAAACAAATAATAAAAAGCTGGTTTATCTGTAATTTAACATCTGGAAGTGGTATCTGCATACCAGATGGTGAATGCTGAGCAGAAGCCTTTTGGAGACCATTCAAGACATGTAAATAGACTAAGGAAGAACAGAAGCATCTCTAGTGTCATCAGCTCCTCAATCAGTTTCTGCATTTGTACTTTCAGATCTAGCTAAGCCACTTTTCTGTGAAGTTGTTTAAAAATATCCCAAACACAGTCTTTATATGCAGAGACTGAAGGCAGTCAGAGCCTCTGACCATGCCAAAAACTATATCCACTTGCTTTCCCCATTCTCTGTCATGGACTTGCACATCAGAAATAAATGGATGGCATTCATCCCATAACTGGCAGACATACACCTTGACATTTGGGAAGAAGAAGGATTGTTTTGGAGCACCTTGAATTACCCATCTTGTGAAGAGGAGGCTGTGGTGTCAGTAAAAAAAAAAAAGCAACCCACACTGTCACTTCTCTTTTTTGTTTTGTCAGAGCAGTGACCACTGATAGCTCTAGAAGTCTTGCTTAGGAGATGGCCCAGTACCAGAGAAGTCAGAATCACTTGACTTTGAACTTCAGAACTTTAGGACAGTGTTGTTGTTGTACTTTGTGAGTTTAAGGACACAGACCTACTTACAATAAGACTTTTTTTTTTCTGTTAAGAATAGTCTGATTTTGGTAGGGTCCTGGCAGTCCATTTTGAAGTGTATTGTAACAGCTACTAAACACATGCTGCAGTGATGTGAGCTGCTGCTAGCATAGCTGAGAATGTCAGCTTGCTAACTGGCAGCAGTTTTAGTTTCATCATGTTACATTACACATGGAATATGATTTCATGTGCTGTTTTATAGGGCAATATTTCTTAGCCTTATTAAATCAGAGGGCCACTTGGAATTAAAAAAAATTAAGACTGTCTCATCTAGCATTGCCACAGTGATTTTGTTTGCTTTCAAGTCAAAATTAGGCTAAACTTTGTGTTCTTGTTAATAACTTCTATGTTCTTTCATTGTGTTTGTGTCTTTCCTTGCATAGGGTTGAGAAATACTGTTAAGGGCTGGGTTGGGCAACGAATGTCTTGAAGAAAAGAGCCTGAAGGTTTTAGCCTTCTGAAAAATTATGGGCATTAAATTACTGATTGTGTAGCCACTGTAATTACATCAAGAAATAATTTGACTGCTGGCAGCTCAAAATAAAATAAAATCAAAGTAACTCTTATATGTTTTAGATTCCTTGTTTTTCTGTCAAGGGTTGCTGTTACATCCTCATGGAGTGAATAAGGTCTCCTACATGTATGGAAACTCACAGTCTCCCTAGGTTTGTGTTCTGGATACACTAATACTAGAGGCTCAGAAGTCTGTGTTGTGTATTAATCTGACTGTTCCCTTCCTATTCAATTTGGTTTGCTTGTGTTAGTGAATCACATTTAGTACATTGAAGAATGTTTCTTTTAAGTTAGGTGTTACTGGGAGGGAAGGTGAAAGAGCAGGAAGAACAGCAAGGTTTGACTGTGGTTTCTGTGCAAAAATAGTTGAAGGGCTTGATGTAAGCAAGAGTCATCAGCTATTTCAGCCCTCACTGTTAGTGGAGGTTAAGACAAGTTTCTGTGATGTTACACAGCCTGTCACCCCAGCTGCCCTTCGTTCCCCGCTGCTGACCTTGCTGCCTGTCAGCCCGGGAGTGAGGCCCATGCTGATTGCCCTGGGTCCCTTGGCTCCTTGGAAAGTAACAACGTTAAGCCAGGCTCTGTAGATACCCATGCAGGGCTGCATTTGCTTTCAGGGCAGAAATGGGAATTGTTTTTTTAAATTCCTTTTAAAATTCATAAGTTAGAGAGGTTCGAGGGTCATTTGGTAGGGCATTTTTGTGCACTAAATAGTAGTTTCTTTTATTGTCCAAATGATTCATCTCTGTTTATTCCTCCTGACTGGCTAGAAAACCAGTAGTCAGTAACAATTCTGGTCTGCCTTCCTGTTTTACTAGTACTGTCAAAACTGCCCATGCCTTGGTAATGGAAAATGTGGCATACAACCTGAAAGATTCACAACCTTCTCAGTTTTGTGTTTACTGTAAATTGCAGGATGAAAGATAAAGATATGTTAGCATGAAGTCTTCACTGCAACACTTACCTGATACTAGGAGTTGATGAGGCCTGTTGGAAATGCAGCAAGGAGATTGGATTTATTTGGCTGCTTCCTTCTCAGTGTGTGCTACACTTGTAATTAGGTTTAGATCCAAGTAAGGCAGGAGGCCTATGGTGTTACTTAGGTCTTAAATGGGACAGGTTGCACAGTGAGGTCCCTTGATAGGAGCAGGGCTAAAGCAATGGGGTTCTCAGACTGGCTGTAATTTCATACTGGGCCACTGGCAGATAGAGAGGGAATTAGTGAGAATTACAAATTCAGTTGTTCTTGGAAAAATTCCTCTGTGACTGCTCTCCTTCTCCAAAAGTTATGGCCTTGTTGAAAGCTTTATCTTCTTCCTCTGAGGTAAATAAGCTGTAGTATCAATAGGCAGGATGTCTTCATTTGGAGTGCTTTTCCTGTACTTAAATCACTGCGTCTTCCACATTCCCCAGAAATCAATAATAAAATTATTGTTGGCTGCTGGAAACTGTTTCAATAAAAAAGAAGGGGAAATGAGGCTTGAAAAATGCTGGCTTTATTGTGTGCAAATATGATTAATACAACATAATCTGATTGGAATATAGCTTGTATCCTGGAAACTGCCAACTTAATGCCAAGATTTGGTGCACTGCACAGATTTTGTTGCATAATTGCTTATACTGCAACTATACTGTTTCCCTTCTTATCACACAGAGAAAGACATGGGAAGGACAGCTTTAGTCTTTTCCAATTTTACTCCTAAGTGCAATATGCGTAAAGAGGTTTGCCCCCTCCTCAAGTAAGCATTTTTGTCTAAGCCATCCTTGCTGTTTGGAAGAGAAGGGTATTTTCCACATCTACATTTTATTGTTGAAATGCTTTTCTTTGCCTGTTGACTCTGGAAAAGATCCACTCAACCAGAAGATAGGATTGGCTTGTTGGTGTGTGTGATCTGGGAGAAAAGGTGGTAACTGTAGCTGAGGTGCATGAGTTTGCTGTGGTTCACTTTCCACGGTGGAGAAATGGGACTAATGAATGTATCTTGTATAAGATATTTCTGGATTGCACATATGAAAAACAGAGTATAAGCATGGGAGTTTTATACATGAAGGATTTAACTGAATACTTAAAAAAAGCTCCTGTGCTTGTAATGTAAGAAACTACAAGGAAATATTTGTTCTTCTGTTCAGCAGCTGAGGGAGCTGGGGTTGTTTAGCCTGGAGAAGAGGAGGCTCAGGGGAGACCTTACTGCTGTCTACAACTACCTGAAGGGAGGTTGTAGCCAGGTGGGGAGTGGTCTCTTCTCTCAGGCAACCAGCACCAGAACAAGAGGACATAGTCTCAAGCTGCACCATGGGAGGTTTAGACTGAATGTTAGGAAGAAGTTCTTCACAGAAAGAGTGATTGGCCATTGGAATGTGCTGCCTAGGGAGGTGGTGGAGTCACCATCACTGGAAGTGTTTAAAAATAGACTGGATGAGGCACTTGGTGCCATGGTTTAGTTGATTAGATGGTGTTGGGTGATAGGTCGGACTTGATGATCTCAAAGGTCTTTTCCAACCTGGTTAGTTCTGTACAAGACATTTTGTACAAGATAGTTACTGCCTGTTTATTGGTACTGGACCCTAATACCAATATTCTGATGAGGCTCTCCTGCTTAGGTTAAAGGCTTGTCTTTAGTTTCAGCATGATGTAAGGACTACAGGTTTTGAGGATCTTCTGGGGAAATACTAAACAGTTTTCCTTCTTTTCCAGTTGTCTAGGTAGCACGGTTCTTTGTGCCATACAGAAATAAGTCTGATGGATAGAGAAAGGAGTTGGTGGGTGTGACAATAGCCTTCAAAGTGTCCTAGTGAAAAATGGGAGATGTCTTTGCTGTCATGCATCTGCTGTCTGCATTTTCACCTTTTCTTTTTTCCTGGTTAACAAGTGTGGATTTTGCAGATTTAGGAGGCTGGTTTAGCTATTAGTGTTTTAAAACTAAAGGCAGCTGGAGACACTCAGTTGTTCCTAGTATGTTTTGAGCTAGAGGTTTTCTTGAATGCCAATGCAGTGCTCAAGTGGCTATTGTCCCTGCTGTATTTGTGCTGCTGGCCTACCACATTTGACCATTTAAAGCTGTGCACTGAACAAACCAAGGCCTGGAGCTGTGGGAATGAGGAGTGGAGGAAGCATGTGTTGCTTACTCTGTCCCAGTAAATCACTGACTGACAAACTGCTAATCTGCTGGCTGTGGATTCTTGAAAAAATCAGAGTGTTAGCCAGGAGCTGCTGAAAGAATAAATCTTCACAGTGTAAGTAAGGTTTCAAAGGCTGCTGTCTTCTGTTTTCTTGCCCTTAAACACATAAAAATAACACCAAGATGGGTCAGCAGGCTCTTAGTATATCAATGGTCAATTCTTGTTGGTCCCATGTGGATGGAAATATGGAATTATTTTTCACTCTGATAGACCTCCTTATCAAGTAATCTTAATACTGTAACAGAAGTCCTATGAAGTTGCAAATACCCTCGTGATGACAGGAACAGATTACTCTGCAGAAGGAACCAAAGCTGAGAGAGCAAGAGGCTTTAACTCTGAGACCACATGTGCTATTGCATTGTGAATGCTGTATTTTAGCACACTACAGAAAAACTAGTGTATGTGGCTTGTAGTCAGCAACTGGGCTATGTATAGGCCCAGGTACACACTGTCAAACAAATGTTTAGCTTTTGAGCCTCATTCTCTTAAGTGAATATGGAGAGAAATAAGCAACTCAATCTATTTGAACACTGACACATGCCTCAATAATGCCTTAGATAGTGCATAAATAGTTCCTATACCTTTAAATAATTTTCTTTTTATTTCTAGATACTAGCAAATTTTGTTTGAGCATGAAGCCCAGACAACTACTTCTTCCCTGTTTAAAAGTCTTCATTGAAGAGCTAAGCCTCTGTTTTGGCGCAATAGTTTGTTTCCATGAAATACAGGGATATTTCCAATATGGGATTATGACTCCCAGTGGGCTGTATCTGAGAGGTAAATTGTGAAGAATTGTTAAGCACAAGACAAAGAAAGAAAGAAAGAAAAAGAAAGATTCTCTTGTGCCAGGGAAACCCTAAGGAATCTCCATAAAAGAACAGGTGACTGTGGAGTCATCTTTAAAATATTATTCCAGTGTAAAGGAATGCTATGCCAACTATTAAAACAAACTGAAGTTTCCTTCAAATACAGAGTCTGTCTGAATTGCTTCTCTCAACATGCAAAATGTGACCTCAGTGTTGTTGTTACCTCAAGCCATGCATTTTTATTCAGCAGAAGAAGCCTCTCCAACACTAAGCTCTGTTTTGCCAGCCTCTGAGGCATTTCCAAACATCCCAAACCTTTGTTACCTTGAAGGCAAACAAAATGTAACAGCAAGAAGCTAAAAATATCTGAAATTTACCAGTGAGAGCACTAATAAGCCTGCTTTGGGAAGAGTTAAAGCTGATGATACTTGACAACACTTTTGTTTTAAAAACCAGTAGAAATGCAGCACTAAAACCAACCTGGAGTGTAGAGCCAGCAATTCAGAGCCAAGCTGGACACACAATACTGTGTCAGTCCTTGAGCAACAACAAATCCTGTCTTTACAGATCCAAATAGAATAGAATAGACAGGTTGGAAAAGACCTTCGAGATCATCAAGTCCAAACTATCATCCAACACCATCCACTAAACCATGGCACCAAGCACCCCATCCAGTCTCTTCCTAAACACCTCCAGTGATGGTGACTCCACCACCTCCCTGGGCAGCACATTCCAATGGGCAATCACTCTTTCTGTGAAGAACTTCTTCCTAACATTCAGTCTAAACCTCCCCTGGTGCAGCTTGAGACTGTGTCCTCTTATTCTGGTGCTGGTTGCCTGGGAGAAGAGACCACTCCCCACCTGGCTACAACCTCCCTTCAGGTAGTTGTAGACAGCAATAAGGTCTCCTGAGCCTCCTCTTCTCCAGGCTAAGCAACCCCAGCTCCCTCAGCCTCTCCTCACAGAGCTTGTGCTCCAAACCCCTCGGCAGCTTTGTTGCCCTTCTCTGGACACGTTCCAGCATTAGCATGCAGAGTGGGAGAATAGGAGCTGATAGAGTTCCAGGTTAGAGGTTTTAGAGCTGAAAGCTGTTCTGTGCACTTGAGGATGTTTGCAGGAACATTAGAAGTAAGGAATTTTCCATTGCTCTTAGGCTGCAGAGGGGGTGCATAGCTGCTTTATGGGCACTGCTGCAGCTGAGGACTGCAGAGCCTTTGTGCTTCTTTCTAAGTGTGTGCTGGTTTCTGCCCAGAACTCTGTATTTGGCACTGGCAGAAGAGAGTGCTGGGCAGCCACTAAAGCTCATATCCAAATGCTTCAACCCTTTGGTGATTAGTGACTCCTACCTTGCTTCCTGTTGTCATACTTACTGTCAAAAATGTCTGTGTCTGTGAGAGTCTTAGTGCAAGATCTGACTGGTGATGCACAGCAGAACAGCTTGTATGTTAAGCATACAAAAGTATCCTGGGAAGCAGCTGGAGGTTTTGTCAAGGTCTTGTTTGCTGATTACTACAAATACATAATTTCTAGTGAAAAAGAAAAAGGTACATTAAATGCTAAGTGTGCTTAAAGCTTTACTTTTTCTTACTGCACAGAACACTTCTGTGATTCAGAAGGATAAATGAAAATTATAATCATTATGTCAGCACTTGCTTCTCATTTGAGATTGAAAAACTGTCAGTTCAATGAAACAAAACATACAGTTGCTACCCATTCTGTTTGTTTGCTACTAGCAAAACTGTTTAAATATAGGCTGAAACACCACAATTCTGCTTTGCATAATACAGTGCATTTTTATTTATGGTCTAGTGGTTAAAATCTAAACCCCAAGAGTCAATAGGACTGGGGTCTGTTCCTGGCTGTTTTTCAACTTGTTTTGACCATAGACAAACCCTTTATGGTCACAGTTCAGCTGAGTCTGTAAACAAATGGCAAGTCAGTGATTCACCACGTTCCTAACTGAAAACATGAGTTGTCCCATGGGTTTTGTTTGGGATTTCTTGCAGTTACAATTAGGCACGTTTACCACTTTGTCAGTTTGTTTACAGGCACTGAGCTTACAGGTCAGCACAGCACAAACATGCATGACTCCATTGCTCTGCATGCAGGGAGGCACATAGCCAGCAGATGGTTGTGTGGGCAGAGGTGAACTGGAACCAGTGCTGTGCGCAACCAGGGCTTTAAACAGCAGTTTCTGTTTCCTGGCAAGGTGCTGTGCAGCAAAATGTCTGCAGTGGCTGTGCAGAAGTTGAGGTAAGGTTTGATGGGTCTTTTAAAAGAGAAATGCAAGGGAAGGAGTGCTGGAGGTTTGTGCTTACCCACACTCCTGCGATTGCCAAGCCAGCTGAGCGCAGTTGTACGAAGTCTCCCGCAGTACAGGTTCCTCTGCAGGGTTTCCAGTTCTCATGGAAAAGAAAATCCTCTGCCTTCTTTCCAGTACAAAATGACAGCACCCTGCCAGGCTGTGCAAACCAGGAATGATTCTGAGCTCCTGTCAGGGCTGAATAGGCTGACTCCTCTCTCAAAACCAAAGGAAAGCTAGCACCCAGATGTGAAATTTAAACATGACATTTCAGACTTCTTCTCAAGTAACGAATTGGTTTAGTATTGAGAGCTGCATACCTTGAAATGTTACTGCTTCCCTTTTGTTACATTTCAGTAACAAGTGCCTGACAACACTTCCCCTGGTTAGAAAAGACCCCGCAGCACAGAAATAATTAGTATTCTAAAGCATAAATCTTCTTCTAAATATATATGAAAACTGGCATTGCTCTGTAAAGACTTATGAAGGTAATGGATATCCTGAAAGGAAAATCATAGAATCAATAAGGTTGGAAAAGACCTCAGAGATCATCAAGTCCAACCTATCACCCGACACCTCATGACTAACTAAACCATGGCTTCAAGTGCCATGTCCAATCCTTTTTTGAACACCTCCAGAGATTAGTATATTGAGGTGAGATAGCATTCTTCACTATCTGGTTATATCTGGAGATCTCAGACCTCTGGCCTCACAGCTGAGACAAACTTTCCTCAAACTCTGGCAGCGTGTGAATTGGCTGCCCAACACTTAACTAGTGTGTTTAATCAGTATTGTTGCTTCAGTGGGGGTTATTTTTTAATTAAGTTTAGTGTCCCAAACTCCTCCAGGACTGTCACTCACTCTTTCCCTCTGGATTCTCAGCTGGAGTTGCAGGTCAGGCGATCACAAGTGCTAAGGTATGAGTATTTGGTGCCTACATGAAATCGTCTGGTCTGGTTGGTCGTGGAGGTGTGACTTTCACAGACACTCTCCCTGTAGCTGGCACTAAATGCCCAGCTTTGAGGCTACCTACGTGGGAGATGTTGTCAAAATGGTGAGCTCTGAGGATAGATCTATCCTTCCTCGAAGCCCTAGTTTAGTATCCTTTTGATAGACATTGTTGAGGCAGGATACATTGATACTTGTGCTTTTACAGGGGGTGGGGTTGTAAAAGGGGTCCTCGAGGCTTTAACTTAGCACTTTCTGTCAGCACAGCAGTGATCTCAATGTATTTCAAATAGATACTGGCATTATTTATTTCTGGTGCCATTCAGAATATGGAGCAACATAAAATGGGCAACACTTTGATCCTGCTCTTTAAGTCAGGTTTGTGTAATATCAGGAATGCATTTGCACAAGCTTAATTATGCATGTTGTGTCTGAGACTTGTATAAATCTGGATACTAGTTCCCCACCTGGCTCTGTATGCCCCTAACTGCCTGCTTTGCATGCCTTACTCACTGGGGAATAAGCAGCAACTGAAATAATCTGTTTCTAGTCATGTTACTTTCATTTCTTAAAGACTTAGCACAAAGTAATTGGGCTGCATTTCCTATGCTTCAGAGAAAAGGTTAACCCCTTGCATTATCTGTCCACATTTTGGTTTATCTGTCTTTGTGTGACCTCTGGAGACCCCAGATAGCAGGTAAAATTTCTGAAGACTGAGTGTTTGTGAAAGCCTTTCGCAGCCCCTTAGAGGAGGCTGTCACCTCTAGCTTGAGAAGTGCTGATCTTATCTGAACACCTGAAAATCAAAAGCCAATTAGTTTTATCTACCAACCAAAACAGTGTGGTCAGAGTAAGGTGTTTCAATTCTCAAGAGACTCTCAGTGGCTAGGGCCAAGGATGGCAAAGCCTACAGCATGGACAGTGTTCTCAGCACCTTCATGGTGAAGGGGTTGATCCTGGATGTGCCCAAAGGATCAGAGCAGGTGATGCATCAGCTGCAGAAAGCAGCTAATCCCATGAAGTCTCCTGCCAATGCAGGGTTTTTTCCTGGGGGCACTGCTAGCACCTTTCCCTGGGCTGCTCTTGACTTCTAGATGGCAGGGAAGGCAGGATGGCAATGAGGAGCTTCTTCCTTAAAGCTGCCTTGGTGGTGTGAGAAATCAGCATATTGTCACTGTTCTCATTTCAGGGCTTTTGCCAGCACCAAATCTGTGGTGGTGAGAAATAAAATGGCTGGGCAGGACAGGCTGGCAGGGGTGCAGTTAGTGACTGCAAATACATCTCACAAAACTGATGTGGCTGAAGCAGTGTGAAAAGGGGTGTTTGTTGTAACTGCAGATACTGCTTCTCTCCTGTGATCCATGAGTACAAACTTATAAGAAGCACTGACAAAGTCTGCAAGAAACCATGTCATATCTTCAATGAATTTGAAAACTCGGTGTGTCTAGGAGAAAGAGCAAGGAAAGAAATGGGCAGCCCTTGTAGGGCTTTCTCCCCACAGCTTAAACAGAGCATTCACATGCACTACAGCCTTCTCCAGCTATTGATTTTGAAACAAAGCAGGTTTTAAACCCGTATTTCCAGAGAGGCCATCCAAGAGGTCTGCATACTTCTGTGGGTCCTTTTTGCAACATCCTCCCAACTCATTCAGCTTTATATTTAGTGCAAATTGGATCTCCAAGTTGTTCCTGATTACTGTGTGCATACCTGAAAGTTGCAGAATCAGTCTCGTCTTCTTACTGTGTGTGCTTGTAAACCAGTGCACTGCAATACAGTGCAGTACTGTGTTCAGGTTTGGTACTGGTTTATCCTGCGGTGCCTTGCACATGAAAGCCCAAGCATAAGCATGTTAAAGTATACAATTGAATTTAGACCTGCTACATCAGCCTGACCTGCTGTGTGAGGCTCTTGCTGGGAGCACCTTCAAATATAGCGCAAAATTCTCTTCTCAGATTCCTGGAGTAGCTCCTGACTCACTCTTTTGAGTCTCCTGCACTGACATGTGCAGGCACTTTGTGCTGTGAAAGAAAGTGAGCGCCCTGAAAGGAGTAATCTGTCACTGACTGAGGAATGGACAATAATGGCAAAGCCCCAGAAAGAGCACGAGGCCCTTTCTTGAACCAGTGCTCTGTGTCTGAGAGAAACTCAAAGGGTTTGTGTCACGTGGGCATTGTGCTTGTAAAGCCTCTTCCTCATAATTATCACTTATCTGATGATCTAAGACTGCTTTGTGGATATGAGGACAGAATTTTGCCTGCAGGATGCACGATTGCCAACTGTGCCTCTTCTATAAATCAATTTTAAGTGTGTTTGGAATAGCTGCCAGGCTGGCTTCTGAGCTTACCAGAGGACCGAGCTCCAGCAGATACAGTCCCACATGGCACAGAGCTGTTGCAGTTTTAAAATCAGTCTGATTTTTTTCTTTAACAGGGGAGTCCAGTGTAACTCCGTCAAGACTGGAGTGACACTCTGAATCTGCATCTGCCTCATGTGAGTTAAAATCCTGGCAGCAGCATTTTGCATAAGCTGGAGCCTCTGTAGAGGTGTTATTATTTTTTTCCCCCCTTTTTTTTTTTCCCCCTTTTTTTTTTTTTCTTTTTTTTCCTTTTCAGGAAGGCTATAAAATTGTTACTGTACGTGTCCTGGCAGCAAAGGTAAAAACAACCACACAAATGCATGAGAATTGCATACCTTACTGCACAACCCTTACTCATTCCAGATTGACTGCTCCCCCCTAGCACACCCTGTGTCAGGGACACCTGCATTCATTGCAGACCACTCCTAGGGTACTGCTTTTTCCTTTCAATACTATAACCTTAAGCCAAGTGATGGTATTAAGGAGAAATTGGCTTCTCTTTTTTTTAAACCTTGGGTTGTTTTCTTTCCACCCCAGCTACATAATCCCTGAGGGCTGGGTGTCAATTGCCCTGCGCCACTGAAGCGATTGCCTGTGCTGGAACACAGGCTGTTAAAATAATGTGGTCCTCTGAAGCTGGGGACTTAGCATGGTGGCAGAGCCATGGCCACCAAATAGGAAGAAACAGGAAAAAAACCCCAGAAACATAACAAGTTGTAGCACGTGCTTTGGTTTTGCTGTCATGATGCTTGCGTTGGGCGAGGATGCTCTGAAAATGGATCTGTGGCTCTGCCTCTTCACCGGCCGCAGAGCTGAGGATGCTTGAAGAGTGGGCCCTCCTCTCGGTGAAAGAGCTGAGCATGGGAGACATTGCATGGCAAACAGCTGAATTCATTACATTGCCATGGCACACAAATTACCTCCAGTTGTGAGCCCAGCAACCAGGTCTGAAGGAGAGCAATGTTCCAGGAAAATTTCGAACTTTTTCATTGCACAGCTGCTGAAAACAACAAATTTGATCTGTCTTGCCTACTCTTTTCTCCCATGGATGCCTGAAGTGAACAAGATATGAGAGAGAGTGACCAGCCCTGCATACAATATTGAAATATGTTTTTACATCTGGTAATGCATGTCACAGGGGCATCTTCCCTGAGTGTGCTGCTGTAGTTGCAGTGGTGTTATCATGTCCGTACTTGATCTGAAGGAGGTGGATTGTTCGTTTGGCCCGAAGCTCCTGTTACTGGAACAGACATTCACACAGCTTATGAGAGGTGTCAGTGGGTTGTGGCTTGTGCTGGTTGATGCAGCATGTGCTGTGGGGTAGGGTGCTGTCCAGGTGGGCTCCCTGAGCTCTCAGTCTGTTTCCAGCTGCATGGCTAATTAAAGGAAAGTATCTTGAAGTCTATGATGGTAACTGAAGAATGTGTATTGTCCCTTTTGCTGTTTCCAAGAGTTCAGTTTCCTATGTCTTTGTTTAGTTCATGTACCAAGGAGAAGGCTTTCATTTTCAAGATACTGTGGAGTGGCAGAGAATTAGGGAAGGACCTGAGGGGTGAATGAATTAGTAGTTTGGTTTTGTTCAAAGGGACATCAAGGAAGCAGAATCTAGGACATGAGAGACAAGGAGAATAACTGCTCCCCCAAAGAAAACATTCAGATTAATCCTGTCACAGTACTGCTTCAACAGAGACTTGGGCTGATGAAGGCTGATGATAATACTTGTTCCTCAGCCTTTTTCCTGTTGGTGCTTCAGCTTGTTTCCTTAGACTCAGAGAGCTAAAAGGAGGGAGGCCTGTAGTGGTAAATACAAGACAGAGAGGCATATGCAGCAAGGAAGAAGTTAAGTGAGGGCATTTTGTGAGCAGCAGGCCACATGTCCCACCCACCAGGGCCATTCTCTGGTGGAGTTACCAAGATGCACAGGTTGTTTAACACAAAGCATTACAGTTTGCCTGGAAAGTTTCTGTTGGAGCTGTTGATAAACCACTGCTGCTTGTCCAGAGGAGATTGCCTGATGCTTCTTGAGATTCTTTGTGTCTGAGCAGTATCACTGTGGATGTGAGTTCAAAAAGAGCAGAGTTTTCCTGGAGAAATGTTTTGTTTAAGAGTGATGCTTTATGGATAAATGGATAACATGGTCAAATTCCCAGGAAGCTAATGAGGAGTGCAGCGGCTTTGTAGACAGAGTGGGGAACTGGAGGCTGCTTCACATGACAGGGAGCTTGGCAGTGCTTTCACCTTCTAAGAGTACATGCACGTGTATTTATTGCCATTTTCCCTGGGAACTGCCTTTACTGTCCTGCATCAGGAATTCCTTTTTCCAGATGATGCTCAGGTGTCACTCTCACAATGTTGTTCATCACCTAACTATCTTTTACTCCCTCCAACTCTAGCTCACTCCCCAGAATTGCCTTGTCAGTCACTGCTTTCTTCATTAGCTGTAGCTTTTGGTTGCTTATTGCTGTCTATAGCTCAATCAACCCTTTCCTTCCTAAAGAACAGAAAAGACTACGTGCATTGAACATTGTATCATGTTGTTGATGTTTGCCATTGCTGATATAATGCTTGACTATCTTGTAAGTGGTTTATTGGTTTTATTTATCTGTTTAAGAACTTTACAAATTTGCTTATTACATTTTGAATGGTGTTAGTTTAACAGGGGAAATTAACTCAGGATTCTGGTGCTATTGAAAGATACAGGAGCCCTTAGTCACGGTTACTACAACCTGAGGCTTTTGACAGTCTCATTTCTGCTATAGCCCTTGCCTTTTTAGTATATCTGTAGTGTTTTATTTTTTCTTTTTCCCCTCTCAGATTGAGCTTTTGCATTTCACTGTATATATATATATATATGGCAGTGATTACCTGAGTAGTATAGATAGTGTGTGTTTAATATATATTGTGAGGCCCACAGATGCGCTGCAGCTGTCTCAGGAAATGCTCTTTGTCTTCTAACAAGCTTACTAGGTAACATGCACATTTTTGTACTTTACTGAGCTAAATTTGGAGTATCCAAGTGTTTGACACAGTTGAGCCCACTGAACCCATGGTAACCATTATCGTGGTCAACGGTTGTATTTGCCCTTGTTGCATCTTAACACTAACTTAAGACAGCAACGTGCAGCATCTGTAAAGACACCTTCAGAGAAACACAGTGATTTCTGCCTGACCTAGAAGCAGAGCAATTTTCTTTTAAATGTTAATTTAATAATCTGATTAAGCAGTAACATTTCCAATACATGGGAGGGTTGTTTGCAGGAAGAAGACAGGCCCAGTGGTAGGAAGGACTTGGTTGAACAGGTCCACTTCTTTTGCATTGAGCTAAGATATGTGTCACAGCTGAGTAGCTCCTCTGATGTGTGAGAGCAGTAAGGTTGCTTAAGAGGGTAGCATTTTGATGCACACTGGTAGTAGCTACCAGATTTTTACAGTACCAAATGCTGTTATTAACAAGCAAATCGTATGTTAACTTGACAGCTCTACCTTCAAACTACCTTAGCCTGCAACAAACATAAATTCCTCTGAGGAAAGCTGGAGACAATACTAAGCTGTGGGATTGTATCCAGGGCAGTAACAGTAGCACAGCAGCAATGAATTCCAGGCTTTCTGACCAAAATTTACTGGTTTCTTCATCAGTTTTGTGAAAGCATAGCAATCAAAACCTGATCCGAGCAGGTGGAACAGTGGGGCAGTGACACATGTGCCTACCGGGACTGCAGGGAGAGGAGCTGCAGTTTGAAATACATTTTCCCTGATGCAGAGAGCTGTGATAGACTGATGGATATTTCATCTGGTGCACTCTGCTGCTGAAACCTGAACTGTGGCTTCACTCAGCTGCAGTCCTGGAGCATGAGCTAATTCCACCGTGTCTCCGGGCTGTGGGACCTGAGGCAGTGAAGGGCAGAAGTGAAGACGGGAATGTGTGATGTGGAGGAGGGAGGAGGGCAAGTGGGTATATTACTTTTAACTGCCTTCTTGTTTAACCCCCTAGCTGTTTTCAGATTTTCTAACTGAAATCTCATCTTGGTACAGTGTATAAATCCCCTGAATACGAATCTCTCGGATTTGACCTGACCGTAGAAAGATTAGTTTCCATTGGATACCCTCTAGAGCTGCTCAGTTTTGTGTATGATCCTGCATTCCCTACCAGGTAAATGACTAACAGACACCAACCTAGCCTGCTTGAATGCTTGAATATTTGTTCTGTAAAGTTCATAGGCAACACACGAGGCCAGGTTTTCAGAGTTGTGCCTCTGAAGCTTGTGGTTGACAGCAGATAATAGGGAAGGGAGCAGACTGCCCCAGTATTTGAGGGCCTTTGCACACATGAATCCATACTACCAAAGAGGGAGTGTGCAAAGAAAGAGGGCTGCTGAAAACATGTCCAAAAACAACCTTTCAAAGCAGACAGCAATCACAGTTGGGTTGGAAGTTAAGTCAAGGGGAGGAGGAGCCTTTGCTGTCCATCAGACTCTAGAATGTCTCAGAGAATTTTTCTCTTTATTTTAATAGTGTCCTGGTGGATAGGACACCCTTAAAATTACGATGACATTAAACAACAGTAAAAGTGGGACCAATCCCGTCCCACTGGATTGTTTCCATTTGTGTCTTTGCTGGATTTTGCTTTTTTGACTCCTTGGAACTTCTTTACAAAAGACCACACCACAGGGTCATTGGGTTCTTGTTTCACTTTTCAGTCAGTCAGCCTCCTTCCTTCCCTCCTGTGAGCATGTTTTACACTGAGATGGATGTTGTGCGTGCCTATGCCCACAACAAGACAGTAACCCTTCACAAACCTGCCTGCATCCCAGGGAGGGGACAGAAGGGAAGTTTCTGTGGGAAGACTACACTTTCTAGATGCAAGCTACTAGATAAGTGAGGCAGAGGTTGCTGGAGTTGGAACTGGCAGTGTCGAAAGCATTTTGTGCAACTGATACATTCCCCATTTGGCTCTGTGACAGAGCAAGGAAAGAGGGGAGAAATTCCTTTATCACAGTTCACTCTTCCTTGCAGCCAAGCAGAGCTGTCAGGCAACCACAAACACAAGTGTCACATTCATGACCCTGTGGAACAGGCCCCTTAGATGGTTCCATTTTCATGTCCATGGAAAGCAGATCAGCTGTATCTTTCACCTGGCAGTGTAGGGTCTTGTTGCTCACCTGCAGCCAGGTAAAAGAGACAGCAGAGGCCCCATCTGTGTAACAGCAACTCTGTTCTCAGGCCCCATGCCAAGTGAGACAACTGTTCTAGAGCTGACTTAGAACTGCTGTTAAAATGGTCACTGCTTAGTATGTTCACTTCATATATTTAATCCCTTTCTTAACAGAGGCCTGGTGTTTGATACCCACTATGGAAATTTGTTGAAAGTCGATGCCTATGGGAACCTCCTAGTGTGTGCACACGGCTTTAATTTCCTCAGAGGGTGAGTGCTGACTCTTGGCTATTCTTTTTGACTTCATATACTCTTTTGAGTGACTGATCTTCCCCATTTTATGAGGAGCTGTGGGGACTTCATTAATAGCAGGCGCTGCATTGGTGTTCTTGCAGCTCCAGGATGGACCAGGGATGCACTGAGGGTTCCAGATACAGCAACCCTGAGTGTTTGTAGAGGAAAGCTCTGTGCTGGCACAGGCACATCTGCAGCGTTTTGGAAATAGGAGAAAATATGCTGTGGGGAGGGGTTGATTGGATAATCCATGGGCTGTTCATCTCTCCTGGCACAGTTTAACATCAGCAGCATGTCACTTAAGACAAAGCTATAGTGTGAGGGTTGCTGGGAGTAGAGAGGATCTGTGGCCTGTGACACCGTTAACTCCACAGCTGTTGCTAAGAAAGTTCAAAGGCCTGAGTTGGCTTGGGGAAGAGCAAGCTTCACAGAATCATAGAATGTTAGGGACTGGAAGGGACCTCAAAAGGTCATCCAACCCCACTGCCAGAGCAGGATCACCTATACCGGATCACACAGGAATGCATCCAGGGGGATCTTGAGTATCTCCAGAGGGGGAGATTCCACACCCACTGTGGGCACCCTTCTCCAGTGTTCCATCACCCTCAGTGGAAAAAAATTTTCCTCCTGTTTCCATGGAACTTCCTATGCCTCAAATTCCACCCATTGCCCCTTGTCCTGACATTGGGCATCACCAACAGAGCCTGACTCCATCTTCTTGGCACTCACCCTTTACATATGTGTAAACATTAATGAGGTCACTCCTCAGTCTCCTCTTCTCCAAACTAAAGAGACCCAGCTCCTCAGTCTCTCCTTGTAAAATGTTCTACCCCTTCCTGTTTCTGATGTTTGAGGGTGTTAGAAGTGAGTCATTGCAGGCTGTTTCCTACAGCCTTCCCTGGTTGCTTGCATTCCTCTTGCCCCAGAGAAGGTGCTGTAGAAGGAGGACTGCAGTGCTACATGCCTGATTTGTCCTAGCAAATCCCCTCAGATCCCTGCTTCCACGGATGGAAGGCCAGCTCAGGGCCCCCAAGGTGACAAGTCTTGTCATTGCAGGCCTCTTAAGTCCTTGCATCAGGAAGCAAAAATTCAGAAAAAGCCCTTATATATGCACTCAAATTCCCCTTTGAGTCAGAGGTGATCTTCAAAAGCTCCAGAAATGAAGGAAACCAGAATAATTAAATTACTTCAATCATTGCCACCCTGCTGATTAATTGCAGAGGGCTCCAGGCAAGCCTCCCACAGCACAGCCTTGCACTCCTCTGCTGAAAGCTGCTTGGGAGAGTGTTAAGCAATACATGGAAAGTGGGAGAAAGTTTAAAATAAGCAAACAATGAAAGCAGAGATGATTTAAGGCATCCTCATAACCAGCAGCATGGGGCTTAAGGTTGAGTTGTGGACTCCCAACCACTGTTTCCCTAATGGGCCCTGCTCAGTTTGCTGACTCAGCAGTGAGAGTTTTGTGTTTGGCTCTGTGGAGCAGGCTCAGTGAAGGGAATGCCAGAAGATGTACTTTTGCTTTTGCCCCTCTAGTGCATGTGAGAATGCTGGGTGTTGGTTAAAGCACAGCAAACTCTAGTTAATGAACCCCACTACAGCTGCGTTCTGCAGGTCAGCCTGTGTCGTCCTCAGTATTGTTGTGGTTTCATTCTTTTCCACCTTCTCTGTTCTCAGGCCTGAAACACGGGATCAATATCCAAACAAATTCATCCAGAGAGATGACACAGACAGGTTTTACATTCTGAACACGTTGTTCAATCTACCAGGTGAGTCTAATACTAGCCCATACAGGCCCACAGCCATTAAAGCTTTGCTACTTAACCTGTTTCTGGTTTTTTGCATCAACTTCCTTCTCATGGGCACAAGGCCTGAGGTTAGCTGGATGCAATACACTACCCCTGTTTTAAAATCTGGCTTTGTTTCTTTGCAGAGACCTACCTGTTGGCTTGCCTAGTGGATTTCTTTACTAACTGTGACCGGTACACTAGGTGCGTATTCCCTCTGGTTCAAGGTGCTGATGCTACCGCAGGATGGTGATTATATACAGCAGTGCAGCACAGATGGAGCTGTGTTTTATATCAGTGTAGGTCCCTCAGGTGGTTTTGTTGAAAGAAAATTCAGGTCCCTTACCCTTCAGATGTTAAGAGAATTTAGTGGTGATAAGATGATCTGTGTGTACAGCAGAGACTAGTTATGAGGGTTTCCTTCAGAGAGAAGTGTCACCGTGCTGACTGACACTGGTATTGGGGCCAGCTTCTAAGACCACACATGTATTAGAGGGTTATTACAGGCACCAGACAGCTCATTTTGAACACATGTGCCTTACAGTTATATTTGAACTGGTAACTGAAAAAGGCTGAATTTCCTCAGCTGGGTACCACAAGTCCCTTGTGTCCTGACTGAGGACCTTGTTCACTTAAAGGTGAAATGCTCAGGCACGGTGTGGTTTAAAAGGCTGTTTGTGCAGCATGAGTATTTACCTAGCTTTCAAATAGGAATGAGCATAAAACCAAGCTGTGGTTTAAATTGGCAAATGTGATTGCTGCTGTGCTGCTGACTCATGTGATGGGGTATCTTTGCATATTGTGTGAGTGGAAGGCAAAGGTTTAATGGGATTCTGCCTGGGAGCAGAGGAACTGTTTATGCTGACAATCCATCAGGTGAAGTATCCTTCCTCAGGACAGGCATGATGATTGCTGTCATAATAAATACAGCTCTGTTTAATTCTCCCTGATTTCTTCTAATGCATACTCTCATGGGTGTCTCAAAGATACCTCCACAGAATGTTGTACAGGAAGTTTCTCATGTGAAGTCTAACAGTTCAACACAGAAGTAGTTCCTCCTCTCAGCAGTACTACATGTAGTCGATTTCCAGGGCACCCCCTTCTTTAGTGTTACAAGGAGGGAGAAAGCAATATTCTGTTAGCTTTCTCAGTACATTCATCTTTTGTAAAGTGCTGCCAGCTGCAGAGTCCCAGGATTTTTTTTTTCCTTCTTGTAACACTGTGGGGGGAGAAATAAGAGTTGCAGTCACAGAAAGGTGTAGTGCTGCTATGCAGGTACAGGCTTGCTGCTAGGAAATCACATCCTAAAATTTTAAACAGACATTCTTGGGTAACACACAGATCTTGTTGAAGTCTGATTGTAGCCCTCCTCAAAGTCTGAGCTGCAGTAAAGTAGTATATAAGAAACCATTATGGTAAGATTTCAACACAACATTTGGAACTGTCTCTGTCCTTGACATGTTTTTTACCTGCTGCAACTGGCTGCTACCATCTCTCTTCTTTTACTTCACAGCTGTGAAACAGGGTTTAAAGATGGAGACCTCTTCATGTCCTTCAGGAGCATGTTCCAGGATGTCAGAGATGCTGTTGATTGGGTTCATTATAAGGTGATTGCAAGAGCTCCTTGGGGTGCCTGTAGTTGTAGCCGAGTTGGAGGGACTAGTTTGTAACTCTTGAGTTAAGATGTGTATTCCACTTTTGGGCAAGAGCCCTTCTTTGCCTCCTAGTGAGCAAATAATAAATTGCAGCTCTATGTAAGTCAAGATCTTGACTGCCCTCCTAGTACTGGAACATATCTATCTTAGATTGCTATTCCTTTCTAATGTGCCTAGATTCCAATTCTGTATTGTAATTCAGGGGGTTTAGAACATAATGCCACAGGAATATTTGCACTTACAGACCATACTTTATACATTGTCCTGTTAAACCAGCATTTTACTATAAATGTTTTGCATTGGTACTATGTTATGTTGTCTGAAAAGTACCTGCATTAAGCAGAGAAATCCATCAACTCTTCTCTCTTTAGAGAGGAGAGGCAGTTCATCTTTTTCACACACTTGTGTGCAAATTTAGAATCTCATTTTGTGAGCATTAACATCTGGTTAAACACCTGATTTTCTTGGTTTTCCTCATTTGAGAGGTCTGTTGGGGTGGGATGGAGAGCCCAGACGAGAAATCTGCTCATGGTTGTATTTGTGGTGGTCCTTTTTAGCCATGTAGTAGCCAGGAATCTATTTTCTTTCCTTATGCAGTGTTGTGTGATACATGTTGGAGTTGGCCTTTGAGTAAAGCATTATGGTCAGTGTTGGAGACAGGTCATTGACTGTCTTGTTTGGTATGGCAAATCTATTTTTTTGTTTGTTTCTATTGTATTCCCTTCTGAAAGGGTTAAAATGCTGTTGAAGTGGATTATTTACCATGGTGAGGGAATCGATGGATCACAGAGTTTGTGATGGTCCCTGCTACTCAAAGCCTCTCATCTCTAGAGTCACTGGTTCAGATTCGCCCTGGTTTGTACTTTCACAGCATTTTAAAGTGTGAAAGTTGGCATTACTTTGATGTCTCTTACATCATAAGTTTCCCTTACCTCACTGGGTCCTGTTGTTTCTATTTCAGGGGTCGCTCAAGGAAAAGACCCTCGAGAACCTGGAAAAATACGTGGTGAAAGATGTAAGTGTGAGATTACTTCAGCTGTGCTGTGTGACATCCTGTACTGAGTAAGCAGGCAAGAAATAAACCTGCCCCTTCACTTTGCTAAGGCACGGAACAGATAAGGCTGTGATTTCCATTGCAACAACCAAAGACAAAGTAGAAAGTTCAGAGAGGCAGCCTTTATTCTGAGCCAGTGATTTTGTATTCACATGCACCTTCTTTTACATAAAATGTAGAAGATGGAGGAAACATTATCATGGGACGCAGGTGAATACGCTGGCAGGACTTGTGGTGTTTCTCTTGGTGGTGAAAGCAGCTGTGTTGCCTGGCTGCTTTTTCTCTGCCCAATCAGACTTCTGTTTAAAAAGCATCTTTTTAGACAGACCTATTCCTTAGCCATCCAACTATTCCTTAGCCATCCAACAAAAATGTCATATGCACAGGATGGTTAAGGGAATGGAACCTCTTCCTTATGAGGAGAGACTAAGGGAGCTGGGTCTCTTTAGCTCAGAGAAGAGGAGACCTCATTACCAACAGAACAAGAGGACACAGTCTCAAGCTGCACCAGGGGAGGCTTAGGCTGGATGTTAGGAAGAAGTTCTTCACAGAAAGAGTGATTGGCCATTGGAATGGGCTGCCCAGGGAGGTGGTGGAGTCATCATCACTGGAAATGTTTAAAAAGAGACTGGATGAGGCACTTGGTGCCATGATTTAGTTGGTATTTAGATGGGTATTGGGTGATAGGTTGGACTTGATGATCTCAAAGGTCTTTTCCGGTCTGGTCTGGTCTGGTCTGGTCTGGTCTATTCTATTCTATTCTATTCTATTCTATTCTATTCTATTCTATTCTATTCTATTCTATTCTATTCTATTCTATTCTATTCTATTCTATTCTATTCTATTCTATTCTACAAATATGTAAAGGGTGAGTGCCAAGAGGATGGAGCCAGGCTCTTCTTGGGGATGCCCAATGACAGGACAAGGGGCAATGGGTGGAAGCTGAGGCATAGGAAGTTCCATGGAAACATGAGGAAAATTTTCTCATTATGAGGGTGACAGAACACTGGAACAGGCTGCCCAGGGGGTTTGTAGAGTCTCCTTCTCTGGAGATATTCAAAACTCACCTGGATGCATTCCTGTGTGATCCGGTATGTGTGATCTGGTATAAGTGATCCTGCTCGGGCAGGGGTGGTTGGACTAGAAGATTTTTTGAGGTCCCTTCCATTCCCTAACATTCTGTGATTTAACCAGGAGGGACTGAGGGAAAGATCTTGAAAGGCTCATCCATATGCAGTTTCTTGATAGCCCCAAAAGGTGTGTTCACCACATCTAAGCTCCATCTAAGCAAGCTCCAGTGACTCCCTTACTTTTGACCTCCCCGCAATGTGCAAGGCCCCTCTGGACCACTTACAGGATAATTATTCTTTGGTTTAGATGAGCTTTGTGGCAGAGTATCACTTTAAAGCAGTTAAGCTTGTTTCTAGTTACACGCAAAATACTCAGGCAACCGTTCTGTGAGGTAATCATCTACTCTGGCAATGGACTGAGATTTATGATTCAATAAAAATAACCCCAGGAATAAATTCTCCCTAATTTGAGGTTGGAATTGTAATGCTCTCCAACTTGCAGCTCGTGTGAGCTCAGATTTCACCTGCCTCTGGGCCTATTTTGGGAGTGGACTTGAAGCTAGAGGAGCTGCTCCAGTGTGCCTGGCACGGAGCAGATTGGTGAGAGCAGCAATGGATTCCTGGCTCTGTGGTTGGCAAAGGCACCACAGTCCTTCTGAGCACTTCGCCGTTGCCTTTCTCCCCTGGGCTGTGCTCTGGAGGGGTGTTACATGGATGGACCAGCAGCTTTCCTGGCTCTGACCAGTGCAAAACATGAGTTTGCTTGCCTGCTGGTTTGATTTGCCCTGTTTTGCCTGGTGGGATTGTAGTTGAGAATGCTTTGTTGATGATGAACCTCTGTAACTTTTGTGTGTGACTTGTGTGTCCCTTGGTTTTCAGGGGAAGCTGCCACTGCTGCTCAGCCGCATGAATGAAGTTGGGAAGGTGTTTCTGGTCACAAACAGTGACTATAAATACACAGACGTAAGTGCTGCTTGAATTGTTGTCTTGGGATATAAGGGGATAAGCAAAAGCTAGCCATTCATTTGTATGGGTTTTGGTAGGACATCTTCTGGTGGAGAACTGGATGTTTTCTAAGCTAGGTGTAGGATGTTATAGCAGTGAATTCACATTAGGTCTTGAGCCATCTCTTGTAGTCCTGGTTCTGCTACTTGCCTAGCGTGGGCCTAACTTAAGTCACTCTGTGCCTCACTCAGCTCTCCAGCAGCTAAAAGGCTAAAAGGGAAAGTGCTACTCATTTTATATTTCAACATTGTTTAAAATGCAAAACTTCCATTCCAAGTGAGCTAAGTCTCAGCACAGACAAGCTACCAAAGCCATGGTTCTGTAGAGGTCTAAGAGCCAGAAAGGGCTGTTTGCTGTGCTGTAGGAATAAATGTGGTTGATTCGAGTCTGGGTAAATGTCAGAATGTTGCAACACTGCTAAGCCAGAGATTTATATACCATTTAAAAGCATTGCAAGATATGCCTGAAGCAGTGTGCAGATTTCTGAAGCAAATGTGTTCTTTGATGACAAAAATTATGGTTCAGTTCCTGTCACTTTTTGTCTCCAAACCTTATGCTGACTTCCATGCAAATACTGAAAATAAAGTTCTGTAACCTGAAAAGATAAAAGCAGAAAAGTATGCACTTACAAATTAAACAAATGTGTGCTTGAAAACATGTTTCAATGCTTTCTTTCTGTCTTTCAGAAAATTATGACTTACTTGTTTGACTTTCCACATGGACCAAAGGTATGTGATCTCTAGTCTGCAGTTCCAATAGAAACTGATGTGCCTAATTATCTGTGTAGCTGGAAAGCATTTTAATCCTGTTTCATTGGCTGCATGGGATTAGTTGCTTTAATCTGGTTAAAATACACTCGCTGTCTTGTGTCCTGTTTGAATAGGATCAAAGCAAATACAATATAACAAAGAGAAAAGAGGCATCATCTAGTCTCAAACAATAATTCATGCTAATGATAACATTATTTTAGTGATAATACATTTTAACTGTGACATTCTGCAGCCAAGGGTCTTAGAAATCTTGCACAATGTTTTAGGTGTCCTTTAAAAAAGCCTTGATAGAAAGGAAGGAGTTTTATAAAATAGCAGAAACATTTATGGGTGATTTTGCCTTGATTATAGAATACAGAATTAACCAGGTTGGAAAAGACCTTTGAGATCATCAAGTCCAACCTATCACCCAACACTATCTAATCAACTAAACCATGGCACCAAGCGCCTCACCCAGTCGCTTTTTAAACACCTCCAGTGATGGTGACTCCACCACCTCCCTGGGCAGCCCATTCCAATGGCCAGTCTCTTTTTCTGTGAAGAATTTCTTCCTAACATCCAGCCTAAACCTCCCCTGGTGCAGCTTGAGACTGTGTCCTCTTGTTCTGGTGCTGGTTGCCTGGGAGAAGAGACCAACCCCCACCTGGCTGCAACTACCCTTCAAGTAGTTGTAGACAGCAGTAAGGTCTCCCCTGAGCCTCCTCTTCTCCAGGCTAAACAACCCCAGCTCCCTCAGCCTCTCCTCATAAGGGTTGTGCTCCAAACCCCTCACCAGCTTTGGTAACTCCAGAAGTTTTAATGATGCTTTTTCTAGTTTTCTGAGGTCAAAACTCCGTCCTGCAACCTTTGTAAAGAGGCTTGTGAGGTGAATTTGTACTGCTTGCTTGACCTCCCAGTGGGGGTGCTTTAGGCAATGGCACTGGCAACCCACCATTGTACCACAAGAGGCACGAGCTAGGGGATTTTGGTGGACCAGCAGTGTCCTAAGATTGTGGCTATGGACAGTGATGCTCCAGCTAAACTCTCACTGGGTGTTTGTGTTGTGCCTCACTCTGGAGTTTGCTTTGCCTTTGCAGCCTGGGAGTACCCACCGGCCCTGGCAGTCCTACTTCGACCTGATCCTGGTGGATGCACGAAAACCTCTCTTCTTTGGGGAAGGCACCGTGTTGCGGCAGGTGGACACAGTGAGTGGCACATGGAGGGGACCTCTCTGGATGGAAGGGCCTGTGCACCTCCTCTGTGGCTTTTCTTAGTGGCAAGGGGCAGCACAACGGTTGGACAGGACCTGCCCTAGAGCAAGTGGGCTTGCTTCTCCTCTTAGTGATTCCTGAGCAACCCCATCATCACCTGGGGCATGGCAGCCCTGGAGGTTTTACTGGCTTCTGTAATGTACCACCAGTGGAAATGGGAAAAGAATGGGGGAAGCCACCGCTAGGCTGGCTGGAAGTGAGAGGCAAAGACTAAAGTATCAGCAGGACAGAAAAGATCCATACCATCAGCTGTTCTGTACTAATGCCATGTCTCTTTCCTCAGGTGACTGGGAAGCTGAAGATTGGTACCTACACTGGCCCGCTGCAGCATGGCATCGTGTACTCAGGAGGTGAGGCAAGAACCCTTCTTGATCTGTGGAGCGGCTCTGATGTGCCCTTGTGGCCTTAAGCCACTGCCAGCCGTGACAAGAGTCTTGCCAGGTTCTAGGCAGGGTTGTGTTTCCCAAGGCACATTGTACTGTGCCCTCCACACACTGCAACAGAAGTTGCCCAAGACAGGGAAGAAATGGACCCATTCCTCCTCAAATGTCCTTGTCTTCCTTGCCAGGGAGGGTCTGGGAAATGTTAATGAAGGGCTTGTGGTGGAGGGGGAGCTGCAGGGCCCTGTGCAACATTCTGAGCTGTATTCATGGTGCTGCCATCAGTGTGACAACCCTTGGCAGGTCCCCTGGACGAGGGGAGGGCAGCAGCTGGTGGATATACAGGGCAGTTAGTGATACCCAGGGCTCCATTACTCTCACATGGGGTGGGAAGCAGCATGGCCCCTTCATTTCTGCCATTCATGTGGGGGTGTGCTTGGGCAAAGCTGCCCTTGGGTGGACTCCTGAGTAGGTAGGCAGTGCCCCATGCTGCCATGGCTAAGCAAGGGTGCTACATTTAGGAGTGGTGGTTTCTGGGAGGTGCATTGTCCCTGACACTATGAAGTCAGCAACATGTTTCCTTTTGGCTCCCTGTTCTGAGGCATACTGTTCTTTTCTCAGGCTCTTCAGACACAGTCTGTGACCTTCTGGGGGCCAAAGGGAAGGATATCTTGTACATTGGAGACCATATCTTTGGAGACATCCTCAAATCGAAGAAGCGCCAGGGCTGGAGGACCTTTCTGGTGATCCCTGAGCTGGCGCAGGAGCTGCACGTCTGGACAGACAAAAGCGGTCAGCGGCCAGGCAAACCTCAGGCCAGGCTTGGTTCTTGCTTGCCTAGTGCTGCACCTCTCTGACATCTCCAGGGCACAGGGGTGCAAGAGAGAGATTACCCTGGCTTGCTGCTTCTCCTTTCAGCTCTTTTTCTGTGGGTCTGGGTGTTGCTGGCAGGAGTTGGGGCCACTTACGTGTGATCAGCCAAGCACTGATGTAGCTGGGATAGAAGCTGTAGCTGGGTGGGGTTGAGTAGTTCCTCATCCATTACACACCACCCCAAAACCTCTTCCTCTGCCTGCATGGAGCCATGATTTCTCTGGTAAAAAGCCTCTGACAAGCCATTTGGTTTATTCTTCCTGTAATGCCTGAGCCATGACTGCTCTCCCATCTGCAGGGAGTCCCTGCTCACCAGCTGCTTCATTCTCCTCCTTCCCGCTCCTTCTGCTGCTTTGCTGCCACAGTGCTGTGTGTTTCCCATCCTCCAGCACTACTGCTTTTCTCCCAGGTTTGCCCTTTGGTGTGTACATAGGTCTGGGGGTTATACAAGCTATCCCGTGGCTGGTTGGAAGGTTTTGGTGAGGACTGCAAAGGTTCCGCATCAGAAACAAAAGGTGCAACCAGATACCAAGCCCAAAGCTCTGCCAGTGGCACAGAGCATGGTTGAACCTTCTGCCTGCACAGTGGCTGCTTCTTGATGCTGTGCCCCTCCACTGCCATGCAAGGGGAGTGGGCAGGATGCTGGGTTTGCTTTCAGCCCGTTTCATTTCAGCAGTTTAAACTTACATTTCCCCCTCCTTTCTTTTCTGGATTTTCCAGCCCTTTTTGAAGAGCTGCAGAGTCTGGACATTTTCTTGGCTGAGCTATACAAGTGAGTGTTCAAACAGTGACAACTTTCCTGTTGCCTCTCCCAGCCTAGCAACAGCTAATGAGCAGCTCTGATGAAACATTGGGGTGGGGTTGGCAGCACTGCTGCCAGAGCTTTGACTCAGGCCTGGGCTCTCTACCTGTGAGACCACCCTTCCCCTCCAGACCAGCCTCCCTCCCCTGAGCCCCCATCCCACGGCATCTGATTCTGAAAGGCTTTTCACACAGTGTATTTACCTTCTCGCCTGTAACTAGGCATCTGGACAGTAGCAGCAATGAACGCCCTGACATCAGCTCCATCCAGAGACGCATTAAGGTACCGACCATAAAAATCTCTTCTTGTCCTTTTGGATCCTAGAGGGCTGGGGTTGTCCAGCCCCAGCCCACTGCTCAGCCCCGAAACGCTTTGCACAGGCATGGCAGGCTTGGCAAAGCTGCTCTGTCTTTGCAGATGCAAACGGATGAGCTTCTCAGCTCACTGCTGTCATTTGCCCTCCTGAAAGGCAGCCTGGTCTGGAATAGGGTCTCCTTCCTCATGCATACAGCAGTGCTGACTGACAGTGCTTGCTGCTGCAGAATGGGGCACTGGCACACACAAACTTGGAGGGGCTGTAGCTTCTGGTTCAGCCATTCCAAGGGTGCCATCCTGGGGCGGGTGCTGGTCCTGAGCCCACTGCTGCGTTCCCCTTGGTTAGCTGGGACATGGCTGTGCTCTGATGCCACGAGGTGCGAGCACAGAAAGTCTGGCTAGAGATCCTTGTATCCCCCAGCTCAGTGTGCTCTGCTTCAGTGGTGGTGTGGCTCCAGGCTGCTACCTGCCTAGTCCAGGGTCTGACCTGCCCTTTTCTTGTAGAAAGTGACCCACGACATGGACATGTGCTACGGGATGATGGGGAGCCTCTTCCGCAGCGGCTCTCGGCAGACCCTCTTTGCGAGCCAGGTGATGCGCTATGCAGATCTCTATGCAGCCTCCTTCATCAACCTCCTCTACTACCCCTTCAGCTACCTCTTCAGAGCCGCCCACGTCCTGGTGAGTTGCAGACCTCAGGGAAGTGGGCAGGAGTCCCAGAGGTGCCTGCACTTGTGCTTGCTAACGCTTCCACGAGCTACAAGCACCAGCAACAGTACCTTGGAGGGTTGGGTGGTATTTGATGCACCATGGGCCAAAGGGTCATGTGTTCTACATGTATTGTGCTTCTGGAATATTGTGTCCAGTTCTGGGCCCCTCAGTTCAAGAAAGACAGTGAGCTACTTGAAAGAGGCCAGTGCAGAGGCACGAGGATGATGAAGGGAGCGGAACATCTTCTGTATGAGGAGAGACTGGGGGAACTGGGGCTCTTTAGCTTAGAGAAGAGACTGAGAGGTGACCTCATCAGTGTTTATAAATATGCAAAGGGTGTCCTGAGAGGATGGAGCCAGGCTCTGCTAGGTGGTGTCTAATGACAGGACAAGGGGCAATGGCTGGAAGCTGAGGCATAGGAAGTTTCATGTAAATATGAGGAAAAATATTTTCACTGTGAGTGTGACAGAGCACTGGAACAGGCTGCCCAGGGAGGTTTGGAGTCTCCTTCTCCAGAGATAATCAAAACACACCTGGATGTGTTCCTGTGTGATCTGGTGTAGGTGATCCTGCTCTGGCAGGGGGCTTGGACTGGATGATCTTTCGAGGTCCCTTCCAGCCCCTGAAATTCTGTGTCTGTGTGATTTCTACAGTTTGCCCCCGCTCTGTCTCAGGGAGATACCCTGGGGCTGGGACGCTCCTCGCCATCTCCTCTCTCTGTTCCGTGTTTAGATGCCACACGAGTCCACGGTGGAGCACACCCACGTTGACATCAACGAGAAGGAGTCACCGATGGCCACGCGCAACCGCACCTCCGTGGATTTCAAAGATTCCGACTACAAGCGGCACCAACTGACCCGCTCCATCAGCGAGATCAAACCGCCCAACCTCTTCCCCCAGGCACCTCAGGAAATCACACACTGCCACGACGAAGATGATGATGAGGAAGAGGAAGAGGAGGAAGAAGAGGAGGAAGAGGAAGAGGAATAAGAAGGAAAAAGAAAAGTGTTCCTGAAGACAAACCATGACTCTAGCAGTGATCAGGAGCGGATTCCTTTCTTAGGGCCCTTGGGGTGATGGATTGGGGGGGTGTGATTCTTGCAAAGGCACATTTTGAAAGTGTCTGGAAACTTTTAACAAATTAACACTAATTAGGAGGAGTCCCTTGTTTTCAGTTTTGCAGACGGTTCAAAGAGCTGATGGATTGTGCCTGGGTGGTACATTCAGGTTGGACTGCCCACCTGTGCTGTCATGCCGCTCCCCATTACATGTAGGGATGCTGCATGCTTCTCCCTTTCCCATGGTGTGTGTCATTTAAGTTTCATCTGTATGGTGTCCTGTGAACGGTTTTTGCCATTTGTTACATTCTTTGTGGAGGAGGAAGGGATGTGCTAAGCCCGGCGGGGAGACAAAATGATCCAAAGCCTGCCCCTTGGGTTGCTGCCCTCAACCCTCTGTCTTCTGGGTTACAAACTCTTCCCCTCCCCGTGTTAGAAAGGGTTTTGCTGTGACTTCCAGCACTCAGTTACCCTCTGCTTGGTGTGAGTTTCTCCGTGTGAGTGGTTTGATTCCTCCAGCCATCACAGGTGGTGGTGGGATTGCAGCTCTTGCATATCAGCAGCTGTACACGTTTTGGCTTGTAGACTCTTGTTTCCCCTCCCAGTGTTTCAGAGCTCTTTCATCATCAGCATGTGATGCATGATTTCCAGCGCAGTTCTCGGGCAGCTGAGCCGCACACTGTGTTCTCAACCTCTGTAGTTTCAGCAGTAAATATTAACCCAGGAGCTTGAAGCTACTGCTTTAGCATTACGTTAGTTGGTTTGTTTTCCTGCTGCCTGTTGCTGACCTTTCTGTCTGCTCAGCTTTAAGAAGTTGAAGCATCCCAGCCACCATCTGGAGCGAAAGGCCCTGTTATTCCAGGGTGCTGCGGGCCACACGTGTCTGCCCTAAACTAGGAAACAGCCCCACAGTGGGAGCCAGCAAATTCCAGTCCGGCTGGCAGCTGCCCTGGTCTTTGGCCTGGCATGCAGCAGCAGAGTCTCACTGCAAGTTATGATGGGCAAGGCTGCCTCCCCAGCCAAGGAAGGTGACGCTGTAGGCTGCCATGCAGGAACCAGGGGTGCCCCGCAGGGATGGGCAAGCGATCCTTGTGCCTGAAAGCCAGGCCAGGGAAGGCATGGGACTGGCACACGGCTGGGCAGCGGTGCCCTGCGGTTTTCCTCCGTTGTGGGTGCAGCCTCCCTTACTCCAGCCTGTGCCGTTCGCTGGGAAGGGATTACAAGGGCCCTCTTGTAATGAATTCACCTGTTGTTTCAGTACCATAAACTCATTTAATCTTTTTGTTTGTTTGTTTGTTTTTTTCCATTTTAAAAGTACCTTAGGAGAAAATAAAAACAAAACCACACCACCAACATCTGAACAGGAAACACTGCTGCTCCAGGGGCAGTTGTTCAAGTCAATAAAGGATGATATTTCTAAGAAATGCCTGGTGCTTTGTGGCATGTTGCTGAGGTGATAAGGGCTGTGCCAAGGTGCAGGGAAAGCCGAGAGTGGTCCTGGGGAGGGTCCTGGCAGGACAGGTGGCTGAGGAAGAGGGAAAGCGTCTCCAGAAATGGCTTGTGTGGAGCACTGCCAAGCAGTTGCTGTGAATCTGACTTTCATGGGCTTGTCTGGTTCTTGGGGAGGAAGTGGGCAGAAAGCAAAGATGGGGGAGCGGGGCACAAGGCTTTTGTTATCCCCATTGAAACTGGGAGGCAGGGAGGAAACAGAGAGACATTTTGGCCTAGACTCAAGAGACGGAGGAGGAGGGGTTTTCCACAGCAGGAAGGGCAATACCGCAACCCTGCCACCACCTTCAACGTTTTGCCTTCCCAGGGTTGCTTCCCACAAGCATTACCACAGCCTCTTCCCCCACTCTTTATGACAAACGGTGGCAGTAGCAGCACCATGCTCACCAGGAGCTGCAAACATGGTTAAACAGAGGAAAATACCTGGGAAAAGCCAGAGCTGCCACAGTGATGGCACCAGCTCGCCTAGCCAAAGTCTGCATGTACCCTGTGCCCAGCACATTGCTGTGCTCAGCTCTCCCCTGGTTTATACCAGATGAGGCCCCCACCACAGAAAGATATTCAGGTCTCAGGGCCCAAAGTGCCAAACAGAAAATCAATAGTAAATGGCTGCAGATGGTGGCCAGTGATCAACAGCTGACACTTTAGGAATTGCTAAAAGACCCAAACTCAGTGTTTGGGTCCCTGCCCCCTTGATTTCAGGTGTGAAAAGCAGCTATGTGTACCTACAGCAAGGCTGACTGCAGAAGGGATTTGAGGGAGCAGTTCTTGAGCCCTTTCACTGAAGGCCATGTTGGGCTTTGCTATGTTTAAACCTCATTTCTCCAAGTATAGCCACTTGGATTTTTTAAGCTTTAGCTCAGCAGCTGGGGAGGGCATGTGGCTGCGGGAAGGGAGATCTGGGGAGCTCTGTGCATTCCTTCTTCCCAACAGGTCACCACAAATAGCTCACTCCCAGCCCAGGGCTATTTCTGACTGCAATGGGGAGAAGACTCTTCAAGGCTGGAGCAGTGGAAAGTATTTGACCCTCACTTGATGGTGGGAAAGTGGCAGGCAGAGCCTGACAGACACACAGGCAATGCTCACTGCCTGACCTTGTGCCACTCTGCTCATCCTGCACCATTTCCATGATGGTGCTGCAGTAAGAAATTACTGAGCAAGAGCTAAAGAGACATGAAAAGCCAGCATGAGCCACACCTGCAAGCTGCTGCTGCTGCTCTCTTGGCAGCCTAGTCTTCCCTGTCCCAAAAGACAGGCACACTGTTGCCCACCAGCAATGATGTCTCCTGTGGCAGAGGCCTGGTGGGAGCAAGACAAGCACCACATACAGGCCTCCCTCCTGTGCCCCAACTCTTGCTGGATGGATTTCTGATTTGTCCCACTTTCTCCACCACCACACACCCACCCTCAATGCCCCACTGGGGCTGCACCAATCAAATTCAGAATCACAGAAACATTCAGGATGGAAAAGACCCTCAGGACCACCAAGTCGAACCCATAAACCTACTCTACAAAGTTTGTCCCTAAACCATATCCCCAAGCACCACATCCAAACAACCTTTAAACACATCCAGGGCTGGCAACTCGGCCACCTCCCTGGGCAGCTCATTCCAATGCCTGACCACTCTTGCTGTGAATAATTTTTTCCTAATGTCCAGTCTAAATCTACCCAGTTGTAGCTTGAGGCCATTCCCTCTTGTTCTATCACTAATTACCCATGAGAAGAGACCAGCACCAGCCTCTCCACAAGGTCCTTTCAGGTAGTTGTAGGGAACAAGGAGGTCTCCCCTCAGCCTTCTCTTTTCCGAACTAAACAGCCCCAGCTCCTTCAGTCACTCTCCATGAGATTTATTCTCCAGGCCCTTCCCCAGCTTCCTTGCCCTCCTCTGCACTGGCTCCTGCACCTCCACATCGCTCTTGTATTGAGGTGCCCCAAACTGGACACAATACTCATTCTGATTACCCCCCCACCTCGACTCCTGTAGGGTACATGAGGCTGGGTGTCCAGGGAACTGCTGGTTACAGTGCTAAAGACCGAGGCAAAGTAGGCATTGAGGACCTCAGCCTTCTCCTCATCCTTAGTCACTATGGTTCCCTCTGCATCTGATAAAGGATAGAGATTATCCCTAGTCCGCCTGGAAACCTGAAGCTCACTCTGCCCTCAGCCACAGGCCTGCAGGGGATTGTGGTGAGAGCTGCCAACAAGTACTTCTGAACAGGTCAAAGTAATTAGAGCTAAACCCAGCTTCTCTTCCTCTATGCCATTTCCTCTTGCAGCAGTGAGCAAGCTCACTGCAGCTGAACAAACCCAGCACCAGGGTATGTCTAACCATGATGGAGAATGCAAAGTACTGCACCAACCCCTGAGCAGCAGCGACTGCAACATGGGCAGCAGAAGCCCAAGCCTCCTGCAATGTACATTGACCAGGCAACCTTGCAACACCATCAACTCCCCCTGCCCCTGCAACAAAGGGAGCTCACCTCCAGCAGGATGGCCCTGGGGCATGCTGGGGAGCGTGCAGCAGGAGCCCAGGGCTGATCAGGCACTCACACAGCAGGGTAGGGCAAATGACCAGGACTTAGCAACCTGGAGGAGCAAAAGGTGCCTTTGCCCATGACTCACATAGTATGCAAGAACTGGGTTTTACTACTGGGATGGCAGGGGTGTCCCTCCCTGCTGCTGCAGCAGTGCACAGCCCAGCCACACAGCCTGGGTGCTGCTGGAGCCTGGGACACCCAGACCTTTACCTCAGGCACTGCTTCCACCTTGCTGCCACACTGTGGCCTGCACCCAGACAGGCAGCATCCATCCCATCTCCCTGCAAGGACCCAACATCTTGCACTCAGTCATCCAGGAGCTCTGGGCTTGCTTGCCCTGCTCCTCCTTTCCATTGCTCTTCATGGCCAGAGTCAGCCCCCAAGTCTGTCCACATATTAACTCTACTTAGATCCTGCTTGCTGCATCCCACCATCTCCCACCCCTGCCAGGACAGGCACAAGCAGAGGAGCAGAAAGTCCTCACAGGACCTGCCACTTTCCTCACTGCCCTGATACAATGGCAGGTGGATGGGGCCATTCTGCAGCAGAGGAACAGGGACAGAGGCTGCACTAGGTGCAAGCAAAACCCCAGACAAATCTTGAGCACACACTGCCCAACTCCAGGGTATAGCAGCTCAAGAGATGAGAAAGGAAGCAAGCCCAGTCACATCTGGCACACAGAAAAGGGTTGGACATTCCTCTGCCAGTGTGAAGCTCAAAGTGATGCTGGGCAGGGAATTAAGCACAAACTCACTCTCCTGCTCAGACATATGTCTCTGTCACTGCTGGCTCTCCTGCTGCCAAAGCCAGAACAGCAGGAGACCAGGCAGCAGCACCTAATGCAGATGGATCATAGGGCACTGGAACAGGCTCCCCAGAGAGGATGTGGAGTCTCCTTCTCTGGAAACTTTCAAGACCCATCTGGATGCATTCCTCTGTGACCTGCAGTAGATTCTATGATCTTGCTCTGGGAGGGGGGTTGGACTCAATCTCCAGAGGTCCCTTCCAACCTCTAACATCCTGTGATCCTGTAACGGATGGGCAAACTCACTCCACCAGTGATGCCCATCCAATAGGGCTGCTGTTGGCCCCAGCTTCACTGGTGACTCCCAGTCACACACCACCTGTGTGCAACAGCTGGACAGTTAGAGGACATCCGTCCTTCTGGACAAACAAACATGATATAGAGAGAGCAGGTTGTAAATAAAAGGTTTTTATTAGTGGAAGAAAAAAGTCCCTCACCCCTGAGGGAACTTCAGAAAGAGAAAGTCAGCTGCTTGCCGTTGCCACCACCTTCCCAGCTCTTGGTCAGCAGAATCATAGGCACAGCCCTCCCTGGCTCAAGGACTTACAGGACCACCAAAGCAAAGAGCAAGACTTGGCTCCAAGGGGAACAAGATCAGGGCCCTCCATGGCTCTTGACAGCTGAAGCAGAGATTATAGATTGCAGATGTGTCAATAGCAAAGGTTTGGGTCTGGGATCGCTGACACCAAGTCCCACCACCCACATGCCAAAATCCATCCCTTGGAAATGAAGAGGGAGCATGAAGGAAGGGAAAATGCATAAACTGGAATGTTCAACAGGGGGGGAAAGAGAGAAGAAAAAAAAATCATCATTTATCTAAAAAGAATAGAAATAAACAAATGCTTTTAAACAAAATCACAAAATATACAAACAAATCTGGTACAAAATAAATAGGAAAGATTGGAAATCTACAACAAAATTGGAATAATTATAAAATCCATTCATATGACAATCAATGTATGAAACGTATACACTTCATCCAGGAGCTCACTTGTGCTTGTTTCAGGTTTATGTACACAGATGGAAATGCTGTAGTCAGAATACTACAACTCTGGAAACTCCAAGGCATGTACAATATGATACAGTTTGCAAAGAACCATAGCTGATGGCGACTAAGACACAGGGAAGAGCCGGCTGGAATGGCTGAGTGGGTTCAGATAGCCATGAAAACGCACCACAGAGGGAGAGCTGTCACGCATCTGAGCATGGGAGGACTGAGCCTGAGCCAGCAGTGGCCAGGAGGGAGGCTCAGGGCAGCCAGGAAGGACACGACCGCAGGAGAAAGGTTTGGTGTGTGAGATCTCCAGCTGCTGAGCACCAGGTGCTCGTGGCTTCCAGGAACACTTCTCAAGTATTTGGTTTTTCAGATTCTATGTGTTTGGCATCCAGGCACCTGCCCCATGACTCAGGTACTGAGGTTGGCTCTGCAGCTGTGTGTGCTGGAGTAACTACACCCCAAAAGCTCTGAGGTCCCTCAGCAGGGTCCAAGTCTGTACTGCTCGTAACCACCCTTGAGCTGAGGAGAACACAGATCAAATGGGACAGAAGCACTGGTGCTGGTGTCCTGGTAGGTTTCCACTTTCCAAATTCCATGTGGTCTGCAATGAAGACAGAGTCCCTTGAGCAGTATTTCCTACCCCTAGTGTGAGGAATGAAGACAGGACAGCTGCAGTACCATCCGTTCCTGACTGCTGCACCTCCTTCTCTCGCCCTCCTGAATGCTCAACCAAACCACGACGAGAAGAGCAGAGCAGCCATGGCTGATGTGAGAGCAGCAGCCACAGAAGGCCACATTGCTGAATCCAAGCCAGCATGATGCAGGACAGGGCACACAACCTGGCTAAAAACCTGCTGGCCAAACAGCCCAGCCCAGTCTTCTGGGACCTGAGACTTTAAAGGAGGCATGACGCTAGAGCTGATCTAGGCCCAGGCAGCCTGTCACTTGTGTGAGCAGAGGAGCTGACCAGGAGCCCCCTCCAGCTCCCCACACTGATATCCAGACAAATCCAGAAGGCATGCATTCAATACAGGCACTTCCATCTAAGGCCTATGATTCAGGCTACTGACACCTACAAGTTTCTTACTTGAATTTGGAAGTAATTCCTTGAGGATAACAAAACACCTCATTTTATATAGCTCTGCAGTTTCCAAACAGCTCACAGACTAAATGCTGGGACAGATCCTTCTCCCCAGCAAACCCTGCTATCAAGCAACTGCCACACTGCTTTCTGCTAGACAACAGAGACACCAAATCCACCTCTGGAGCATTGGAGCCAGCTGCAGCCCTTGCATGCTTCAGGTGCTTGTTTTGCTCTCAACAGCTGACAAACATCAAGCCCAGCTCTATGACAGGCAGCTTCTGTTGAGAACAGCCAAACCTCTCCCACTGGGGCAAGGATTAAACATCAAGCACTTTGTTAGCCAGAAATCTGTGCTGGAGGGGTGAGATCAGTCAAGACACTGTTCTCTGCAGGATCCCAGCGATAGGCCTGGCTCAGAGGAAAACAAGGCCCAAAGGAGAAACCTCAGGAGAGAGCAGAAAGTTATTTTTCAGCTGGAGACAGAAGATAAGCAGCTTTGAGTACCATATTTCTGAGGTGCAGAACTGCTATACAGCCCAACCTCGGGATAACAAGAACAAGATGTCACTTGGACCACATTCAGCACTACCAGTCTGTGAAACACCACCCTCCACTAACTGTACCATACTACAACCTGGGGGCAGCTTTCTGGCAGCCCCTTCCCATTCCTGTAGTCAGGAAAGGAAGGGTGCTGGGATAAAATGGACTTTCTCCTAAGGAATGTTCTGGCCTCCCCAGATTCAGCATCCAGCTGCTACAGAACACAAATCTGCACAACCAGACCAAAAAGCTCAACTGTATCACCAGAGACCTGTAGCAACAGCGTCCCCTCACCTGGGCACAGCCTCAAGGATGCAACTATGAAACTAACCATGGAGGAACCTAACCCAGCACAAAGCCAGGAGATTCCAGAATGAGAAGAAGACACTGTGTGGGATTTTCTGGTGCGGGCTGTGAGGAAAGCCGTGGATGTCTCTGAGTTCCCTGTGCTGCTAATGCATGGAAGAGAGGCCAGTATCATCACAAAGATGGCACCAAGAGACCTGCAACTGTTGGACCAAGTATAACATCAGAGCAAGGATGAGGGCAGCTTCCCAGCCCAGCTTGCAATGTAGAGCTTTCTTCCCTGCTAGTCAAGATGAAGGCTGATTTCTCCTCCATGCCATGAATAGATGCCTGGCCTTCGATCACATTAGTTAAACATCATTTCGCTGTTGGGCCAAACCAACCCTCAGTATTCAAGGACTATTTAGAGCCCCACTGCAGAGCCAGGCAGCAAGGCAGGCAGCAGGCCCAAAGCCATATCACACTGAGCCTTTCTGCTTTGTGCCAGCTCAACACACAGCAGTGCACAGCACAAATGCAGGAACCCCTCAGTGCTGGTTGGACACCTTTGGGATGAAGCCTCAAGTTAGTATGACAAATGAGAGAGACTTTGCATCATCCTTCCCCACCCCCCAGCCCCTTTTCTACTGATAATCCAGACACTGGATAACTTGACAACTGGTACGCAGGTACTAGTTTTAAAACCACAGACATGTGTATTGGATAGCATATAAAATATGGTACATCCTTCACATGGGAATGATTTCTATGGATAGTGTATTCCAGCACAAGGAAGGTCTATGCCCCAAGGGGTCCTGGAGAACTAGGCTGCATTCTCCATCATGTCAGATATTTACACAGGATGCTTGTGAGGAGACAGTGCTGCTCTTTGCTGTTTGCACCCCCATGCCCCTCAGCTGAGCTCTGCAGAGATCACATGAAGCACCGCTGCTGCGCAAGCAGCCCCCCTCACATGTAGCTACCTCTTTGGTTTTCTTTGAGCTGACTTGAGCCAGAGCTTAACACCACTAGTACCAGAATCTCATCCTCATCTAAGCATGTTCCTGAAGGCTGAGAAGCAGCAACAGGTGATGTTTATGGGCCATCCTGGGCAACTCGCCCTGCTTCCCCTGAGCTTTCTCCAGGTCTGAGGTGAGTGCAAAGGGCCACATCCTGAGGCTCCTACTCTTGCCAGCTCCATCTGCACATAAAGGCACTTAAAGAAAAGAAGAAAAAAAAAACTCCAATCAAACAAAAAAAAACAACCCTGTGGTGAGGAAAAGGGGAGTAAGTCCAGGATAAGAGAGGAGGAACAGAATAGTTGCAAACAGCTATAACAGTAAATGAGTGGCTGACCCCTCTTCCAGCAGGGCCCAAGAACTGCAAACCCTGTGCAGCCAGCTCCAGCTGCCCCATACAGATCTTGCTATCATCTCACCCATGCTCAATTTGGAGCTGGAGTGTACATGTGAGCAAAGAGAGCATGAGAGGGAACATATATGACTACAGGCAGAGCATAAGGGGAGAGTGGTGGAAAGACCTGCCCTGTGGAGCTTGCTCTGCTGGTGCAACCGTATGGGGGAAGCACCTCATCGTGCCAGCCCAGCCTCAGGGGCTCTGCTCCCTGGCCAGCCCAGACACACTGCCAGCATCCCTTGTCCCTCCATGGGATATCCCATCCTCAGCAACTCCAGGGCAGTGGCTTTCAGCTGCACAGGGATTTCAGGGAGTGAGCAAGCTTGGGAATAAATCAACAAGCACTTTGTAAACTCTGGAGGGTCTGAGCCTGGGTTCTGCAGAGAGGCCAAGGCTGGTCTGCTAAGCCCACCCTGAGTCCCTCTCCTCTCAGAACTAGCATGCTTCATATGATCTCCACATCACCAGAGTCAGTCTTATTTGGAGAAAGATTCTCATTGGAAAGCAAGAACATTCCTTCAATCTTTACAAAGATTTGGCAATACACAGAATTAAAAAAACATAACTCCTAGTTACAACAGATTCAGGGTCATTTTGTTTAAAGGAAGTTCAACCAACAGGAGTGTAAAAGTCATAATTCACAGTTGTGCATTTAAGATACTAGTGTTGAAAACCTCACTTCAAAGAACTCTTGTGCAAAATTGTATTGACAGTAGAAACCATGGCTAGATGCCCTCCCAGCCTCCCCAGGCCAGCAGGCCATTGTCCACCCCTCTGCCTGCACACAGAGGCAGGCGGGCGAGGGGAACAACAGCAGCAGGAGGAGTTGACACAGAAAGATGCAGTATCCTTTCTACAGGTCAAAGCCTTGCCAAGGTCTGAGGTCAAGTCCAACGGTTCCCAAAGCCACAAGCTGGTGCCCCGCACTGCAGTGATGACTGGCAGCCCTGCCACGCATCCTTATGGCACTGCAGCACGGCATCTGGCATCTGAGCCCACCTGAATGCAGGCAGGTGGCCAGTGAGGCAGAGGAAGCAGACCTGCTCTGGCAGGACTCCCTCTGCAAGGGCACAGACTCAGATGCCGTGGCATCTCCGTTGCGGTCGGGAAAGCCAAGCCCCGGCACCAGCAAATGCCAGATAGAGGCTCAGAAGTAATCCTGAGCTGGATGCTGGGCTCCTCTGCTTGTGATGGTTCCCACCAGGAGGGCTGGGAACCCCCTTTGCATTTGTTAAACAGTAAAACTGTAAATACCCTGAGAACAGGGAGACTGGATTTCTTCCTCTCTAGGGAGAGGATCATGCTTTGTTCTCCAAGCTAACGGGTAGTAGCAGCTCCTAACCCCTTTGGGTCAGGTACATATTTTCCATACGAAACATATCTATCATCAACTATTTTCATGGAAATCATTTCACTTTCCATTATTGGATCCTTACAAACGATGAAAAGCAGTCATGCAAAAAAAATTGCCTGCAAATTTTGGAGCAGTGCAGCATGGGCAGAAGCAGGAGGTATTTGCTTTGGGATCACATGGCTTTGGTTGGAGAAAACTGGCTTTTCTTTTTCTTTTTTCTTGCCTTTTTTTTTCCCCATTTTTATTTTTTAAACAGGGAAACAGACACTGAAACAAAGCCATAACCTGCCACAAGAAGCAGAAGTCAGATCCAGTGAGCAACCTCATCCCAGAGAGAGAGAGCTGCCTTTGACTTGAGCCTTCCCTCCCTTTGGCAGGTTTGACAAAACAAGATACTGCATCTCGAGCTCACCACCGAGCCAAACGCCTACAACAAACTTGAACATTCAGAAACGCCAGGTAAAAACTGGAGAGGTCAGCCCCTTGCCAAAGACAAAGGCTGCAACAGCTCAACAATTTGCTTCAGGAGAAAGGTGCAATATTGGCAGCTCTCTGGGAGCGAGCAGGGCTTACGTCAGACCGGGCTGACGCCAGGCCACATCCTCTCGGCCGTGGCAGGCTGGTGCGTATCAGAGTGAGGATGGAGACTAAGGAAACACTCTTAGATGGGACTCAAAAAAGTGTTAACTAAAAGCTAAACATCAGAGTAAGGGTTTGGGGGCTCCCACTTCCTCCTCACTGGGTGCACAAGTTAGATATTGTGCAATTTCTGTGTCTCCTTCATCCTCAGGGATGGCTCCATGGGAGAAGTGCATCTTTTCCATTGGAAGCGCAGCCAAATTAAGGCTGCTTTCTGAGGCCAAAAGAGGAGGAGAGATACAAGCAGACCAAACTGACTCTGACACCACGCACTCCAGTTTCCTGTGGGGAGATCCTGCAGCAAAATATTGCACCTTTCCAGCCACCCTTGGCAAAGATGGACCACAGGAACTTGCGGCAAGTGCCTTCCCCAGCCTGTAAGCAGGAGAGACAGGGCAGGCATGCAGACACAGAGAGCTCTGGCAGTTGCATTTGGGGCTTGGGGCTTCTCTGAGGGTCAGATGAGATTAACCAAGTGTAAAGAAAGGAAAGGAAATGCTACATAGCCAGGGGCCACAGAAGGGTCTCAAAACAGACAATTCACAATGCCTGATTTATTAATCGCCTCAGATACCGAGGGAAATGTTCACATTTAGTTTGAGACAGCACTGGATGGGGAGAGGATGAGGGGGAAACTGGAATTTTATATTTTGTTTTATATTTGAGGACCTAAATTCCATCTGTGGAAGTGGGGAGTGTGTGATGCACAACTGCCACAGTGTGCCTCTTGCTTGCATCCAGTCTGCATTCAGTTTTTTGGAGTGGAGGAACTGGTTTCTGCTGCCCAACTCAGGGTGCCCTGCAGTAGCAGCACCTGGGTGGGAGATTCTGTTCTACTACCATGGTAATCCCTAAAATGGCTGTTAAAAGGGGTAAGAGAAAGGGAAATGCACTAAATCTGCTCCAAGGAAGGAATGTGGCTACAGACAGCCTGGAAAAGAACCTCACCAAATCCCTAAAGTGCAACACACTCGCGTCTGGAAAGTTTTGTCAGCTCTTGGAGGGAAAAGAATGGTCCTGACTCCTCAGCAGAGCCCATCCTGGCACTGGCAAAGGTTCACTGTCACCTGGAGGATGTACTTTGGGCATAACCATAGCAGCACTTTTTGTGTTAATACTAGAGATGGAAAGGGGGATGGAAACTGATGTTCTCTGTTACTTAGCAAAGCCTGAACATCTGCTCTGGCCAAGGTAACGGTGTGCAGACCACTACAGCACAGGAGGGCTGTGCACATTACTTTACCATGCAACTGTCAGGAACATCAATCAAAAATCTCCCAGTTACTTCACTGTGGAAAATTACACCCAGGTTTCATTTCACAAGACTGCAGTTTTGCCAATTAACTCCTTTCCCCCCCCCACCTTCAACATATGCAAGGTCATTACAGTTACAAAACTGTAAGCATAACAATGCTTTTGCCTATTGTACAAAGAAACCTTCTGAAATCTGAGAGATCATTAAACAGCAAAGTAACCATTCCTTCCCTGAACCATAACGGGAAGAATGCAGTAATAACTCATCCCTTGGCCCTCCAGGTGACTGAAACTAGAGGTTCCTTGAAGCTCACACATTCTTAGGACACAAATAACATACAAGTACCAGTTACTAACCTCTCCAACAGGGCAACAAAAATGACGTGAAAGGGGTGAAAAGAGACCTAAGGACACTGGAGCTAATTCACAAAACCATGACAGAGCCCATTTGAGGTTCTGGAGGGACAGAAACAATTTAAAACTCTGCAAAATACTTTTTAAAAACATGATCTCTCTTGAAAAAAATAACTGGAGGAGCCTTCAAACTTCTCCATGTGTGTTTGGGGAGGAAAAAAACCCAACGAGGATCAAAAATACGGATAAAAAATAAACATGATTCTACTTTGCAAGAAGTACTTTCATTGTTCTCAAGGGCGGCTCACCATTCCCCAAGTGCACTTGGGGCTTTAAGTCTCTCTTGCTCTTTGCTCCTTTCTTCCTGTTTCTTCCTCTTCTGCTCCCAGAACAGACGCAAAAGTCTTTGGTCTCAGAACACTGGATGCAGCACAGTGTTGCAAGCACGTACTAACGGTGTTCACACTCAGGGAGGAGGCAGGAAGGAGCGAGGGCTGGTCCTGCTGAGGAGGTGGGATGAGTGGGTTGTGGGGAGTCAGCTCCTAGATGGCTCCTTCACTGTGCATACTGTGGTTGGGCTTGTTGTGAGTCACACAGTTCTGCTCGTTCAGCAAGTTTGCTGTCTCATCAGGCAAACCGTCGTGCAGCTCCGTCAGAGTCAGTTCGATTTTAGTGTTTTCACTGTCCGAGGACTGAGGTGTTTTGTCCATCCGGGATGCCATCAGGGCATTTTGGTACTGCTGTCTTGAGATCTGCTCCAAGGACAGAAGGAAGGAACAAAAACAGACACTTTTGAGCCTCCCATGTGCCACACTGAGCAAACGCAATGCCCTCCCTTTCCAGATGATCACAGCTCGACCCCTGTTTACCTCTTTCTACAAAACATCCCTGCGCTTTGCAAGCCTAGAGCATCCCAACTCAACACCACAACATGGTGGCACTTCCAGACAGGATGGAAGCACAAAGCTGTGCAATCACCATGCTGTTCAAAGGCAGGGATTTATTCCTATGCAGAGGTTTTTAAAATCAGACCTCCATTTCTTTCTAACCATGCAAGTTTCTCAAGCCAAAACCAGAGTTCAGTGAAGTCTGTCCCAACTTCATCAAACTCCTGGTGAGATTCCAAGAGTCCCTGAAGAGTCAGAGTGTACAAGCATTACTGCTCTTGTCTAGGCCAGCAAATACAGCAAGGGCTACAGCCTTATTCTGATACATAAGGACTTTTGATTCTAGAAAAGACTGGGTTCTCCATGGAGAGGAGTCCAAATTAGCAACCCATGAAGTCTTCCACTGGTCTTTGCAAGAGATGGCTGCACTCAGCAGAATAGTCATGACAGGAGCTGGCCTAGAGCACAGTGTTACTGTCCATAGTGCTCCAGAGGTAAGGAAGCCCATAGCTCCATATATCTGCATATGGTGGTAGAGGGGAGAATTCCTCCTGGAGCCACAAGCAACAAGCCCATAAACTTGCTGAGTCAGCTTCAGCCAGGACAGGCAGCAGGATGCATGTGCACTGGCAGCCCCATGTGCTACAACAGCAGTGGGTTATCTCAGCAGGCAGGAAGGTAGAAGAGGTTAAGCTTTTAGAAGAGGTCAGACTTTTAGAAAACCATACATTTCAGTAGCAATGCAAAAGGGGTACTGGAAATGATGGAGAGAGTCAGATGGACCAGGTCACAACTCCCAAAAGGCAAAATCCAAACATGCATGAACAGGTTACAACTCTGGTTTACAAGCTATTAATTGAACAAATGTCCACATGGCACAGTGAAAACAGTGATGTTGAGTACTCTGTCCTATGTGTAAAGCAGAGTGATGCAAAAAGAAGTGTGCAAGTCTGAGTGCACAGACACCAGACAGTTTAGAATTCATTAGGGAGACACAGTGAGAGCTGGAAGGGCTCCACATAAACCAGCATAAGACGAGCAGCTTCTCTGTACAGCAGATCAGCCATTGAAACCTGTAGTGAGAATCACCTGCCCAGTGATATTTACTGGGCTAAAGCTGGAAGGCTGGAGCCATCAACCAGTGCACTTGCATCTGTCAAGTTTTGAATGCAAGACTGTACTCTGCTTTTGAACTCTGGCTATGGAACAATCGATTCAGCACTTTAGTATTTCTACTCCATGCCACATTCTTAATATTGAATTAACTTTGGCAGAAGTTGAGTCCACAAATCACTTGAGTCACATACAAAGAAACTGTCAAGGTGCACTTAAATTTAAGGTCAGCTTCTGGCCATGGGACATCAGCTTCCCTGGACTTCCAGCTGGGCTGTAACTGCTGCCAGCATTGACCGTTCCTCAGCCCAGCTGTGTTTCTTATCCCACAGGACTCAGACACATTTCAATGTGGGATGCACCATGCTGGGAAATAAAGCTCTATTCATGCAGCAACTCACTGGTAGTATGAGACATGAGCCTAACAAACACATGAAGTTAAGATAAGAGAGAAATGTTCAAGACTTCTCCAAGCAGAAGTAGGATGACAAGTCAAAAAGTAAGATCGAGAACCCCAAAGTGAAACCAAAATCAAAAGTGAATAAAAACTTCAACCAACAGGAACTGTCTCATCTTTTAGACAAGGACACTGTCTGATAATGAAGGGTCTCCATTTTGCACGGTTCCAAAGGCTTCACAGGGGTATGTCTTTCATGATAAAAAGCAGAGAGAGGTTATTTTCTATAATCTTTCCTCGAGGCACCTGAAATCCAGATATTTATGTGACCAATCTGCTTACAAGCCTAAATGAGAGGAACAGTGGAGACAAAGCAGTGGACAGCGGATACTGGGAAGAAGTAATTTAGAGTTAGTTTTTAAACAGCTGCTTTTATAATCCCATTTACTCACAGAGCAAGCTAGAGGGACCTCCCTTTCCCAGGCTCTCCATCCTATCAGTCAAGCCCAGCTTTCCAGCAGGGCCTTTTCAGCTTTTTTCCTACCTTGACAAACTGAATGTCTGTGAGTGCTTTCACTGAGTAGTCTGGAACATACACTTGCAGGAACGATGCATTCAGCTGGTTGTTGCTGCTCCCTAACGTCGGTGTCACCGCATCGATGCGATCGCTTCGGTTTAAAGAGTCTGAGTGATTCAAGCCGCAGGGACGAGGTGGAGACTTGTTTTCAGCTGAGAAATGGCCAAGAGTGAGAGAGTTCTTAAATCCAGTAGAAAACACTCGAAGCCACCAGTTTCAAAAGGACATAATAAATCACAATGTACTGCAAAAGCACTGGAAATACTTAACCCACGTAGCTGAGCAACCAAATTACCCTGAAAACCAGCACAACCTGAGTGCAGAGCTAGTAGCCATCATTTGTTGAGATGCCTTAAACAAACCTCGTTTTGCTTATGCTGCAATGGACATACCCTGTGCACAGCTGGTCACAGTGCTTCAGCTGATGAGTGATAATCACCAGAGCAAGGTAACTTCCCAGGGCTCTGCTACAGGAGCTCCTATTAGTCAGACCACACTTAATAAATTGATGTTTTTTTTCCCTGATAGTTTATAATCATAACTTCATAGCAGACCGTTCATCCACAGTCAGTCCCAGCTAAGCCTTGCCCACTTTTATTCCACCTTGTACCTATATATGCTTTGTTTCCCAAGCTAGAGCAGACTTTTTTGAAATCTTAAGAGTGGTAGAATCTTGGGAGGATGAGAGTGCACTCCATGTGATGGTTACTTCATTACCTCTAGTACCTCCCAGTGCTCAAAGGAGCAATAGTTCAGTGAAGGAAAGCAAGGTCACAGAAATCGGCACATTAGGGGTTGGAGAGGACCTTGAAAGGTCATCCAGTCCAACACCCCTGTCAGAGAAGGATCACCTAGAGAAGGTCACACAGAAAAGTGTCCAGGTGGGTTTTGAATGTGTCCAGAGAAGGAGACCCCACAACCTCTGTGGGCAGCCCATTCCAGTGTTCCGTCACCCTCACAGGTCCATGTGGCACACACCAGCCATTAAAAGAGGGAAAACAGTTAATGCCTTTAAGCACTGCAGGGATTCCCTTGAAAACCATGTAGCTGTGCCCTGCAAGTGTGATGACCCACAGTTTATCTCAAGTAAATGTGCTTTCAGGAAGCCACAAACATGTTGCACCCCCAGTTTCCACTCACACAGTGATCCAAAACACAGGAGATGTAGAAATTGATCCTCAGAGCGATCCCAAGCCCTTCTGCAGATGGGCTTCTAACACTGGGTGCACATACAATACCTAACAAGCCAAATACTGGTGAATTTCTGGATCTTAGTGCAATCAAACTTCATCCAGCCTGCCCAAACTGACATTTGATGTAAACTATGCCACTCACTACATGACACCCACTCTCAGCCAAAAGCTCATTTTCATTCCATATTAAGATACATAAACCTCTTTGAGCAAAGCAGCAGCAACATGCTTGCAACCTTTTCAAATTCTTCTTGGAATATTTTTTCTATACATAAACTTCCCCCCACCCCCATAATAACCAAACCTCCTCCCAAAAAACCTCCCTAAAATTCAACCCCACCTCTACTACTTAATCACTATAAATAACCTCTCCTTGACCAAATAGCAGTGCCTGTTCTACACCTCTGCAGCTAGCCTTTCCTAAACATAATGCTTTAGATGCTTCTAGATGCACAGCAGAATTTGGCTGTTGTTTATTTCCCCCTTAAATATCTTTGAAATCTTTCCTTCAATTTTAGAAAAGGGGACAGAAAAATACAAGCTCTGACAACCTGGCAATTTTTCTGCCATTTCTGCACTATGGAATTAGTGCAGGTCCCTATGGCAACACCAAATACAGGCTTAGGGGGAAGCTATTTGAGCCCTGCAAGGTTCTCCTCCACAATGACTTGCCATCTTGAAAGCCACAGCAGGCTTCAATAAGTGCTGCTAGGAGCCAAACCTCTATCTGCAGACAGAGCTTGATGCTGTAATTCCTACTGCAGAACAATAACTGTGAAGGCTGAGTGAGTTGGCCCCTGTCTTTCCCACCTGAGTAGCACAAAATGTGACTGTGTCTGACAAGAACAGCACCACTGCTGCTGAAGATAATAGTATTCATCTGGAACAGCCTTACACTAGTATGACTTGCACCTGCCCTTTCTTTTCACCAGGGTCTTATGGTGAAATAACAGTAATAAAACCCAAAGAAGGACAGAGAATGATATGACAAAGGATATTAAAAACAAAAAAGAAAGAGGCAAAACAAACAAACAAACAAAATCCAAACAGGTGAAACTAAAGGACAGAACAAAAAAGTATGGTTACTAAAATTCTGAGAAAAAGGACAGCACTTATGGACCATGTACAAGTCAGGGAGGAAGAAGAAAAGTTAATGAGGAAGGCAGGAAAGAGCAAATGCTAGAAAACTAGCAGGGCAGGCCTGTGTTTGCAGAACAGTGTCCTGCCAGCCCAGATCTGGACAGAGCCTTTCTACAAAGGTTTTCCTATACTCCTCTCCTTCCTATACAGAGGATAAAGAGCAAACCACAGGATAAACATCAACAAACCTGGATTTGGAGTTAAATAATACAATCCTTTTAGAAGGACCCAGCAGAAGATCTGAGTTTCATCAAAACTGGTACCACATCGTCAGAGTGACCATAGTGACCTGTTTCTTTCAAAGGAGGTTCTTCTCATTATTATTTTCCATTACCAATGTTTTACTTTTTCTTTTTTTTTTTTTTTTAAGTTGGGGAAAAAAAAAAACTATGAAAATATGCTTGGCATTTATATTGGAAACAACTTGTATGTTCAAAGTGTACACTGGGATGTAGCAAGGAAAAGGTTTTCTTTCCAAAAAAGACAAAAAGAAAAAAGAAGAACAAAAGGGAAAAAGGAAAAAGGGGGAAAAGGGGGAAAAAAGGGGAAAAAAAGAAAAGGAAAAAAGAAAGGGGAAAAAAAAGAAAAGGAAAAAAAGAAAGGGGAAAAAAAAAGAAAAAGGAAAAAAGAAAGGGGAAAAAAAATAAAAAGGAAAAAAGAAAGGGGAAAAAAAGAAAAGGAAAAAAGAAAGGGGAAAAAAAGAAAAGGAAAAAAGGGGGAAAAAAGAAAGGGGAAAAAAGGAAAGGAAAGGGGAAAAGAAGGGGAAAGGAAAGGGAAAAAGAAGGGGAAAGGAAAGGGAAAAAGAAGGGGAAAGGAAAGGGAAAAAGAAGGGGAAAGGAAAGGGAAAAAGAAGGGGAAAGGAAAGGGAAAAAGAAGGGGGAAAGGAAAGGGGAAAAGAAGGGGAAAAGGAAAGGGAAAAAGAAGGGGAAAAGGAAAGGGAAAAAGAAGGGGAAAAGGAAAGGGAAAAAGAAGGGGAAAAGGAAAGGGAAAAAGAAGGGGAAAAGGAAAGGGAAAAAGAAGGGGGAAAGGAAAGGGAAAAAGAAGGGGGAAAGGAAAGGGATAAAGAAGGGGGAAAGGAAAGGGAAAAAGAAGGGGGAAAGGAAAGGGAAAACGAAGGGGAAAAGGGAAAAAAAGGAAAAAGAGGAAAAGAAATGGGGATGGGGGCAGAAAGAAGTAAAAACAAGGAAAATAAAAAAGAAGATCTGGCAACACTAAAGAATCAAGATGAAAAAGATAAAGCCATCAAGCTCAAAAGGAAGCCATGAGGTACTTTAATTAAAGAAAGATTAAATTTCTCCCCCTTCCCTAAAGTTTAGCAGCAGGAAACCAGTTCTCTGCAGGGCCAACAACCTGTAGGTTTGTATGGAATGTGCATGACCCTAAGTTAAGGATTGATGGTGAAATGCATTTTCAAAAGTGAAAAAGGAATGGGGGAAAACCACAGGAAGCAGATTGTGGAAGCTTATGAAACAGTAGGTATTCATCTTCAGGAGACATTTCAGTTCAACACGTGTATTGTTATCCACTTTGGTTTTAGGTCTAGACACTTAATTTGAGAAAGAAAGCTTCAAAAGGAAGAAATATGCTCATGGTGGCCCAAATGATTTTAGGACTCTGCTCTTCCTGCAGCCCTTCTTGATGAGTTTGGGTGGTTGTTTTGTTTGTTTGTTTGTTTTTTCAGCTACTTTGTGCATGCAGTCTGAAAATCTTAGTTCTTGACTGTTCCTAACTCCCAACTGCTCGACCACATCCCAAGCTCTTTTAGCTCAACTCGTTCCCTCCCTGGTCTCTCTTTCCGAAGGGATTTCTGTGTCAGCTGAACTGGTTACTCAGCAAGGAAAGGTCTTAAACAAAAAGGGAACGAGGAAACCTTACAAGAGGTCCCACAACCTTCATATACATTGTTACAAATCTGTCCACCCAGTAAATCACTGTGCTTGTCAACAGCGGGACCCTCACGGAGAGAAAGCTCAAAGCTTTTGAGGAAACAAAACGGTCAGACAAGACATAGAATGTCCCCGTAGGAGAACAGAAGAACTCTTTCTATTAAAGAAGTTTTCCTTGTATGGCAGTTTAGCAGCAGACATTCTCCTCTGCCAAATGTATTTTCTTCAGAAATTTTTTAAGCCTCAGCTTGGGAGAGAATGACTTCTTATTAAAAACTTCCCCTCCTCGTTTTTTCCACCGGCGTACACGTGAGGAACAAGAGCGAGCACACATTACCAAATACGTTTCCTTCTTTTTAGTTCTTCCCATTTTGGTGACTCTGTCCAGTTACCACAAATGAATGCTCAGGATACCTACCTGTGAGGCATAACTCTGTGCTGGACTTCTCCCTAACGAGCAAAGGGGTCAGATAAATACAGACTGCAGCTGACTTTTTATGGCATCAGGGCAGTCACAAGAATGGTGAAAATAGAAGCATGCGGATTTACCTGGAGAACCTGCTGCTAACAACTCTGTTCTGCTGACAACAAAGGTACGAGACAGGGACAAGGGAACTAGAAGAGGGAGAGAAAAAGGATGAGATCACGACCAGAAAGGTGGCTGCTATCCACACAGGGGAATGAGCCAGTTCACACACTGAAGAACTCAAACCAAAAGTGCAAATCAACTGTGAAAAGGTAAAGGGTTAAAACAAAGCAAAACAAAACAAAAAGACAATTAAACAAGTTTAGGACTAAAGCAAAAAAACAAGCCTAAGGAATCCCAGTGAAGTGAACAATTTTCACTTGCTAATTCGGATGGTTATGCAGCAAAGCACAGCCCATCAAGGTACACAGGTACACTAAAGTTTTAAAATAGTCCAAAAGGAGCAACGGTGCCCACTCCAGTCTGGAAGGCAATGAGTTAAAGCAAGTCAGAAAGCTTTCACAGGTGCTGCTCCAGGCAAAAATAGGAGGGGAAATTAGGGGAAATAAAAATACTTCAAGTTTTCAATAAAATGTCAAGTGAGGTTGTGATTCTCTAAGCCCATCCCTGTCAAGATGGGTATCATATTGCTCATCCCTACTGCAAACCCCTCCCCAGCTATGGTTAAAGGAAAAAAAAACTCTTTTGTTGGTTTTTGGTTGGTTGGTTGGTTTGGTTTTAACTTCGCATTTCAGGGTCTTATTTTGTTTGGTTGAGGGTTTTTTTATGTGCTTTACTCTCCTGCTACTGATTTCACATTCCAGGCGGTAAGATGAGACACATGAAATAGAATCAGGACACAGAGGAGCAGAAGTTTTCTCTCATTCTGAAATTACTTATACTTCCACTGAGTTTTCCTGCCTACAGCAAGCAACAGGATTTTATTTTTATGAGCTCATCCTAACAGAAATCTCAGGATGCTGAAAGACATCATAAAACTTGGGTGTAATGCCATTAAAATGAGGGGCCTGCTATTGGTAAAATCCAGCCAGCTGAAGGTTAACAAACCTAAGGTTGGTTAAGATCACTTTAAAATAGGTTGTCATGACAAAATCTAGGGCACACAAAGAGGACATAATTTGACCTCAGAGGACTTGGGGCAACTGGCATGGTTTTGGGAAGGGTTAGCAACACAAGGGAAAACAACACGTGGGAACATCCAAACTGAACAATGGTGGCACAACAGAGATGCCACAAGTGATTTCCAAGCATAGGTCTGGTTGGGGAAGTGACCATGACTATAGTGCAAAAGCTGAGCTGCAAAGCTGAGGGTATGGTGTAGCTGTTCACACGTATGTCAATTCCTCACGGACACTGCTGCTACCACTTGGATAAAATCCACCCAGTGCTCTGCACATTGGCAAATCTGTCAAGGCTCAAAAGGTGTGAGATAGACTGATCAAAGTGTACACAATTAAGGAAGAATTAGTCCAGCCTGAAAAAGTGAGCTCACACAGCCAAGAGAACTGCTGTTTTGTGTAGAGTTGCTGAAGGCTGTAATCTTAACCTACAAACCCATGTTCATTTAAACACCCATCACCACTGTACATACATGCAGATACACATACAAATAAAACAAGCTGGCTCTCAAGTGAAATAGAAATCCTGCTGTGACAGGAGGACCTGATTTCAGAGTAAGAAACATCTCTCCCTGAAGCTAAGAGAGTGGCTTTGGGTCAGCTGGCAGCCAACACCAGCCCCCCAGCTCTCTGCATGGCTGCCAATTCCCAGCTGAGGTCAAGATCTAAGCAAGGACATTGCTGGCACCAAAGTAGAATCATAGAATCATTAAGGTTGGAAAAGACCTTTAAGATCATCGAGTCCCAACTGTAAACCAGCTACCATGATGACTGGCCACTTCTGTGAAGGACAACAAAAAATGCTTTTACAAATATAAGAAGTTCTTCACAGAGAGAGTGATTGGCCATTGGAATGGGCTGCCCAGGGAGGTGGTGGAGTCTCCATCACTGGAGGTGTTTAAGAAGAGACTGGATGAGTTGATTAGATGGTGTTGGGTGATGGGTTGGATTTGATGATCTCAAAAGTCTTTTCCAACCTGGTTAATTCTATTCTATTCTGCATCCTGAAGTGCCACATTTGTATGCTTCTTGAACACCTCCAGGGATGGTGACTCTGCCACCTCCCTGGGCAGCCTGTTCCAGTGCCTCATCACTCTCTCAGTAAAGAAATTTTTTTAATGTTCATTCTAAACCTCCCTTGGCACAACTGAAATCCCATTGCCTCTTGTCCTATCACTAGTTGCTAGTGATACATCACCAAATGCTGAAATACAGCACTGGAGCCTACTCTTGGTGGATTGTAAGACAAAGCCAAGCTGTGCCTGTGAGGTTATGGCTTGCATGCTGAGCACTGGCTCGCACCTTGGTGGGAACTGGCTTGCACCTTGCCCTCAGACACTCAGCTCTCCCCTGCTGCCGATTTCGTGGTTACATTTCCACACACGCTGACAGGAGCAGTTCCTTCTCTCTCAGGGCTCTCCTCCTTTTTCTCAAGACAGCTTCAGAGCTCAGCGTGGTGAAACCAAGCAGCTCTAAACTGTAGTCGTACTTTGCACCACTAGATGTCCTCCTGCCACTAATTACTTATTCCTCTTCATTCCATCCCTGTTACCCTACCCTAAGCTGAACTACAAAGCTGTTCTCCAGTACCGAACACATCACTTGCTAAGGCCAACGCTCACATCCTCTGGGAGCTGGCCAGCCCTTGGGTTCCGGAGTCAGATTCACCACCAGCCCATGTTCCTCCCAGGGATGTTGTGCCAGGCAGGTGGTTTCACTGGCAAGGAGGTATCTTTTACATCACACCCACAAATGTGGTGGTGAGGATTCCCTGCACAGCCTCCTCCCGCCCCACTCACAGGACAGGCAGGCATGTGCAGGAGCACATTCCCAAACCAGAAGGTAAGAGGACATACCTGGTGATGCTGTGAGGGCCATCACCCCATAGTAGGAAAAAGCACCAGCTTCAAACTTCATCCCCTCTTTCCCAGCCTCCACTTCCACCTTCCCCTGTTAAGGAAAAGGAGAGAGAGCTGCAATGAAAAGGGACCATAGGCACAAGACCAGCCTTGAGCCCTGAAAGCTATTTTTGCCTGACATTCCTGAGCAGTGTCAGGGTCCCTCGACTATGTAATGGTGCTTGAACCAGGACACACCCTGGAGGGCAAGATGCTCTTGTACCCTGAGCTATCCTGCTCTTTGGTGCCCTGTGGCCAGCATAAGTCCCTGCAAAAGAGCAGGATCGTCACAGCATTGTAGGGTGGTATTACTGCCCTGCTCCAAGTGCTGTCAAGTTTCTTTCCCTCAACTGCCCTAGTCCAAGTGCTGTCAAGTTTCTTTCCCTCAATGCAGAGTGAAAAAAAGTACTCCCCCAGTGTCACAAGAAGCTCCTGTGAAGCATAGTCATCTGGGGTCTCGAGACATCTAGACATTTTGGGTCACAGCCCACATTCACACAGAGTCCCCTCTAACACAAATAGAGAAAGGCAGATGGGAGACCAACATGCAAGGAGGCCATCTGCCTTCACCAGTGAGGTTTCCACAGAAACAAAGCCTTAATCCTGAAGGAGCAGACTTGAGGCTACTTTGGTTTTCTTGGTTTCTAGCAGTTTTACCTATTCCAGCACCCTGAACTTAAGATTCTGCTCCTCCACAGGGTTTTGCCTAGAAGGACCCTCAGTACTTCCCATGCTGCAGAAAACCACACTGCCACTCAAGTGAGCCCATTTCTGATGTGTGCTGAACCAAATGTTTAACATTGTGCCCCACAAATGACTCTAGAACAGAAACCACCTCAAACAGCTGTAAGCATCTGAGCTGTTTTCATATACAAACAGCCAAAACTAATTAGCCTGGTTTACATGTTACCCATCCTTACTGGGACTGCACTGGGAGTAGCAGCACACCACTGCAGACAAGAGAAATCTCATGCAGCTTTTAATCTGAACTGCACAAAGGTTGGGGTTTTCAGGCAAACATACTTCCCTTCCCCTCTGGTTAGGCTAGAAAGGGCAGACAGATTGCCTGTCCCATGTGTACTAAATAGTGTGAACACCAGCTGACACGTTCAGATTAAATGAATCCAAAAGGCAGATTTTATTTTCATGTGTTTATGTCATTAAGAGTAACTTAAAATCAGTAATCATGCCTTTAACTTCACAGTACTGTAATAAGAAAACAAGAAAATTAACTCAGTCTGCATGAGTCCTGATACCAAGTTGACTAACTGTCCCAGGTGAGAAAACCCCACCACATTTACCTAGCAGGAAGAGAATGCCTAGCTCACAAATCCACTTTCCTGCTATCACAAGCAACGACTTCATATAATCCCTTTTAAAACCAATTTCACTCCACAACCCATATAAGTAGCTTATTTTTTCATTATAAGCCTTCCAAAAGGTACAGTTTTGTAACCCAGGCAAAGACTGGTTATAAACAGAGTTCCCAACCTACTTACTGCTGGTAGTTATTCACCAGCCAAGACCAGGGCTCCAAAACACATTCACAACCAGGCTTTGATCTTCATATACAGCGAGTCTGCAGTTAGTAGAATCAAAGAATGATCCAGGCCAGAAGGGACCTCCAAGGGTCATCCAGTCCAACCTCCCCATGGTCAGCAGGGACATCCCCAACCACACCAGGTTGCACAGGGCCTCACTGAGCCTCACCTTGAATATCTCCAGGGAAGGGGCCTCAAATTGGGCAACCTGTCCCAGTGTTCCACCACCCTCATAGTGAAGAACTTCTTCCTGACATCCAATCTGAATCTGCCCTTCCCTAGTTTGAAGCCATTGCCCCTCGTCCTGTCACTGCAGGTCCTTGTAAACAGTCTCTCCCCATCCTTCCTGGAGGACCCCTTCAGGTGCTGGAAGGCTGCTATTAGGTGTCCCCAGAGCTTCCTCTTCTCCAGGCTGAACAACCCCAGCTCCCTCAGCCTGTCCTCATGGCAGAGGTGCTCCAACCCTGTGATCATTTTTGTGGCCCTCCACTGGACCCCCTCCATCAGCTCCATGTCCTTCCAATATTGAGGGCTCCAGACCTGTACACAGTGAGGTCACACTTCAGGTGAGGTCTCATCAGAGCAGAGTAGAGTGGGAGAATCACCTCTCTGGATCTGCTGGCAACGCATCTTTTGATGCAGCCCAAGATGTGATTGGTGTTCTGGGCTGCAAGCACACACTGCCTGCTCATGTCCAGCTTCTCATCCATCAGCACCCCCAAATCCTTTTCCTCAGGGCTGCTTTCTAACACCTTATCCCCCAGTCTGTATTGATAGTAGCTAAATACAAACTAGTAATTAGTAGTAGGGGCTGAGTTTCAATTCCAAGACCATTGCTCTACTGGCACACAGAGCAGCACTTCCAAGTTTCCCAGTGGTGGCCATATGAAGAACAGGCATGCTTGGCCTAGTCACAGTAGCTGAAAAGCTGTTAAGAATTCCACAGGCATGCTATTATGTGTGTTCTGTTTAAGTGCCTGCATGTGTGGTTTCTGGGTTTCCACTGTTTAGAAGGAATTCTGAAAAAACACAATCAGCAAGAAAAATAACAACAATAAAAAAAATAATCTCCACCTCCTAGAGTATAACTTCTCATTAGCTAAGAGCAAAGCTGTTGCAAACAGGTGACTTTCCAACTAGAACCCAGAGTTTACCATGAAGGTATTCTTGATCTCTCAACACAAGAGATGAGCCTAAGTCCATTTAAATACAAAAGAAAAGTATTTATCCCTCTTGATGCTTGCAGAAGCAATCTTGATACCATTTTTATATTAAGTACCTACTGCAAGACTCAATTTTCCAAATGCAGTACAGAGCTAGCACGTTGTGTGTGCTAAATATTTATTGGTTGCAGAATAGCTCCAAAAGAACTGACTGTCCTTTTTTATCGCCCATGTCCTCCGTCCTCATCTCTGCAGCATTACCTCACTCAGGAGTATTATCTGGCCTCTGGAATATTTCAGATTGTAAAAATTCAGCACATAAAGAGCAGTTAAAGAGCTACCAGTGGCTCCTCAAATCCTTGGGGGGGAAAAAAAAGACTCTTTTTTTAAGGAGAATTATGTTGAATCCATAACCTTGCAGTTTTTCCTTAGTTGTTTATCACTGACAGCATTCAAATCTCCCTTGCCATGGCTTTTTGTTTTGGGGTTTTTAAGGCCATTGTAATGAAGATTTCAAACCCTGTGTAACAACTTTATTATCTACAATGCCTGTGGCTTTGTAATTGAAACTGATTTTGGTCATGCAGGATGGAAAAATAAGCAACTTCCCAGCAATACCTCTCTTAAAAGACTGATCCTGATCAAACAGTGCTAGACAGAAGCTGAATTTCTGTGTAAAGCTTTACCTAGCCATTCAATCTTCCTGTCAAGTAGCAAAACCTGGGAGGTAATCAGTACTGGAAGCAACCCTGCACAGAACAAGCAGAAATCAGTCCTTCCACACCATGTAAGGCTCCAATCTCATACACACCCAAATGCAATAACCTTGAAGTAGGGCAAGTGCTTGGATGGCAGGGTGCCCAAGAATGGCAGAGACTGTGACAGGAGGTGTCACCCCTCTGGATACTGCAGTGCCCCACTGAAACCTATGTTTCTCACAACTCTAAAGGCACAAATTTCAAAGCAGCACCCAAAGAAAGTCACTTCTCTCAACTATCAAACCCCTCAATGCCTCCTTTGGCAAAAGGAAAAAACACATTCCAGACAGCATCCTGGTCACACTCCTATGACATGACATTTCTTGCATCCCTATTTTCCAAGCAATGCCAGCTACATGCACGGATTTCTTTGCATTGCCTATCCTAGTAATACCTACAGCATAAGCATTGTTCAACAGGTGACTCAAAGTGGGAAGTGCTCCCTACCCCTCATAGCTGTTTTAACTGAAGCTAAAAGCAGCTGAGCAAGCTCTTCCAAGTTGGTCAGGTCATAAAGGATGAAGGAGCACTTCCCAGGAGCCATAGTTCCACTCCCATGTTTGAAAGGAAGCAAACTTCAACAACTGGAAGAGGTATAAAGAGGGGTATGTCAGGAGATGAAGGATTTTGCACATATGTACATAATCATGTGTCTGACCTGTAAAATGAGAACAAAGTAGTCGACAGGCTTGTTTCGCTGGTAGAGGTAGTGTTCTGGGGCTTTCTTGTTCTTCTCGTCGTATTTCAGCTCCTGGATGACATTGGGATGTTTTAGCAGCCTGAGAAGGATCTTCTCTGACATCTGGGATGGACCAAATGCTTCAACTTCTATAACACAAGACAGAACTTGGTATTACACATCATATGTCTGGAAAGAAGTTAGCAGCACTCGTTAATAGACTTTTGCCTATAAAAGACACACGGATGCAGAGAGATCCATTATGGAATTGTAGGCTTCAAGACTTTTGAGACTGTTAGATTTGTAAGAGGTGGGGGGAAAAGCCTGGAATGCCCCAACTTTAATCACTGAAACATTTTTCCAAACAGCCAAAACCCATGTCTTCATCTGAAAGGGAAAAGAAAAAGGCAGTCTTGCCTGCTTGAGAGTTCAGAGTCACAGATGTGTAGGCTCACTGGAGAGTTGTGTAAATGGAAGAGTTTTACAGTTGGGGCACAGAGAACCTTTGAATTTATCATTCCTCAGAAGGTATTAAAATGCATGTTTTACACCTTTCTAACAAAATATCCCCCCAAAAAATGACTGTTTGGGGCTTAGAAAGCTGTTCTGGATAGATGCTCTATATAAATCAAAGACACAGTTGGGGCTGTCATGGTTCATATGGGAAGAGTTACTCAAAATGAGAGGCAGTGCAGGTCAGTTCAAACCACATGGGATTAATGCCTGACACACACAACGCTACTATTAGCCACTTGCTCTTCAGTATTCCCAACAGGAGCTGTTTGAAGAGGAAAAGCTCATCCTTGTATGGGAGAGCTAAGCCAGTGATGTCAAGACTTATACATGCAAATTGATAAGCTTTCCTAACACCTCATTTCAGAACAGGACCATTAATAATCCAGTACCTTTCATCTGCTAGAGATACTATTCTCAAATTAGAAGAGAGAAACCAAAACTGTAGCTTTCATGTTATTTGGCAGTGGCTTCACAGACAGACTGGGATTTAAGCTATACAATCTTTTCATCCAAGAAGCAGCACTGTAAGACTATGTCTGTTGAGCAGGTGTTTAGGCAACTCCATCAGGTCTTGCACCACTACAAGAACAATGCCTTGCTTGCTGTTAAATCCACATCTTCCTCTTGAACTGCTTCCTTTCATCAAGGACATGCTCACATGCACATGAGCTGTAGGAATCCAAGCCTTTTAAGGAATTACTGCCCCTCAGTTGAGAGGGGATAAACGATCACATACACGTTTCTTTCAAGAGAGAGGCAAAATAAAAGCATGAAGGTGGACTGGGCAGGCAGTTACTGCACCTTAAAGGAAGGGAAGTACTAATTTCCAATTGGAGCTGGCAAGCTTGAGACAAAACAACTTTATAATTTTCAACCCACAGATACATGTTGAACATCACAGTGAAAGACTCCCATCTGAAAGGCCTGCAAGCCAGAAGTCTTTAGATGTCAGAGAGCACAGGCAACAGGGAGGTGTGCTTCCCACAAGCTCTTAACAGGTCTGCTCCTCTCTGAGGTGAAGGGACCAACTTTACGACGAAAGGCAACACCAGCTGAAAGGAATCATTCAAGGCCCTGGCCTCTCTGCCAGACTGCCCACCCAAGGGCTAAAATATCAAGGTGTTCTGAGATGGTGACAACTGTCCTCTGAAACCTGAAGTCATCAACGGAGGTCACACAAGCCAGCCAGAAATCCGTTTTTTAAAGTACAGTTCACAATCGCCTGCGCAGTCTGCATTAAACGTGTCAGAAGAGTTTTTCACTTGGAGTCAAAAAGTCTGATGGAACAGGTTTAGACCTTCCTGTAAAAAGTCCAGCATCTTTTTCTGGAGAAGGCGCCAGAGTGCAATTACAGTCAGCTGGCCCAGTGGTATCGAGTCCTCTTTGGTTTGTTCCCTGAGCTCTTCCTAATGGGCTGCACTTGCTAGTCGTTAATCTGATGGACTCTAGACATGCAGTGCGGCACTTGGCATTCATCCTTACCTTTCAGACCAATTTAAAGTTACTGGTCCACCCCTGGTAAATGTCTCAGAGGGTTCATGCCGACACTGAACACAGGAGAGGAGAGAATTTAAAAAGAAAAACACAACAGTGGCATTATTTGTCACCCCACAATCCAGCCTCCCTTCCCGCCTGCACTCTCCCACCCACCTCAGCGGCCTTTGCTGACAAACTGCCTCTGAGGCTCTGGCACAGCTGCAAAGAAAGATAGCCCAGAAGCACTTGCCTGTTGCCAGGAACCGGTGCATTGCCAGGAGGAGCTGCGGTGATATTTTAACCTTCATCTCGCTGTCTGTCTGCTTGAAGGCAGAGAAGTCCTGCTTCCGGTCCCGATGAGCTACTTTCTTTTTCGTCTTGTTATCAGCTGGGGAAGGGAGGGTAGGAAAAGAAAGGAAAGAAGTGATTTCTGTTAGAACAGGCTCCAATGTGAACTGTCCTGGATGGAGTCAGCCAGGACAGCCACCCAGAGCACAGGGCACAGACAGAGCCCTCTGCGGCTTACGCCAAGCCCTGCTCATCAGCATGCAGCCCAAATCAGAAACAACTAGTGAGCCGTGCTGCAGGCTCATCTCTCCGTGAGCCCCTGGCCTGCAGACACGGTCTTTGTCACTTCAATAGGGAGAAAATCTCCACCTGCAAACATCTAATTGCAGAGCAGGTCTGCACAATGCACACAGTGTGTGCACATTTCTAGGTGCAGGGCAGGAGTCGTGCTCAGTGTTACTAATGATCAAAAGGTGTTGCTCTGCAAGAGTACCTGTAAGTACCTCCATTATTTTTTTCATATATATTCCTTGGAAAATCCCCAGCAAGAACATAAACTGACTATACAATGATACATCTCTTACACTGTGGCACGGCTTCACTGACAGCTTTGGCAAAACCCCCACGTCTTTGATCCAAGTACCTCCTGAAGTCTAGCATATGCAGTTCCTTTTGTCCTGTCCAAACATCAACAAAAGCTGGCAAGCTGCACAGCCTGGAGGTGGGAATCTCTGGCTGCTTTACAGGCACTTTAGAATGAAGTACCTTTTTTGCCTCAGTTTTTAATAGCAAGATAGGTTATCTTCCACAGAACTGGCCTCTTGAGCTGGCAGATGGAGTCAGGGAGCAGTACAGTTCCCCTGTAATCCAGGAGGAAGCAGTTAGAGACCTGCTCAGCCATTTGGATCCCCACAAGTCCATGGGACTGAATGGGATCCATCCTAGGGTGCTGAGAGAGCTGTCAGATGAGCTGGCCAAGCTGTTCTCCATCATTTACCAGCAGTCCTGGCTCACTGGAGAGGTCCCAGAAGACTGGAAGCTGGCCAACATGATGCCCATCCACAAGAAGGGCCAGAAGGAGGAACCAGGGAATTACAGGCTTGTCAGCCTGACCTCAGTGCCAGGCAAGATTATGGAACAGGTCATCTTGAGTGCAATCACACAGCACTTACAGGATGGCCAAGGGATCAGGTCCAGCCAGCATGGATTTAGGAAGGGCAGGTCCTGCCTCACCAACCTGATCCCCTTCTATGATTAGATGATTGCCTGGTGGATGTGGGGAAGGCTGTGGATGTAGTCCACCTGGACTTCAGTGTCCAGTTCTGGGCCCCTCAGTTTAGGAAAGATGTTGACTTGCTGGAATGTGTCCAGAGGAGGGCAACAAAGCTGGTGAGGGGTTTGGAGCACAGCCCTGTGAGGAGAGGCTGAGGGAGCTGGGGTTGCTTAGCCTGGAGAAGAGGAGGCTCAGGGGAGACCTTATTGCTCTCTACAACTACCTGAATGGAGGTTGCAGCCAGGTGGGGATTGGTCTCTTCACCCAGACAACCAGTGTCAGAATGAGAAGATACAGTCTCAAGCTGTGCCAGGGGAGGTTTAGGCTGGATGTTAGGAAGAAATTCTTCACAGAAAGAGTGATTGGCCATTGGAATGTGCTGCCCAGGGAGGTGGTGGAGTCACCATCACTGGAAGTGTTTAAAAAGAGACTGGGTGAGGCACTCGGTGCCATGGTTTAGTTGATTAGATAGTGTTGGGTGATAGGTTGGATTTGATGATCTCAAAGGTCTTTTCCAACCTGGTTAATTCTGTATTCTGACTACACAAGGTTCAGAGTGGTTGTGCTTGGGGCTTGGAAGTACACAGTCTCAGGAACTAACAGGTTTCCAAAAAAAAAAACCCAACCAAACAACTCTTCCCACATCAGCTAGCTTTTTATATATGAATACTTATAAATCTTCAACTTTCCATGGACAAGCCTCCATTACAGGACTATCACAGACTCCAGAGCAACACAGTGAAGTACCTACTGTAGATATCTAAAGCTCATTCTTTGAGCACTGCAGATCAGAAAATTTGAGATACCTGTTCCAGTAAACATGGAGATGAATGATTAAGACCTAGGTCCTTTTTTGTCTTTGAAACCAGAAACCTCTTCCTTTTGTCGCACTTTACCCAGGACCTGCACTACATCAGGGGCTGCAGTTTCTCTTCCAAAAGCAGGGATAGAAACCATCCAAGGGTTACAGACCGCAAACAATACCTGCTTTAGGAATATAGTATGAGACAGAGTTTATCTGTACATGCAGTTAAAGAAAGACAGATACCAAAGCAACATAAAGTGAATAGAAGAAAAGTTCCCCAGAAGCTATCCCTATGTTCTACCTGTTTTAAGAGCAGAAATTGCTTTTTTTCTGAAAAGCTCAGTGAATGCTGTTTTTCACAATGCTGTGGCTGACATTCTTTCTCACAAGCTCTCTTATTGGTCTCTTTAAGGAGATAAAAATCACCGCAAATACAGGTTTTGTTCCTAGGACAGGGAAACGTCTCTTCAGTGGGGCAGTAAAGCATCTGTGTTTCTCCTGTGAATGAGCTGTGCCACAACAGGATTCACACTGCACTTCTGGTACTTGAAAACAGTGCCAGCATCACACCGTGGGAGGATGTCTTAAATCTTTCCATCTGCGTCTGTCCTCAAGGTAAGAGACCCAGGCTCTAAATCAAATGATGGGTGATTTCAACTCCTCCTTCTGTTTCCTGGCAGCTTGTCCAGAAACCTTTCCCCAAGCAAAATGTGACACAGTGAGAGCAGGGCCATATGGCTTAAAGCCATTATCTTGGTGAGAGGCCTCGAGCATAAGCCCTATGAGGAGAGGCTGTGGGAGCTGGGATTGTTTACTCTGCAGAAGAGGAGGCTCAGGGGAGACCTTATTGCTCTCTACAACTACCTGAAGGGTGGTCGTAGCCAGGTGGGGGGTGGTCTTTTCTCCCAGGCAACCAGCACCAGAGCAAGAGGACACAGTCTCAAGCTGTGCCAGGGGAAGTTTAGGCTCGAGGTGAGGAGAAAGTTCTTCACTGATAGAATTGTTAGCCATTGGAATGGGCTGCCCAGGGAGGTGGTGAAGTCACTATCCCTGGAGGTGTTCAAGAGGGGACTGGACATGGCATGTAGGTGAGGACATGAAAATGTAGTGCAAGCTTACAACCAGACTGTTTGTCTGCAACATGCAGAACACAAGGGTATCTTAAGGTGTTTAATTTGTAGAAATATTCCAGATTCTACATGGGGCAAACCTCTCTGAATCTGTAAGAGTGAAAACCAGCAGCATTCCAGTTGCATTTCAGGGGTGATTAAACTTGTTTCCCCTTAGAAAGAGGTAAATAAGATAGGCCACTAGTCAAACCTGGGTCAGAATGGTAAAATCCATGTTCCTCAAGTGGACTCTGTGGTTAACACAGAACATACAGTTTTCTGTCTTGCACCTCTGAGAAGATTGAGAAATACTCTCCCACCATGGCAATGGCCATAGGAGTACAGGACAGATTCCTGTAGTGCATCAACCATGAAAAAATGCTCCAGCTTTCCATTAGTAAGAGCCAAACACACTAACAGCTCTTCATAATGACACTGGCTGAGATGTAGTGAGAGCTTCCCTGTGTCATAACAGAAAACTCTTCTCTCCTCCCCATCAGAATCCCCAATACAAAGTTTCATGCTCAGAAGTACTAACACAATCCAGATGTTGAAAGGTCAGACATATTTCATAGTTTTCTTGCTCCCATCTTCCTCTCCTTGCTCCCAATATCTCTGCTAGCTATAAGACACAGGAGACTAACAATCTAAAGAAATAGCACACATTTATTAGGCACCCAATGCTTGAAGAAATTCAGCTGCAGAGCTTCAGCAGTGAGAGCAGCTTTCAGCTAAAACTGTAAATACACAATTCCTTCTACCCTAACACAGTGGAAAATGTATTTGTATGGAAAGAGCAGAAAGGCAAAGCTCCAACACCAAGGTCAGCCACTTCACCAAATTTCAAGTTTCCATCAAAACAAAACATTTTTCAAACTTCAGCACAAAGGTGTAGCAATGCTGCCAAAATTTTTCCTAAGGTCTACTTTTAAATAAACACCTAGCATGGAGTAAATCAGTCTAAAGGTTTCAAGTTGGCTCATTCTGAGCTGAGCAAGCCAGCTTGGTCTTATGATGAGGATCATCAGAGAATGATGATCATTCATTACTAGATGGGGTTACTAGCAGTGACACACTGATAATAACACATCAGACATGAGCTGCTTTAACATACTGTGGATAATAAGCTACCTTCCCATCACTGGAGCACATTCCCACCACTACACCAGTTGTGGTTACAGGACACTAATCTGCCCCAAACCCAAAACCTATGGCATCTTCTGCAATCCTCCTAGTTTCTCTGCTCTATCCCTTACTGCTACAGTTTCCTTCAATTGAAGAGTGGAATGACATTGAGAACCTTGCAAAGAAACTAGAAGTTCATCTTCATGGTATATAGCAGGAGTCACCCTCCAAACTTCCTGGAAGTTTAGGCTCCAGGAAGCCTAAGAAGTTAAGTTTCCCTCCAGTTCTGAACCAGGAATTTTCATAGTAAATCCTTCCCAGAAAGGAAGGTTTCAAATGAACTCATGTTCACCAGCTCTGTTTTGTTAATCTAGGAAGTCTCCTAACAGTAAAATTAAATTCTCATTTCATTTCCTTCTAACATGCTATTAATGATCAAAGAGTTTTTTTATCCTGAAGAATAACACTGCATGATCCATGTTTCTTTTAACAAACAAGGGAAAAACACAACATTGAAAAGCATATGCAATGTCTTTTCATTTGTAGAAGCATGGAAGTATCTCAAAGATGATGAGACAAAGATAGGATCTGTTTGGAGCACAGAAGGAGGCCTGAATTCAGCATTATGTTGTAACTGATTAGCCCAACAGTGAGGGTATAAAAAGAAATTGATAGGAACTGGATTTCTGTGATTTGCATAGTAATCAGAGTGTTCAGCACACTGTAAAACACAATGCAATTTACATGAACCTTTGGGCACATAAATACTGGCAAAATACTGAGCAGCTACAGAAAGTAGTTCAGGCAATAGCAATCTATAAGGAAAAAATACAAGTAGGGTGCTCATTTGGCTTTTGGTTTGGAGGGAGGATAGAAGATTCTTGCACTGGCCTGTAAAAGATGCTGTAGAAATGCTCAGATCCCTTTCATGAGGAAAGAAAAAGACAGAACAGCCTAACAGTGTTAAAGATATTTAACATTACTATTTGTGCTACAATAGAACCTGCAGATATCCTTGTGCTACACACAAACACAGTGAAAACTAGCATCTGCCAGCAAGTGATCAAAACACAGAAGATGGCAGACAGATGAAGAACGACAGACAGGAAGTATTGTATGTACAGGCCAGAATATGTAGATGGAAGAGATGCAAAGATACTTTAGGTAACTGGCCGAAGACCAGACAAACTCCAAACTGGAAAAGAAAGGAGTCCAGATATCTCAAGTTCAAGGTAATAGGTGACTTGCAGCATCATGTTCCTCAACATATGTTAACAGAAAGGAAGGAGTCTTACTGAGTGATAAAGAGAGGAGTCATTCAGAACATGCTGGTTTTCAGCCTTGAAGATGACTTCTATTCTCAGCTTTTCTGAATGAGTGACAAACTGACAGTATAAGGAGACTACATTCTCCTTCCTTGAGGCACAATGTTTACCTGCCTTCTTGCTAAGGTAGGCAGTAGATGAACTACAGGCCCTTGAGGCTGAAAGGGGTTAGAGGAAAATGTGGGAGTTCATCAACATTTTAACAAAAAGATTTATTAAGGCCACTGTGATGGAGAACAGATAGCAGGGGAGACCAGACTGCTGCAGATGTAAACCATCTTGATGGGAGGGTCAAACACATAAACCTGTCCTGTTGCTGAATTAGTACAGCATAAAGGGGTGAGGCGCCCATGCTGCAAAACCAAAAAGTACTTTGACCATGTGAAGGATCTGCAGGTCATTTGACCACTGATATTTTAAATCAGCAACTTAACATCTCTCAAAACACAGCTATTAAATGCCACTGCTACCGTATGGAGGCTTCCCTCTTATCTATACATGAACTGCAAATACTTTTACTCACTGTACAGATCTGTTTCATCCAGAATTTCAGACTTGATGATTTCTTCAATCACATCTTCTAACGTGACAATTCCCAGGACTTCATAAAAGGGATCCCCTTCTCCTTCATTGTTTACTCTTTGTACTATAGCCAGGTGAGACTTGCCTGCAAGGAGACAGATCAGCAATTTAGACACTTCAGAAATTCCTGAAAGGTCAGAAATTACAGCAGAATTATAGACACACAGGTGTAAACAAAAAGACAAAAAGGTTGGTGTCAGGCTTCTTAATAAAAAGATAAAAGTTTAATGGGTGCCTAAAATCATATTCTGATTTCTGACAAATGCATTAACAGGTCACATAAATCCACCTAGTGCACTAAAGGAGGAGGGATAAGGAGATCCCTCTCTAATGTCTTTCCCAGTGAAACCGTCACTCTGGCATTGAATTAATTACATTATCTTGTCAATAGTTGTTCCACTTCTTGTCTTACACGTTGGCAGAGGAATGCCAGGCTGGAGCCCTCCTTTACAGCAAGCTCCCATGGATGTTCTCCTCAAGCTTGGAAACCATAGCAACAATGCCCAAACCACAGAAGCAAGTGGGCAAGGTCGTGTGGGGAGAAGAGGCCAGTCCAATCCTTGGGTTTTACTTTTTCTACTCCCTCCCTCAAAAACTAATTTATTTAGCTATGCTCCATAAGGAGGAATGGGGAGTGTAGGACTCATTTAGGAGTTTAATTAATTAAAACAAAGTGGCAATATGTGCTCAACAAAAGGAAAAGCTAAGATGAGATGCACTAGTGACTCTAAAGATGCCTAAGTTGGGTATCATTCACAGTGTGTTCTGAAGGCTTTCTGAAGGCTCTTCTGCCACAGAAATAATGGTAATATAGTCACTACCCTTTGAATCTGCTTTAATATGCCTGGTTACCAGTTTCCCCAGCTGGTCCTCTATAAAGCTGTGTAAAAAGTGCATTCAAAGGGTTTACCAAGTACATGTAGCATTTTGAAGTGTAAGTAGGGCAGATACCAAGATGCTATCTGAACTATCAGGAGGTAAGCAACATGGTCTCACATTGTTCTTCACTGGGCTCAAAAACAATACTTATTCCCACCCGTGCAAGATAACCAAAATAGTTCAGTTTGACTTAGACCCCCTTTATAGGCAATAATGTCTGCATGTTTCAGCATTCAGATTATTAGGCTAACAAGCATTCCAACTATTCCAACCCAGGCTTACTCATGCTTGAAGAATGAAAATATCCTGAACAAATTAAGACGAGGGAGGAAAACTTATCAACTACTGATATAAACACTGCATCAGGTCAAGCCAATTCACTTTGGTAAGTTTTTCACATCTGCTTTCCCAGGGACCCAACATAAGCAGTAAAAAACAAATTCTTGGTGAATGCTGTCTGTCGAAAGTTAAATTCTTTTGCTATTCCCAGCTTGTGATCATTTAAAAGGAATTTTCCAAAGCAGGGTCTAATATTAGCCTCAAAATGAAGTTTCCATTCCACTTAGGCGATATTCTCACCAAAGTAACTACTGCATAATCTGATTGTCTTGGAGCTACTCGTTTAGATGCAGATGGACATACTTTAAATACCAACTCCACAGTACTGCTGAGACTTATCATGAGGAGACCTTATTCTACAGTGAATTAAGAGAAGGATGATTTGTGATTCTAAAGTATCAACATTCATATTGTACTGAAAGTCTTTTGCCGTGCCAGGTTTTATTTCTTTGCATTCCTTGCAAGACTTCCAGCTCTTTTAATTGCTCAATGAACAGCATTTGGGGGGGAAGGTGGTGAAGTGACTTCATACAACCCTGAAAGATTAAAGTACTATTATCATTGCTTTCCCCTTGTAATATATTACTCCAATTATACACTCTCAATATAATTATGTTCAAGGAGAAACACGGCACATAAAACCGACACACTGGCAAATCAAATGTTGTAATTCATTTCCTTGTGCCTGCTCAGGTATTGGAATATTTGCTTTCAAATCAAAAGGCATGAGTCCTTCAAGAACCATTTCTACCACCAAACAGAGCAGTTCATTTGCACATCACAAAATCCTCTGTTTAATTTCTTACTCGTGGGGATGCACCTTACTCATTCAGATCCACAAATCCAGAAGGATCACCTGTTCTCACTTATTACTAAATGGTAAGTGTGCTCAGATCTGCACAAGTGGGTAAAATAAAACCAAGCACAACACCAAACAAGGCTATCAACTCAGTCTTTCAGCTTTGATCAGAATTGCCTTCTCCATTTCAGTACTGCCTATGACAAAACTGAACTAGGTGCTAAAACTTTACATTTTGAAAAGGACAGTCTGACAGTGGAGTCCTTTATGCATCTACAAGCAGTAAGAGAGATTCATGGAAATGGGATGCAGGAAGAACCGGAGTGGCTATAACACCATAAGTAGTTGTGCACCACTCCCAGTCACAAAATGAGTTATGTGCCCTTTCCATTGATGTGGTCTTCAGCAACAATTTAGGATCACAGAAACATGTTATGCCACAGCAGCCTGATCTGACCGACTGTATCTAATGTTTGTTTTAAAGTTGGGCACATACTGCATTGTGCTCTGGTGAGACCCACCTGGAGTACTGAGTCCAGTTCTGGAGCCCCTATTACAGGAAAGATCTGGATGTGCTGGAACGTGCCCAGAGAAGGGCCACGAGGATGGTCAGAGGGCTGGAGCACCTCTCCTATGAGGACAGACTGAGGGAATTGGGGCTATTCAGTCTGGAGAAGAGAAGGCTCTGAGGAGACCTAATTGTGGCCTTCCAGTATCTTAAGAGAGCCTACAAGAAAGCTGGGGAGGGACTTTCTAGGGTGTCATGTAATGGTAGGACTGGGGGAATGGAAAATAAAATAGAAATGAGTAGATTAAGATTGGATGTTAGGAAGAAATTGTTCACCATGAGGGTGGTGAGACACTGGAACAGGTTGCCCAGGGAAGTGGTAGAAGCCCCATCCCTGGAGGTTTTTAAGGCCAGGCTGGATGTGGCTCTGAACAACCTGATTTAGTGTGAGGTGTCCCTGCCCAGGGCAGAGGGGTTGGAACTAGATGATCCTTGAGGTCCCTTCCAACCCTAACAATTCTATGGTGCTATGATTCTAAGTGACCAAAATCTGTACCAGCTACGAGTCTCTTATGCAAAGTGAGCTGATAAGGAAATAGTTATAGACCAGTATTGGATATTACACACCTTTTACAATGAAAAATAAGGTTAGAAACATATATTTTTTTCCCATGGCTCTGCCATACCTTCTGTTTTAAGTTTTTCTATTTAACACCCAAAATACAGAGACTATTGAAACTTGCCATAGTTTCAAATGTCATTGGAGTTTTTGGTGGGTAGCATTCATGTTCAGCTCTACCTTCATTATAAAACCATAGCTTGCAGAGAGTTTGTCTGTTGATAGTAGATAAATTATCCAAATGCAGGCTGACACTAAGCTTTCTTTTATCTTTACTTCCAAGATTTCCTTTTCCAGACTTTCAAGAACCTATCACTTTGCTGGGGTCAGATGAATTTAAGCCAATCTAACCGGGTTGAATCTAAAAGGCTGCTTTTTGCACCTATAGATTACTCTTTCCTTTGCACTGGCTCTAATGCTTATGCAGTCACTTGATGATCCAGATCAGATCCAAGAATTACATTTCTTGTCATGATCTGTACAATGGTTTGCCAGAAATCATCAGACAGCAGAGAAGCAAGCATCAGGACTGATGATGAAGGTGTGACAAAGATGCATTCCCAGACTAGCTGCCCTCTGACTGCTGCACAGATGACTGCAAAATACCCTCTGTGTGTGGAAGTAATCAAGGCAGAAAAGGCTAAAGGAAAAGCCAGAGGAGTGCAAAGACTGTTTTATACATCATAAAAGAGCACAACGCAGCATGTGCCCAACTTTAAAAGCGTCCTGTGAGTAAAATAATGGCTCCTCCGAGTGTTTTAAATAGAAATTGGCTACAACTTTATTCAAAGACTTTATCAGCCCACTGACACTTGTTATACCATTTTATTCAACTGAGAAAGAGCTTTCAACTGTATTTTCCACTCCTAAGGATATACAATGCGTAACCAGCAAGGAGCTGAACAAAGTCAACACCCAGGGAAGGAAATCCAGACTGTCTATACTGTTCCTAGGGCTTTGAGAACAGAAGACAAATTAAACAGAGAGCAAGCAGGCATGGGAATAAATAATTTCTATACTTCACTGATTTTCTGGCCACAGTCTCTTAATGACACTACATCTTTGACATTAATTGTTCTTTAATCACTTGTTTTAAGTGTTGATGCAATGTGATATAGCAACCAGGAAGCTCTGCAGCACTGCCAGATCTCATGATAAAGGCAGACATTACCTGAGTGATGTGTAATAAGCATCACCAGGAGAGAACTATGAGCAGTGCTCCGACCCACAACTCCTTAGTTGCCGCAGGCAGTGTTTGCTTCTGGCCTCAGCTTCCTTTATCTACAGCAACAGTCAGTAACATCAGCAAGAGCCTAAAGAGCTTGTAAGTGTACATGCCTTAAGACACAAGCTGTGACAAATGCTAATCTCTCAGTTACATTCATAGGCAGCTAAAGGACCAAGGAGTTTTGTCAAAACCAATCCAGTCTCATCCTATTGCTCAAAATCCTGCCACTCAGCTTGGAATTTGGCTCTGTACCGCACCTTCCAGGTAATTTATCCATCTAATCAAGAAACATGAAGATGCTTAGTGAAATCCACATGAATCAATGAACCCAGAATGAGCTCCTGGAAGTCCATATGATTGACTGAACTCACAGAACAGCACTGGGAGAAACGCCTGAAATATTGATTCTCTTCCATTTATATGTTTAGAGCAAGGACCTCAGGAATATTGTCACACAGTTCAAACTAGAGATGAAAACAGCTGACCAAGTTCAACATCTGCTCTTGTCTGTAGAAAGGGTCTTGTCTACACGTAGAGTTTTGCCATATGAACAGAGCTGCATTCACCTTGTTCTCACATGCCACAGACACAGGCAGAAGAAATGGATGATGGGGAACACTACGAAGTTCAGTAAATGTAAATGCAAAGTCATGAAATAATCCCTGTGCTCTGGTACTGGGGACTGACTGGCCTGCATCTGCAGAAAAGAACTGCATGGTCCTGGTGCACAAGCTACATGAGTCAGTTGTGTGTCCTTGCAGCAAGGAAAGCTAACTGCACACTGACTACATTAGTATACATGCAACTAGCAGGTCAAAGGAAGGGAACATTAAGCTGTAACCTGTTTAATATCCCTACAATGACATGGAGAAAAAACCCAGGAGGTGTTCAGCTGCCCCTGAATTTGCTAATAAACCAAGGATCTGTGCTCTTGAAAAATCTCCCAGCTTACTCTGTTTTGGTTTTGGCTGATTTCTACAAAGGTAAACGATTTGGTGTGTCAGAGTGAGACGCACAGCACATTATGCACAAGAGCCACTAAAACCAACTCCCTCTAGAACAGCAATGGCCTACAAGCAATTATAACAACCTAACAAATGTTTCAGTAAATTTCTTCCCTGCAGCACAAGTTCAAGGCCTTCCTTCCCTTAGCAGAAATTCACATTCGTGCTGTTTGCTTTTGCACTCTGATTATTTTTCAATGGGGAAATCAGATCCCTACTTTCACCCCCAGCCTCCACCCCACTAACCGGTGTGCACCGCCTTTGGATTCACAACACAACACTGTTTACAGAATGAAGAGAAATTCAAAACTTCTGCACAAACATAGCCTAGATTTAGACTAGGCTTTTCAGAGCCTGCTCTTTTCAGCAGCAAAACACACCATTTTTTAATGCCTTTTGGGGAAAGTAACCCAATTACTAACATTAATTCAATACAGTCACATGAAACTCATCCAGACCCCCAAGGAAAAGAGTGAAAGTACCAGCACAACCACAGGGGATACAGTGATTCTTTGCCTTTAAAACCAGACAGCCTGCAGCCTCATACAAACATTAACTAGAAACCACATCAGCATTCACAGGAAAATAAAAAAAGTAGCACTTTAAATAGATTCTTTGTGTTAAAGCCCATTTTAGTGGGAGGACACCAAAAAAAAAAGAAGAGAAAAATTAGGGAGAGTTCCAGAATGACTTCCTGACAATGAATTGTACTTGTAAGCAATACTTTCCCAAGGGAAATAGCAGAAGCTCATTTACTGCAACTTTGAAACACCAACTGGACGAAGCTCCTAGTAAGGACTCAATAATTCTCTACTGCCCTGTGGCAGATGGAAGAGAAGTGATCAGCTAACATTTTCCATCTCCAGCAGCCTATCATTTGGTGCAGGTGCTCCAGCTCAGCTGCTGCATACTCTCCAATTCATTCTAGTCAGATCTTGGTGAGAAGCATATTGTCAGACTTAATTCACTTTCCTGCTGCTTCTACAGCAGAACATAGTTCTAGAGAGCATAGTTCTAGAAAGCTGCTACCTGCTGCAGCTCTACATGTGATTGAACTGAATCTGTCAACAAACTCAGGTCAGAACCATCAGTAAAAGAAATTAGCTGGGAACCAGAAATAACTTGAATAAGGAAAAAGGTAATTCTAACTCAGAGCTCTGTTATGAAGGTGGAAACCTTAGGGAAGAACCAGGAGAAGTAAGAACATTTAGGAAGAACTATTAACAGGTGTAGGCCAAGAGCAAGCAGTGGTAGCAAGTAGCAAGCAGAGCATAAGTTTCAGAAACTCCTTGAATAGCAGTAATGGTTCCCTTGCCGTGGACAATGTGCCAATGCTTCCCAGTCACACAGTTCATATCTAGGAGGGAATATGGGCTGGATATGTCTGAGACTGACAATACCTGGGGTCCACAGGCATACAAAATGCACAGCACTAGCAGAGCTGCTCTCAGTGATGGCTAGAACATGTGATATCAGCCTGATAAATGGACAAACACAAACTTCCCAAAACTGGAAGCTAATGCCCTAGAGAAGTATCTGCTGCATCCAAAGCAGGAGAAGAAGAGACAGAAAACATAAAATTCTTTGTGACATGCCTCTGAGGCTCTAACCTGAGTACAATGTTGTGATATCCAGACACTGGCGGCTTGAGATGAGGAACAGGCTGGAAGTTTAAAAAACAAATCAAGGAAGCACTTCAGGGAGCGCAGCAAACTAAAGCTGATGGAAGAGGTGGCAACAATGAGAAAAGCAAATATTGAGTCTGGAGAGAAACCTATCGCTGTGTGGGCTAATGCAGAACAAAAAATTCAGATAAAATTTAAGATGAACAAACAGAATGCTGAAGTCACTCTTGGGCTTGGTTCAAGTCTTCCACACCAGATTCAAAAGATACTGAAGTGTGACTTATGCTGCTGCGATTTCTTCTGCGCCTCTCCTTCCCAAGGCAAATAATGACCTTTTGGAAAGAATCATAAGGATTGCGTCTCCTTATTGACTTGCACATCCAAAGCATGGTTAACAAGGATTTTTATTTATTTATTTGGTGTTCAAGTACCCTAAAAAGGAGCCACGCTAATTTTACTGCTTCCCTCTTCAAGATTGTCACCAGTAATTTCAGCATTCCTTCAGCGATGAAGAACGGGCATCAGCCAGTAAAAATGCAGCCAGTAGAGGGAGCGCAAAACCTTGGGTCTGCTGAACTCAAAGCTCCAAGTCTTCCCCAAACCTCAGTCCAGCACTGAGCAGATGGAGAAGTGTCCCAGATTCTGGCATAGGTGGGGTCTGGGTCCTGGCCTGCTTCGAAATCTAAGCAGGTCTCCTGAGAGATTTATACTTCAACCTGGGATTCCACAGCAACAACCAACATCTGCTATGGCCTGTCCAGTCTCCTGCAGTTCTGCACTGCTGCTATGACTTGTGCCCATCCCACCCTTTCTCCCTCTCCCCTCCTCCCCTCTCCTAGGTGGGACTGTTCCTTGATCACTTCGTAAGAGCACAGGAAAAAAAAATTACCACCCTGCTAGCCTCCTCCATCACTCCACCTGTCCAACAGGCTGCCTCTTTTAACCAACAGTTAATCCACTAAATAAAAACAAGATCATCAAGAGACGTTTCTGAGCAACAAAAATAGAAGCCAACCTGAAACAACAATGAAATCAGATGACTTTGATGTTCAGGTAACCAAAGCACGACACCACAGAAACAACGACCTTATTCTGTATCACTGCAGCCAAAAATTCTACTGATCTAATCCTCCCTCTAATCCTGCCTCCCTCAATTCTTAGAACAAACCGAGTTTAATTTGGTGATCTTCTAGATTTTGGCATCTGCACTATGAGATTTTAAATCCGACAAAGGTAAAGTACTAGAAGGCACAACAGAAACATGTTTGGACATTCGGAGGAGGTTAGCTGAGGCCAGCACGCTTACATAAGGACCTAAACCGTGCTGAGAGCAAAGCATACGAGCTGAAAGAGAAGAGCAGCATCTTGGGACTATGGGTCATGAAAGGAACTGAAGGCTGGGTATATTCTCTTCTTTATCACCATGATCAGCTCCTGCAGTTTACTTTTAGGTCACTATTGAGGACACAAATTTTAAAATGTTCTTGTGTTACCAACATCTTAGATCATGAATATTCTATTTTAATGACCTGGTTTACTTCAGGCTATTTATATCACATGCAGTTTGCAGTTCCAGCAGCTCAAAACTCTGGCTGGTCGATGATGGCACCATCAGATTTTTCAATGCGGGCGCAAGGCTTTCTAATTCATCCTGCGGACGGAGCCGGGGGAAGCTTAACAAAGAGGTACCCTGGTAACTTTCTAAATTGGTGACATCCTTCACCCAGCAGGATTTACACAAACCCCCAAGTGCTTCCAGAGCGAGGGAAGCTGCAGGATAAACACATTTGTAAACACAGGCAGCAGCAGTGACCTTGACTTCGCACGAGCGCAGGGCCGGGGCCATGTGAGCACTCGCGCTTCAACGCTGCGCATTTGGTTCTCCCAAATACAATGCAGGGCACAACGAGCTGCACACCATGCTGGGGTGACTGCCATTACAGACCAACTTCCAACTGCTTCAGCAGAAAATGAAGGCTACCACAGCAATTTGAAGGCACAAGAAACACAAGCTTCTTCTCCTACTGCCAGCAAATTCAGTGGGAAGCAGGGAATATCCTCCATCTGGAAAGCAATTCTCTTGAAGACTAAAGGTATCGCACATCTAAGCACAGCAGAATGTCAAGAGAGATACCGAAAGCCAATGACCAGAGAATCTCAACTGGAGCGACCATTTCCAACCTTCTGAAGCCACCAGCAGCATTCTCACATTGCTTTGGTGTTAATGGCATAGAGCAGAACTAAAACCTGGATCCATGCCTCTTTATCAAGAATACAGACTCAACCAGAATGGAAAAGACCATCAAGACCACCAAGTCCAACCTATCACCCAACTCCATCTAATCAACTAAACCATGACATCACCCATGCCTCATCCAGTCTCTTTTTAAACACTTCCACTGATGGTCACTCCACCACCAACCTGGGCAGCCCATTCCAATGGCCAATCACTCTTTCTGTGAAGAATTTCTTCCTAACATCCAGCTTAAACATTCATAAAGACACATACATACAGATCTACCTTTACAGATGGAACAGGGCAGGGGAAATCATTTGAATCACCCAAAGATATGCTGCAACTGCCTTGCTGCAACAGCAAACAGACAAGAGCGCCTGTGATTTCTGAACTGAGCATCACTGGTCCCTACCTACCTACAAACTGCAGGTGTTTTGCAAAATAGTAACACTGTATAGACAGTATTACTAAAATGCATTTGTATTAGATCTATGTATATTTGTTTATAGTATAAATATAAAATTAATCTGTGTACAGTAACACAAAGTATTAAAAATGTATGGGGGGGAACCCACATGATTTTGCATTTTGCTAAGGGTTTAAGCAGCTTTTATAGAATAGAATAGAACAGAACAGAATAGAATAGAATAGAACAGAATAGAATAGAACAGAATAGACCAGACCAGGTTGGAAGAGACCTTCAAGATTATCGTGTCCAACCTATCATCCAACACCACTTAATCAACTAAACCATGGCACCAAGCACCCTATCAAGTCTCCTCCTGAACACCTCCAGTGATGGTGACTCCACCACCTCCCTGGGCAGCACATTCCAATGGGCACTCTCTCTGTGTAAAACTTACTCCTAACCTCCATCCTCCAGGGAGGCCCTGGTGCAGCCTGAGACTGTGTCCTCTTGTTCTAGTGCTGGTTGCCTGGGAGAAGAGACCAACCCCTGCCTGTCTACAACCTCCCTTCAGGGAGTTGTAGAGAGCAATAAGGTCTCTCCTGAGCCTCCTCTTCTCCAGGCTAAGCAGCCCCAGCTCCCTCAGCCTCTCCTCATAGGGCTTGTGTTCCAAACCCCTCACCAACTTTGTTGCCCTTCTCTGGACTCGTTCCAGCAAGTCAACATCCTTCCTAAACTGAGGGGCCCAGAACTGGACACAGGACTCAAGGTGCGGCCTAACCAGTGCAGTGTACAGGGGCAGAATGACCTCCCTGCTCCTGCTGGCCACACTGTTCCTGATGCAGGCCAGGATGCCATTGGCCCTCCTGGCTGCTGGGGCACACTGCAGGCTCATGTTCAGCCTACCATCAACCAGCACTCCCAGGTCCTTCTCTGCCTGGCTGCTCTCCAGCCACTCTTATCTTGAGGACGTGCTACTTTTGAAGTCTCTATCATGCAAAGAGGCCAAAAGAACTAGTTCAAGTGCTGACTCACCATACCCAGGAAAAGGAAAGTTAACTGTAACCCACTTTGTTTGAAAGAGTGACAGCGCTGATGGTACATTTGAATGCATTCTCAGTATTATTTGAGAAACAATGCTGAACAACTAGCTTTGCTCCTAAGAGTTTTCAATTCCTCACATACAAGTGTACTTGTAATACAACTTTATCATTCTATCTACACAAGGCAAGATTAATTTTCTTCAAAATGGTATTACTGGGTCAGATTTGGAAATTAGGACTTAATACAATCTCTGTGGCAATTACACCACGAATATTTTTAATTACTGACTCTAAAAAGCACCTTTTAAAAGTTTCCATTTGTGAACAAGAATCTAATTAGCTTTGAGTCACCCTGCATAGCCCTCTGGTAGTCTGAGTTTGCTCAGAGCTCTTGAAGGAGGATAAAAGCCTCTCAGATAAGACAACAAAACCTTGCTCCTCCAGCAACAGCCACTGGAGAGAACTGTAGATAAGGTGAAGAGGTAGTCATGCCCTTGAGCAACAAGACACTGCATATAAAATGAAGAGGGCAAAAGGAGTTCAAAGCAGGAGACTGTGAACTTGCCACCACTGGTTTTGCTGCAATGATGAGTTCTTTTACTCCCTATGACTACAGTTCAAGAGGATCTATTCAAATTGTGAAGAAAATCAGTTTTGAACTGAGACCAGTCTACAGTGAGTAATGAACATCAGCTGTCTTTCACAGGTCTACTTTATACTGCTCTTTTAAGCAGCCCCTTGATTTATTTCCTCACACAATGGCAGACACATTAAGTGTGGTATTTGAGGAAGCAAGATGAAAACAAAAATAATTAGTGGAATGGCTGCTCATTGTTTTATTCTAAAATCCATGCCAAAATTATTCCAAAGATGGCACATAAATCAGGACAGATCAACAACTCTTCCACTGCTGGGTGTGGATGACAGGGGATGACACACGAGTCACACGTAACATTAAAATATTATTCAAATTCTGCTTGTCAAATATTTATCCTGAAGTAAAGAGATGTGATAGTTTAGTGACATAACAGGAATTCTGCCAGGATTGTGTTTCTTTTATCATCTGCCTGTTTTGCTCAGGGAAGGTGTAGTAGAGCCAACACTGTCTTCTTTGGTATTCTGTGAAGTCACTTTCATTATTTTAGCCCATTCCAAAATGAATCAAAATATATTTGGCTTCCAAATGACCTAAGTGGTGGTGAATGGTGCCACATCCAGCTGGCAGACAGTCACTAGTGGGGTTCCCCAGGGATCAGTGCTGGGCCCCATCTGTTTAATATCTTTATTGATGATCTGGATGAGGGCATTGAGTCAATCATCAGTAAATTTGCAGATGACACCAAGCTGGGGGCAGAAGTTGATCTCTTAGAGGGTAGAAGAGCTCTGCAGAGGGACCTTGACAGGCTGGACAGATAGGCAGAGTCCAAGGGCATGAGATTTAACACATCTAAGTGCTGGGTTCTACACATTGGCCACAACAACCCCATGCAGTGCTACAGGCTGGGGTCAGAGTGGCTGGAGAGCGGCCAGGCAGAAAGGGACCTGGGGGTACTGGTTGCTAGTAGGCTGAGAAGGGCCCAGAGAAGGGCAACAAAGCAACGCAGAGCTACAATCCGTTGACCTGATGTATCCAGCTCCTCTTGCAACACTCTGATGAAAGTTATGGAGCACAACTTCACCAGCTACGGAAACAATGCCAGCTACCATGGCTGAACCCACTGGCACAGGTCAGATTAGCTTCTGTTGGGAGTACAGAGGGTGAATTAAAACTCCAGCATCCATACAGCTTTGACCACAAAACTGTACAGGCACTAAGAACACTTTGACACTGTACAATACCAGCATCCTTGCATCCCCAAACCCCTCTGACTGTGGAAATGGCCTTAGAGCAATGGTGTCCTATTGTCGTGACTTCTGCCTTGTATTTATTTTTAGCTAGGATTAGGCTGAACTCTTCTCCATCCTAATAAACAGTGAAGTAAATTAGCTCAAACTTCTGCTAGAAAAGACATGGGCAACTAGGTCATGCAATGTACATACACACACACACACTTCATTGTTATTTTCCATGACTGCTTGTAAATCCAGACATTCTGGGTATGCCCATATGAAAACATCAACATGAACCCCAACCAGAAAACCAGTCTGCTAGGCTCTGAGGACTTGTTCTTGAATCTGTAGTATAAACAGCAGTATTTATCTAGTATATTAACAATAGCGGAACGGATGTGTGCTGCCGCATGTGATTCATAGGAGAATATCCAGGGACTGGGGCATGAGAGAGTTTAGAAAAGCTAAAGATTCACAGCCATACATAGATATATAAGAGGGGAGGTTGTTGGGTTTGTGGTTGGTTTGTTGGGTTTTTTTTTAAACAGATGAGTCTAACTTTGTGTCTTTCCCCACTGCAATACCCTTACTTTCCTCTGTTCATCTCCTACTTTAATAACAACACATCTACACCTTTCCTCAAGACCCTGTCTTGGGGCCCACAATTTTCTTGGTCTTCTTTCAAAAACTTCTGCCTGTTGAAGAAAGATCCCTCCACAAATGCACACTACCAGCCAGAAGGTTCTGTCTTCCCAAACAGGTCAGGGCTGGGATTTCATCTCTGCCCAAGAGGGAGCGACTGGAAAAATGTTCTCTTAGTCACACACCACAGTTTCATACAACTGGTATTTCTGACTTTTCTAACGCAATGACTTTCAAAGCTACGTTGGACTAGGACGGGTAAGGAAAAAATAACCAGCCAGATGACAAAATCCAAAACAACTGACAAAACTCCAGATTTTTAAAAATCAACCCAAACAGACAAATCAGCCAACCAACCAACAAAAAAACCCACCCAAACCAACCAACCAAAAAACACACCACACACCCTCCAACAAAATCAACCCCCCAAATCCTCCCCAGGTAACGCCCCCTACAGCAGTAACAGTGCAGATCCTATGGCAGGCCCTCACATCACAGGAGACAAGGTCCAAAATATTGCTATAATTTCCACGTGCAGGAAGGTGGTTGGCATTTCTTCATGACAAAAGAGACACCACCACCACCCCCCCGGCTTTGCTAGAAAGATATGAATGAAAGTGATTGTACAGACCTCTACTTTACACTGTGTACAATTTATTTACTTGAACTTGAATTTATTTAAGAATAGAATAGAATAGAATAGAATAGAATAGAATAGAATAGAATAGAATAGAATAGAATAGAATAGAATAGAATAGAATAGATTAGAATAGAATAGAATAGAATAGAATAGAATAGAATAGAATAGAATAGATCAGACCAGACCAGACCAGACCAGACCAGGTTGGAAGAGACCTTCAAGGTCATCGTGTCCAACCTATCATCCAACACCATCTAATCAACTAAACCATGGCACCAAGCACCCATCAAGTCTACTCCTAAACACCTCCAATGATGGTGACTCCACCACCTCCCCAGGCAGCACATTCCAAGAAGAATTTCTTCCTAACATCCAGCCTAAACCTCCCCTGGTGCAGTTTGAGACTGTGTCCTCTGGCGCTGGCTGCCTGGGAGAAGAGACCAACCCCCACCTGTCTACAACCTCCCTTCAGGAAGTTGTAGAGAGCAATAAGGTCTCCCCTGAGCCTCCTCTTCTCCAGGCTAAGAAACCCCAGCTCCCTCAGCCTCTCCTCACAGGGCTTGTGCTCCAAACTAGAGCTCAAAGGCACACTTTGTCTAAGTAAGGTGGACCAGGTATGACCTGCGTCTTCATGCACACCAGCTTAGTACACGTGAAGGCCGCAGCTACGCAGGCTGTGTGGCTGTCCTTACAAGGGTTAGACAAACAGAGCAGCAAACCCTGGCAGAAAGGAAATGCATTTTGAGTTCACAGTGGGGCTATCACTTGGCTATTTCTGTAGAGCCTGCTTCTAAAAAAAGACCCAGTTCACACAAGTAGCTATTTTACCTTACTGTCCCACAAGATCTCAATGCATTTTTTCCGATTACCCTTTCCCACCATAAAACACACGACAAAATGTGACAAATATTTCTAAATATTCCTAGGAAAGCATTTTGCTTATATATAGAAACATGAGTATATTTGGAAACATACAAAACTCTGTGTTTATATATAGACGTCTCCTCACTGTACAGCTAATATTAGTTCATGGAACTGAAGTCACACATGACCAAGAAAAAAAAGAAAAGCTTTGCCATAAAGTAGACCAAAAAAAAAACACAACAAACCAAACCCCTCTTTGATTTATGATAATATCTGTATGAAATGCTGAATAGTAAATTCTCTCGGGAAATTCTCCGACACGAGAAACACACAACAAAACCAAACCAGGAGATGAGTCTGAGAGGCTCACTAAAGAGGCATCTAGTCCGCATCTTTCCCAACCCTGTTCAGTCTGGAGAAGAGAAGGCTCTGAGGTGACCTAATTGTGGCCTTCCAGTATCTGAAGGGGGCCTACAGGAAGGCTGGGGAGGGACTTCTCAGGATCTCAGGTAGTGATAGGACTAGGGGGAATGGAATGAAGCTGGAGGTGGGGAGATTCAGACTGGATGTGAGGAGGAAGTTCTTCACCATGAGAGTGGTGAAACCCTGGAATGGGTTGTCCAGGGAGGTGGTTGAGGCCCCATCCCTGGAGGTTGACATAAATGCTGGACTATTCAGTATTCCTAAGGTTGGAAGGGACCTCAAAGATCATCGAGTCCAACCTGTTGCCACAGACCTCATGACTAGAGTAGGGAGGACACTACTGCCCACTGCAGGCTTGAACTCACGACCTTCCCATTAAGGGTCTGAGGCTCTGGCCAGCCTGATCTAGTGTGGGGTGTCCCTGACCATGGCAGGGGGGTTGGAACTAGGTGATCCTTGTGGTCCCTTCCAACCCTGAATGATACTATGATACTACTATGAACCCCCCATCTCCATTCCAGCAAAATCCCTGTCAAAAATGACAGGAGAGGTGCAAAGAGGTTTTGTTGGGGCTTGAAGCCTGTCTCCTGGGGATTAAAAGGCCAATAGCTTCACTAAGGTCCTGGGCATTTACAGCTGGGTTAGAGGAAACATTTCAAATGACTACAACTGCTACCCTTGAGAGAGCGTTCCACACTCTAATGCCACTCCTATATGTAAAAAAAAAAATCCAAACAAACAACTTTTGATAAAAGTTTCTCACAGGACTTATTTGCACAAGTCTGAGGGGCTTGAATTTCACTCTCTAATTAATCCTCTGTGGTTTGGGGTCCCAAACACCACATTTCTTGCATTTAAACAAAAGGCAGATGTAAAATTTACTAATTTGTTTCAGTGTTTAAGCTGAGGGAAACAAACGAAGCAGAAAATAGGAGGGTTGGGGGGGGGGAGTTTAACAGCCAAAATTTAAATACTTTTTCCATGCCCCCAGGGGAATTAGTAAAATGGATGAAGACTAACACCCTAGCAACTCTCAATCTCATCTATTCAAGCATTATTCTTAACAATGAGTCACCATCCACAGCACTTAAGACTGTAATACTTAAAACTGTCACAGGAGCCTGTGTTACCATCCAGCCAAACACTCCTGCTGGATGAACACAGAATCCTGATTTTCAGCAAAGGAGAGTTGTCAGCAATAAAGGCCAGACACTTTTGTAGCAGTTCCACAACAATTGCCATCAATAAGAACCCTTGGATGATGTGAACAATAAACTACCTCGTTTCCCCCCTGCCCCAGAATAACAGTAAAGCTATTAAAAAAGGCATGCCCAGCCCTGCCTCTCAGAGCTACAACTTTGTGTAATGCGCTGGAGTCAGACAAAGCAACTAAGAGAGGGGCATGCATGGAGAAGGGTTGGAGTAGGCACTGTCCATAGAGCTCAGTGTCAAGCTTCATGCAGCAGCTGTAAGGTGTAGCAGGAGTGGCAGATGGCTTTCCAGAAATGAAGATTAATTACTCTCAGAATTTGCCTCCTTTGTGTCTTAAAGGCTAGAAGCATCTCACCTGCATACTTCTGTGGCAACTGGACTCCCTTCTAATCAAAAAGCTCTGTCTTCTCCCCTGCCCTGTAATTCCTGTTGCATCAAATGGACAGAGGGGCAAAGGGGATCGAGAATGAACAAATTCAATTGCACAACTGAAGCAGTAACATTTCAAAGTTTTGTTATAAAAATGTATAGATTTTGTCCCACTTCACAACATCATCACTTCCTTGCTGGCTAAAAATTAACCGTTACACAAGAGGTTCAGCTGCATGGGCACAAGGGAAGGGTACCACTGTCTGATCTAGAAGCAGATTAGATCAGTGTGGTATCACAGAAAAAGCCTAGTCCTAGATCTTGGGACCAAGAACTCCAAATCTATCCCACCTCACAGGAACACCAAGTTCTTTTATGAGCACAAATGATCAGGAGCTCAGATCTATTATTTATTGAGATGATGACATGTCTGGCAGAACAACAGCTCTTGGCAGGACAGCAAAATATTTATGCAGCGTAACGACTCAAAGGAAATCATTTGCCAAACTGACTGCAACAATAGTCCTCAACTTCTTCGATTTATGGACTGCTAAAAATGCTCAGTGGGAATGCAGAATTCTGTGCAGCTGAGCTCTCTGCTGATGAGAGGCTGATTGTTTTGAAGATGCTTTTTATTGAAACATCAGAAATAGTCCTTGGACCCAAGTTAAAAATAAATCAATCACCAGACCGTATTGTTTTCTGGAAGTTTTTCATCCAACTATTAAGCAACCTTTCTTACCATACAGAATAATCAAGAATTATAAGCCTGAAATCTAATTGCTACAGATTCCTGCAAAATAAAGATACTCTTGCTAGTGACATTAGCAAGAACTTGCATGACAAATCTAGAGACCAATCACCACCAAGTAAAGAGATCAGATGATAGAATTCAAAAGCAGAGAAGCCCCCAGATGAGGAAGGGCATAAAGCTGTGTATCATCAGTGTCCTGGGCTCTTCCAGGCAAGAAGCCGATGCAAGCAGATGCAGATGCAACCCTTGGAGGGACCCTGAGTATTGTATCCCACATGGGTGCATTTCTAAGGAAAGCCAAAGCTGAAAGCAGTGCTTGGAGACAGTGGTTTTTCTAAAGGCAGTATTTAGAGACTTATCAACAGAAATAAAATATGGGGAAGAGAAGGAAAGGGAGGAACTCTGGGAACTGCAAATGAGATTCATGTTATTTCCACTGGTAGTTCTTGAATCAGAGCTCAAACCACCATCTCTGCTCCAGCTCATTAGACTTCCTACCCCATAATTTGTCTGCTCTTCTACAGTAGCCCATGGTGAAAGCCATGGCAGCGCAGGGAAGAGAGAGGTTAGGGGACCCAGCCTCACTGGGGGAAAGGGAGGAGGAAATCAAAGAACCTGGAAGATGGCTGCAGGGACAACATGACTGTCTTAAGTACTGATGGGTTCCATCAGATGTTCTGTTTCAGTAGATAGAAGCATGAGCAAGGTGGCCTGGTGGTCTAGCCATTATGAAATGGCCATTTCCTGTAGGTGTCACCACAGAGGTGGCCTGATGAGAACACTTCACAGCTAATGCCAGGAAATCTTATATAGGTTAAAGGAGCAGTGCAGAAGAGCTTGTGGCAGGGGTTGACACTGTGCTGGATATTCAGGGGTGAGACACTTAAAAGGGTACAGGAACAAATAGGAAACTCTTGCCCACCCTACATCTCAGTTGCTCCCACCCTCAGTAGCATGCCGTAAGTTCCTCTCTCCATTTGAGGCAGCATTACTCTGCCCTTACACTTCTTGCTTTAATGCCTTGCTATTAAACACCAAAAACAGTTCCTTCTCCCTTTGTGATGGGTCTCAGCCAATCTCTCAGATGAGAGCAGAGAACACAATGTCCAAATCTTTAATCAAGAACAACCACTGATCCACAAGCAATCTCTTTGTCAGAGATATGGGAAGACATGTTTTCCAAACACCAAGGCTAGTGAAATTTGATTAGTGGGAAGGCCTGAGAAGAAAGTGATGCTTCTGGAAACAGGTTCAAAAATGGCATGGAAAAGCACATCAAGGAAGTATCTTGAGAAAGAGATTTCACTAACCTGACAGGAAAGGAAGACATCTCAGAGCTGTCTTACCATTCTCAAAGGAGACAGGGAATATCTTCAACTTTTTAAGGGAGTATGAAAAGGTGACTGGAATGGAAATGTGCAAACCTAAGGTAGAAAGTATAGCATGAATATAAATTAAATGATCAGAAGTGCTAATAGCCATGTGTGAGTGTGGGATAACACCAGAGGATGAGCACAGGAAGTACCAAGAAGAGAGGCAAGAGCATGCTAAGACAAAAAGGTAGAGCTGCTGTAGCAGTTATCTGCTCAAGCAAGTAAAATACTCCACAAACAAGAGAGTTTGTGCACAGAAATCCCCTCCAGTCATACAAGCAAGCTACCCAGGAGTTTATACCAAGCTGTTCGTGAGAAAGTCTCCTGAACCTTGTGAACAATGAAAGGAGCGCTTTTTCCATCCATCTCTCCCAGAGTATTTAAAGATTTGAATTTTCCCATATCATTTTTGGTTCATCTCTCTCTTCCTATAAATAGAGAAGCAGCAGTGCATCCATCTCTTCTTCATCTTTTTTTGGTGGTCTAGCATTGCACACATTCTGGAATGTTTTTCTAGTAAATGATAAGCGATGGGAAACAAGTCAAAGACAAAGGACAAGAGACCTTGAGCTCAGACAAGTAGGAGAGATGGGAGTCTTCCCCTCTTTCCCAAGAGGCAGGTATCTTTCCTCTGGCCCAAAGGGTTTTGTTTTGGAAACAAGCATATCTATTTCTGTCATTTCCTTTAGAGATGTAGTCTTCGTGGGCTGATAGCAAGACTGACTACAGTGTCTGAGAATGACAAGTTGGCCCCAAAAGAAAGCATTTCTAACCTAAATATGAAACCCAAAGGAAACACACCCCTGCTGCTAAGCACACGTCTCAGTGGACTAACACTGTGATCTGTGCTCTGCTCCCAGAGCCTTTACTTTAATCCCAAGCCTAATAATCAAGTTAGCGCTTTGTGAGGAGAGCTGAAGCCCCCCGGGGTTTCTGACGAGTGGCCGGCTGGTGGAGAGGCCGAGCTGGACATCAGCAGGTGGTCTGGCTGCCATGGGAAAACAAGCATGGCGTGGGCAGCTGGACAGCTGAGCAAGGAGCTGCAGGAATGTCTATAGTTCTGCCCTGACCCATTGGAGGTCTACCACACCATTGGATGTTCCCAACAAAAACAAAAACATGAACAGAAGAGGAAGGGCAAGCCATGGTGGAAGGAGAAAACGCCAAGACTAGGCAGTTTGGGTTTGGAAGTTGTTTCACAAGTCAACAAAGCCAACAACTTCTGTACTGAGATGTTGTAGCACAAGACAAAGGCAGTGCAGGAATCTCAGGCTGCAGCTCTAATGTACCACTGCAGTGATGAGCAGGACAAGCCAGCCGCATTAACGCAATGACACGCACGATATACAGGGAAGGAGCTGGGGAGAGCAGCAGCGGGGTGGGGGAAAGTAACAAATTCCAGAAGATCACAGTCTTCCATTCCTGCTTAAAAATAGGAACTGTGGTCAGGGGTTTGAGACAGAGAGAGTCAAACCTCAGCATTTGGATCCAGATTTTGAAACCACAAGAGGTCAGAGTTAATTGACGGTTGGTCATTCAGAGGTCCTGGGACAACTTAAGAATCAACAATGTGCTGTAAAGTCTTGTTGAAGTTAGGCTCCCATCTCCCATCCAAAGACATAACAATATCCCTTAAAAGAGTGGCCCTGATCAGCATCCTTACATGCTCAGCACTTGGGGGAAATGATCAAATTGCCGACTAGCAGTAGGGTCAGGCACAGCAAGAGCTGCAGGAGGGAAGAGATTTCAAAGTGGGGAGTAGTGGGCAGGTTCTTGTGGAGATTCTAGGGATGCCAGCTCTGGGATAGCATAGTCCACTGACAGGTGAGTTCCCTCCACAAAACATTACTTCCTGCCTGAAAAAAAGAAAACAAAATGAACCCAAAAAAACCCACACAACACTGTTTGGCAACCAAAGCCCCCTACTTCACTCAGAGTAAGAGCTGGGGAGGAGTGTGACCTGTGGCTCCTAATGGGAGAAGATCACAGCACACAGAGTACCAGGCTGAAAGCTGCTCAAGCCTCAGCATATGGGACTGTCCAGTAAACTGTCCTGCCTCCATGTTCATGATCATTGGTTGGCAGGCAGGACACTGGGCACTAAGATTTGGTGCTTGCTGTGCTATTTAGATACATGAACTAGATGACCTTTAAAGGTCTCTTCCAACCCAAACCATTCTATGTTGAAGATGTCTCTGCTCATTGCAGGCGGGGTTGGACTGGATGACCTTGAACAGTCCCTTCCAACCCAAACAGTTCTATGATTCTGTGATAGGAGACTCTCTCTCCAAAGAGCTGGATCTGCAGGAAGGAGGAATTATCTTTGGTGGTTTTGGCAAACGTCATCCCAAACATAAGGGTTTGTCCTCTGGTAAAGACAACACAGAAGGGAACTCAATGGCCTTAAATGAAAGGCAAGGGAGAAACTTCTGCTTTGGACCCTGCTTCAACATGCTTACAGACATTGTTGTAGGGTCTCAGGCAAAAAGAGAGAAGAGATTACGACCACGTTACTGCAAGGTGGCCAGTCCTGAGATCCTCCTAGTTTATCAATCCCTCTGTTCAGCTTTTGCTCTATGACATGTAAGTCCTGTCAAACATCACTATGTTAGCACACCAAACAACTCAAACTTCTGAGGCTACTAATGAAGAGAGACAGATCCTCTCCCTTACCCACATCATTAGAGTAGCCAATATTTGGCACATGTACTAAAACCAGGCAAGAAAGAAAATGCTAGCAAATCCCACCCAGGCAAGTCATTTTTATCAAGATGGTTTAACCCCAAATAATGCAGAAAAATGCCTTTTGTTTTGGTTTGAATTTTGGTTGTTTGGGTTTGGGTTTTTTGTTTGTTTGTTTGTTTGTTTGTTTTAAGTTTTCCAACATTTCTTTTTTCAGCTTTTTCCAGAGAAGGTTTAGAATGCAGGGATACGAAACACTGCACTGTAGCCATGCTGCTGTCTTTGAACAGAGATACCTTACTCCCTGCCCACATACAGATCCACAGCAACACGTTCTTCCCCACCCCAACAAAGGACATTTCTCAAGTGCTGGAAAAACCAAAACAAGTTTTGGGTTCTGCATCATCTAGGAAAATAGATCACTGTTTTGGCTCACCACTAAAATAGGTATGGAAAAGTACTACAAGGAGGGAAGAAAGAACAAAAAAGGGATTTGATAGGTAAAACATCTAAACATGAGGAGAACCCAAGGGGAGAAGTACATATGAACAAATAGAGCCATATTTCAGACCAATTACTTCTCTTTATACATATCAGAACTACTTTTGCATTACTATTCCTCCAAAGATGGATCTGTGGTAGGCTTGCAGTTAACTATAACCAATAATTTCCTGTATTGTTTTAGTATCTTGGTGCACCGGACATGTATCGGAGGTGGTTTTTATTTGCTCAGTTGTACACCGTGAGATGCAAGTCCTTGTTCTTTAATAAACTGAAGGAACAATTAGGGTATGTTTAGGACTCTCTTGCTTCCAGGTACCTGCAGCTGCCAGAACCAGTGACTTGGAGCAAGCTATTGAGACAGAACCCTTTGGAGATGCAATTCAATAAACTAACATTTGCTTTGGCTTGGTTTTGCAACTAAATTTTCAGGGAGAAGCAATCTGTACTTGGGGCTCTAAGAACATTCAAGAGCTGATAAGAAATCTATCATGGCTCACCAGTCTCTAGCAGGATTGTACATACAGCTTCAGAGTTTTTCCTCCCTGTTTTGGAGAATTTGAGCTGCTTAAGAATTTTCTCTCCTTGTAATTCCCCATTGGAAATAATCAGAACTGCTTCTCAGAAGCCTGTCACATTGGTAAAAAACAAGGCACAGAGGAGATGCAAATAGCAACAGCAATACTTAGTGAAGAGGAGTGAGGAGATGTGAAGGAGAAGGGGGCTCCTCATGGAATCACGAGGGCTCACAGGTAACTTCTTCACTTTTACTGTCAGCAACAGCCAGGCATTATAATAACTGTAGAGCTGCTCATGGTAAAGAACAGATGTAAAGTGATAAAAACACTATATTAAAGAGAAATGAGAAGAGACAGAGCTTAAACAAAGGAAAGATCAAATTAACAAAACAAGGAGCTCCTTCAGCTAGCACCTCTCCTCCAAAACCAACACACCTCCCAGGCAAATCAAGACAGCAAAAGAAAGCCTTTAGTCTTCATGGGAATGGCAGCACAGAAGATCAACAAACAAACACATTCCCTTTAGAATTAGTGAGTAAGAGAGATTTTAAACGAGAGTACATGTGCATGTAACTTTGCTTTCTAAATCAAATTCCCTTCCGATCACCCCTTAGCTTCTCATCAGCAGTTTTTTGCTTCGACTCTGAAGGGCTCTAGTGCAATTATGCTCAGTTACTGAAAGCCTCTTTACTCTAATCCTCTTCTTAGCCTCAGAAAGTAACAGCAAGGACTGACACCTGTGAGCTTAGCCTCCTCCATGAGAAATATTCTATAGAGTTCACAGCAGAGAAAAGCACCCTTGGGACATACTCATCTATGCCAGCCCCTTTGCTCACCTTACCAGTGCTAAATACCAGATCTTCTAACTGAGCCAACCCAAACTTTCAAGGCAAAACTTCCTAATTTTGGTACTTTTAAGAAGCAAGCTCCAAGCAGAAAATAGATGGGAAATCTCATCTTGTCATGATGACACATACTACTTTGTCTTTATTAAAAATATTTTAAATTATGTTAAAAATGAAGTTGTTTGCCATGAGCCTGGTGAGAAGGGGGTGCTGAGGAAGGGGCACTGTGTTCTTTGTTCCTTTTGGCATGGATGTTGAAATCAGGACCTAACATGCAAAATTATGGGGTAGACTGAACTCTTCCCTGATGAGTTCTCATTAACCATAAAGCTCAAGGCAAAATTAAAGAGCAGTATAAACAATTCTGATTCAAGCACTGAAACAAGGAGAAGCAAGCAGAAGTCCTTTTGAGAGTTATTGGAACTATTGAATGACTACAGATTTCCCTTTAATTCAGAAAGCTGCAGGTCTCTAAGTCCAGCTGTTTAACCCCTGCAACGCACAGTGACCTTTTTATTTTCCATTGCTCTTGCAGTTTTCCAGCAGTTTGAGCTCATTTGGGCTAATTACCTCAACATGGAGCCGCAGATGGAAAATGTTGCCAGTAAGTTGTTCCATTCACAGCCATTTAGTCTCGCGCTGCTTGCGTCACGGTGCACTACCTGTGTTGCCTGTCTGCTTAGGTGGTGAGACTTCAGACCATGAGGCTGCTCTGCTCCCAGTGCTTACACAGGCTCTGTGAAGTCAGTGACCTTCCAAAGAACTCCACCCCATGCAGAGTTCACATGTATCATAGAATCATTCAGGTTGGAAAAGACCCTCGGGATCAAGTCCAACAGATAACCCTACTCTACAAAGTTTACCCCTAAATTAGATCCCTAAGCACCCCGTCTAAATGACCTTTAAACACATCTAGGGTTGGTGACTCAGCCACCTCCCTCCTGGGCAACCTATTCTAATGTCTGACTACTCTATCTGTGATAAAAAATTTCCTAATGTCCCATCTAGACCTACCCTGTTGCAGCTTGAGGCCATTCCCTCTTGTTCTATTTCTAATTACTTGTGAGAAGAGACCAGCACTAACCTCTCTACAGCATCCTTTCAGGTAGTTGCAGAGAGAGCAGTGAGGTCTCCCCCTAGCCTCCTCTTCTTCGAACTAAACAGCCCCAGCTCCTTGAGTCCACTCTTCATGAGATTTATTCTCTGGACCCCTCACCAGCTTTGTTGCTCTCCTCTACACACCTTCCCTTTGCAGCCTGCTTTGTGCTGATACTCAGGCGAGGGTCACTGTGCCACACGACACAGAAGACCACACTCCCTAACTCTTTGGAGAATCTACACTCCTTGAATTTCCCTGTGAAGTAACAGCAGTCACTCCAGAGCTGAGATGCCATTGTGTTTCCATCACAAACCAAAGCTGACTTTTTCCTGACCCTGTCTTCCAAAAACCACAAATTTATAAAACCTCCCATCCACAGGAAAATTGGTAGGGCTGACTTGGTAAAGGAGAAGAAAAAGCCCTTTCCCTGTAGACTCCTTGTAAACGTGCAAGCTGGCTTTCAAAAACCAGAGTCTGTATGCTCAAATATCTAACTGTGGATTTGCACTCACCTTTGTGAGATGTCATCAAAACACAGAAACACTGATGCTTTAAATTAGTATTTCTAAGTCCTTTTTCTAACTAAGATGGAAAACAAAACACTACAGCAAGGCTTGTCTACCACTGATGGCTCAATACCAAGATGTCACTAGGGTGCAGATTTGAGTTATCAGTATTACAGGTACACTTGCCAGAGCAGTAACTTTTGGGTAATCTCAAGTACAACAAGAATAGTTAGAAAGTTCTTTGTGTATTTCTGGAAGCTGACAGTCCTTCTGTTTCTCCTTAAGAAACTCAATGAAAGCATAAGCAGACTTTCATCAACACAAAAGCCCTCCATTGCCACCCAAAGAGCTCCCACCTGATGTTTAGTCATCTTTACTTAGGGAGTGGAAGATTTCCCCCAACTGCTTCTGCTTTTTCTTCTACAGGAACTTTCTGACATCTACATGAACTTAGTCCTTCAGAATATGGCTCTGTGCAAGGGTTGACACAGCTACACAAGGTTCAAAACTACTCCCTTGGAAGCATCTGCTATCCAAGACCTTAAGAGAGCTGTAGGAGAGAAAGTAGCTGGTCCTGCAGAGATCTGAAAAAACAAATGCTCAATTATCTCACAGGGTCCAGAGGAAAGTCCTTAAGAGCCCTGAAAGCAACTTGTCTGAAGTCACCTCCAATTCTCCAGGAATGTCAGGCACAAGAATATTTCATTTAATGAAGACAAAATGTGCCAGCTCAGTGCAGGTCAGGGGGAGGCAGACAGCAGGAGTCAAGCCAAGTGGTAAGGATTGCCTTCTTCAACACCTCAAGCATGAGAGAGACAGGAAACCTGGAGTCAAGATACCACCTGTCCAGGTACTTAACTCCATCCTTGGCATGAGAAAGGCCATTTCACTACTTGGAGCAACTGCATTTAATCAGCCACCACACAACTTAAAATGCCTTGGATCTAACTGTAGACCACAGAGGTTACTCTGCAGACTTCCTTACAGCTACATGCTGTACACGAGATGACAAGTTCCCAGTACTACAGTGACTACAAACTAAACAGCCACTCACCTCCCAGGCCTTGTGAAGGACTCTCAAAAGTGACAAGGGCATTTAGGACACAGCTTAAAGCACCACGATCAACAGAACTCTTTAAAGGGCACAAGACCTAAAGCTAGCATGCCTCTACACCAACACATCACTTGCCCCGACCAGGAGTTTAGAGGGCTGGCCTGGAAAGCTGCATACTTAGTTCCAGCCTCACATCCGTCAGAAGTGGGTAATATCTGACAGGTGTTTTCAGAACTTCCTATGCAAAGACAATAAATGGGAAAAGAAGGAAAGCTGGCATCTGGGAAAATGAAAAAAGTTGGTCATGTTGCCTGGGAAGTACTGTCTTACTGTTCCTACATACCTATGCAGTGTAGGGGAAAGGGAAAGTTCTTTAGATGGCTGATATTCTTGAAAGATAAACTCCATATGCCACCCACGGCTGCAGACTATTTCAGTTTACATTCCTCTTTATTTAGCATCTTCTATATTTGTCCCAGCAGCACCAAATGGAAATTTTCTTCTCAATACATACAAACAGTCCTCAGATAACAACTCAGCATGGACCTGCAAGGTGAAGCAAAGCAATCAGAAACACATGGGCTGCGTTCAGGCTCAGCTCCAGGAGCAGTGCCGCAGTCAGTACCCACCAGCGCTGCATCGTATCTTGGGGGACATCAAATCCATAACTGTGTTTTGCCTGTCTGTGCCAAGCACAGACTGGGGGGTTCCCAGAGGGCTTACATGCTTTTGCTACGTTCACACTAGACCAGAGAAGCTAAACCCTTGCTACCTCAGCGTTTCAACTAAATCAATGACACAAATAATTTGTTAGTGTAACTGTAAGTACTTAGGACTCTCAGCCTCATTTCCCAATTCTTCAGCTCCCAATCACTTTTTGGTTTAGTTGTGGTTGGCTGTTGGGGCTTTCATGTACAGGATGTCCTTGGGTCAATGAGCCACACTGAGCCTAACGAGAGCTGCTTGTGGTTCATTCCCACTAAAATCCAAGCGTGGATGTAAATAAAATGTCTGAGTGGGAAGGAGCAGGACATACTCTTAATGGTCCATATACCTACACAGTCACTCCAGTTTAGGTCTTCCTGTGCTTCTTTAACTACTTCCCTACAGATGGCACTGTACCACTATCCAAAACAACCCTGCAGGAAAAAACAAGCTTAAAACAACGTAGATTCACGCTGAGACACCAAAGAAAAGCTAAGTGACCAGCAAGGTTCCCACTTCCTCATCCAGAAGGCTTTCTGATGGGGTATCAAACAGTGAGAGGACACAAGACTTTAAACATTCAATCTTCTCAGCTGTATACCTGAATGGGATCTAGAGGGAAGATGGGTTCTAATATACATAGAAATCCTTGTTCTGTATTTCCCTGACACATTGGTCCCTGCCACTGTTGAAGATGTGAAACTGGGTTGGACAGACCTGGGGTATGACCTTGTTTGGCAATTCCTATGGAAGGCAACTGGGAAACCTCACAAGGAACCAGTGTCATGTCCAAAGATTTAGAATCAGGGCTGCAATGTCAGTAATTGGGTGAATATCATAAAATCTGCAGATTCTTCCTTCCTCCTTTTCTATTACTTTCTCTGTGACTGTTTCACATCCAGTAAAAACATGCTGCATAGAAAACACAGTAGTAGAAGTTGCCCTATGCTCTTGGTAAGAAGAATAGTTCAACGGTTTGGCATTTCCCAAGGCGTGTGTGACAGAGAACAGCACTTGGCTCACAAAGGCTTATAATTATTAGCAGCAAAATCAATCTGTGGTGTGTTTAACCAGATGCTTCTTAAATTTCATTGCCTCTCAGCTGCACTGATTTACAGCATCCCATAGCTACTGAAATATATTTTGCTTTTGATTCTCCTTAGTGAAGAACTTTGTCCTTGCATGCACAGACAGAATTTCTGCAACTTTCCAAGGCTTCTTAAGTGCTGAACTTGACACCTTTAAAGGATAATGTATTTCAGAGAGTACTAGAGGGACTTTATAGATATCTCTACCTTGCTGACTATCAGAGCATCACGAGCACTTAACTACTCCCACTGTTAGTACTGCTCTCAGTATCTGCATAAAATGTAGCAGTGCCCCTCTAGGCTGTGCAACAGGTTATTAGGAGGTGGAAATAACAATGTTAACTACTGAAACTACAGAAGAAAATGATGCTATTATATGGTGAAAATTACCAGAAATGCCTAAAAATTACAATCAGTATTTTCAATCACCAGGTAAGATGACATCTATCAGCATTGTATCTGCAACAGGAGCACTTCCTAACCTTCTGATCCTGTATGTGGAGTAAAAGGAGGTAGTAAATCATAGAATGGTCTGGGTTGGAAGGTACCTCCAAAGGTCATCTAGTCCCACCACCCCTGCAGTAAGCAGGGGCACCCTCAACTAGATCAGGTTGCTATGCCCATTCTACCTCCACAGCTCTGAGATTACTCTTGATCAGAAATAATCCTGCTCAGTTTTAAAAAGTTAAAGACATTACAACTTACCGTGGTATAAAACTAAGTTGCATCCACAGGTACCCTGGTAGTAACATCACACCCTACCTACTTTGAAGAGGCTTTATTTAGCAACATAGACCAGTGGCCATATACCTACAGCACTTAATTAAGCAACAGTGCACTTATGTTATGAAATACAAAAATCCATTATAATAAATTTCCAAAAGCCATTGTAGTGGAACATTTTGTAGCATCTGACTACCCTGTCCAGTTCTATTTCATCATCTTCACCTTGCCCAAATTTCATCACAGTGATCTAATTCACTTCGTTCTATTAGGAACCAACCAACCAACCAAAGCCAAGAAACAAATCAACCAACCAACAACTACACCAACAACCCACCAAAACAAACTCCCTCCACCACCCCAAAAAACCTTCTGAAACATTCATAGAATCATAGAATCAGTAAGGTTGGAAGAGACCTCAAAGATCATCAAGTCCAACCTGGCACCCAAGACCTAATGACTACTAAACCACGGCACCAAGTGCCACATCCAATCTCCTCTTGAACACCTCCAGGGACAGTGACTCTAACACCTCCCTGGGCAGCACATTCCAATGGCAAACAACTCTCTCAGTGAAGAACTTTCTCCTCACCTCGAGCCTAAACTTCCCTGGCGCAGCTTGAGACTGTGTCCTCTTGTTCTGGTGCTGGTTGCTAGAGAGACGAGACCAACCCCTTCCTGGCTACAACTACCTTTCAGGTAGTTGTAGAGAGCAATGAGGTCTCCCCTGACCCTCCTCTTCTCCAGGCTAAACAACCCCAGCTCCCTCAGCCTCTCCTCATAAGGCTTGTGCTCGAGGCCTCTCCCCAGCCTTGTTGCCCTTCTCTGGACACGTTCGAGAGTCCCTTTCTGTTTGGCAGCTCTCCAGCCACTCCGACCCCAGCCTGTAGCGCTGCATGGGGTTGTTGTGGCCAAAGTGCAGCACCCGGCACTTGGACTCGTTGAATGTCATCATGTTGGACTCTGCCCATCTGTCCAAAGGGATAAGGGTTTTAAATTAAAAGAGGGTAAATTAGACTAGATACAGTGAGGGTGGTGAAACAGTGGAACAAGGTGCCCAGAAAGATTGAAGAGCCCCATCCCTGGAAACATTCAAGGTCACACTGGACAAAGCTTTAAGCAACCTATTGAGTTGAAGATGTCCCTGTTCATTGTAGGATGGTTGGACTAGATGATCTTTGCAGGTCCCTGGCTATTCAAACCATTCTATGATTCTATGAAAACAAACAAAACCAAACCTAAAAACAACTAACCAAATAAACCCAACAAAACCCCCAACGAATCCAACCAAAAGCAACCAAACAAAAACCCAAATAACCCCCACCACCACCAAACAATATCCCACAAAACCAAAACAAGCAAACAAAACCAACACAAAAGAAACTCAAACCAAACACACAAAACCCAAAATGTCAAAAACATTGATCTTCTTTGTACAAAAAGGTTGTATACTTGAGTTCATCTTACCAGCCAAAAGGTAACTTGGCCATTTTTCAGAGTACTACACAGATACTACTGCTTCCTTCTCATAATTTCAGACATTCCAGAGATACTAGACCTAATGAAACACAACTCTATAGAAAAACAGGGGCATTTCCAACTTCATTCACTGCTTGCCTCTGGCATTTTCTGTTTCACATTCTTCCTCTGCTCTCTTCAACTCTTTTCTGATCTATATTCCCCATCAATACCTTCAGGCTCTTCATAAACCTTCCAAACCTGGGCAAGGAACAGCATATGCACACGCTGGCTCCAAAATGTGGGCACAGATCTGACAGCCAGATGAGCAGAACAAAGCGAACAGGTGCACGATAAAGTTGATGGTGCCATCTTCACTATAGGGGAACATGAGGTTGAGTGATTTTAGCTCCCCTTACCTCAAGCTTAACAGAACTTGTAGGAATTTAACATGTTTGAAGCATTTTTTTCATCTACAGAATTGATAGAGTATCAGATGTTGGGGATAAAGGATGAGAGAAGGGGGTGAGAACAGCAGAGTTCCCTTCTGCAGGAAATCAGACTAAGTAAGTCAACCCAAAGCCTGCAAACATAAAACTAGGATGTTTTTATCAGACAACGAACAATCCTATCAGGAATCTCGCTGCTGCAGAGCTCTGTAACAGCAAAGCTTTACCAAGGGTAAAAAAATTAGGACAGATGTTCACCTGCCCAAGCTGACTATTCAATAAGAATCCAATACTTCAGAGTTGCATTTATCACCTGTTATTGTGATCAACATGGCAAAAGGGACAGGTAATTGTACCTCTACCTTTTCCTAGGCTCTTGCATGCATTTCAGAGGGGGCTTAAGGGGTAATTACAGGCAACAGTCTAATCATGTAGGTAGCACCACCTGCATCTCAGCTAAAAATGCAAGTTTGCTCCTGCCTAGTATCTTAAGAACAAGTAATAAAGTGAAAGTATTTCCCAGCTCCACGCTGGTAGGACAGAGAGGACCGTACTTGTCTTCCTTCGCTCTACTGTTATCCATTGCTTGTGATCAGCTCTTCCTTTTCCAATCCAGCTACATTCAATATTGGTCAAGAGCTGCTTTTCAGTCACAAATATAATGCCTGAACCAAATGCCCACCAGGGAATACTAAATGAGCCTTGTCTTCCTAAGCGTTTAATCACAAATGTCATAAATGAATAAGCAGCCAAGCATAGCTCTAATGAGGTTGTGTTTGTCTGGGAGTTTTAACTGGGTATGCAGCTCGCTCCTTTAGTAACAAGAATTCATTTCCTGCTCCCCATTTTCTGAGGTGATAACATTGCTTTAAAGACTGACTTATTTATAACTTGTGTCTTACTTCCTCACACAGTAGTGGGACTGGAAAAGCTACTGTGTGGCAACTGCTAAGACAAATTGTTTTATAACCCCTTTTATAGGCACCATTGAGCACCATCTTGCTGGGATCTTGTTCCTGTGACTGATTGGCACACCATTCCAGACCTACTTGCTGTAATGGTGAATGAACCTTCCCCCCAGTTCCAGCAGAAAAACATCCATAGCCACTTTATACCAGCTCATTCTTGCTCTAGTACCGTCCTTTCCCTTACATGGGAAAGGAAATCTCTTTTCTGAGATTTAACTTTCCTACTCAATGCAAAAATCAAATACATTGATTCTCACCCTTAGTTTAGCTGGGCTGAACAAGGCAAGCTTTTAAATTTCTTCTGATGAAATCACGTTTCCATCCTAACCACTGCATTGAGAATCCAACGGAGGAAGGCAGGATCAATAGCTACAGTTGTCTGAGAGTCAAGAGATGAGGAACAGATCCCTGGAACAATGGAGCTGAGTAGCATTCTAGATTTCCCCACTGCATCCTGCAAGTTGCTTCTCAAGAGCTGCCTTTCTCAAAATACTTTAATGGAAAGCACATTCTCTTGGCACCGAGGGAGCAGAGCACAACCTCCAAGCAATTAACAACCAAGTACAAAACTGGAGAAAGCTTGTTTCTTGAATAAACTCTTGGGAAGACACCAAGCCTGCAGATCAGTTTATTCAATAGGAAGCGTACGCCTTCCTTATGTGTTTGTCAGTGCCCATACACTGACCACACTACATAAGTGTCCTTCTGCATTCAGTTGCAATTGGCACTGGGATTTGCTGAACAGCAGCACCACCCCAGGTTTAAACATAACCCAGAAAATGGGCTGCTTCCAAGAGTTCTGTAAGTACATACTGTGTTGCAATTCTAATTCTCTCTCATCACAAACCATACCTACCTTCCCAGTAACTTCAGAATTCAACTCTCTCAGCTCCTATATGTCACTGCACTTAGATCGCACATTTATTTGGTTTCTGCTGTGGCTGGATGACATGGCACTCACAGGAGCATGCTCCTGCCTCCCCACACTGCATTGCTGCATGCGAAGAACTAGGTCAGAGCCCAGCACCAGATTACTCCAGATCTTTCCTCAATGGCCTGGCAGTTTATCACTCATTATCACAAGGTCCATCCACACTTCTGTCAGATCCTGAGTTTTACTGCTCTTGATTAGAGTAATATTCTCAGCTCATGTAAAGAGGAAACTTCACTATTAACTCCTCTGTGTCGAGAAAACCAATCATTTTGTCTTTACCTCAGATTCTTTAACTAATAACACAACCATATAAGGAACCCTTTTCATCCCGCTGCTGCTTACTACTACTGATTTGTTGTTTGTAAGATACAACTTCTCTTCAGACAAGCTCTTGGAAGCCTCCCTAACACACACTACTGGCTCTAGCTAGTACAGTCCTTAGTCTCTTACCTGCCAGTGGGGTTTACAGTTTTGAGAATCACACCCCAGTATGGCATCTTCCTTACACGACGTAGTTACCACTGGGCAACAAACCTGCTGTTACTCCTCTGTGCCATGTCCCTACCCTCTCTTCCACCTTTCTCAGCACATCACAGTCACTCTCACAACTGCTTTGAGGTAATTCTTAAACTGTGGTTTCCCCTTTGAGAAAGCTACCTAAGGAGCTACTGGGGGAAGAAACAATCACTTCCATGAACCAAGACCAGGGAACAGCATATGTGTGTAAGTCACCACCACTAGACATCCCAATCCAGCTCTTCCAAGAGTGACATGGCTCAGTGTTGAAGACCTAGTGTGAAACACACTGACAGCTTCATTGTCTCTCACAGAGCTGCATCATTCCTGAAGCTGAATTTGCTCCTATCTCTGACCCAACAACCTTCAGCCTTTAGCTCTGATAGCAAGGATTTATGCTTTAACATTCAAAACTGAAGGATTGTGCAGCAACAGGTGTCTGTATCACTTAATGAGATGCAACTGGTCTGCTCATCAGCCTTCCTGGCAAGAGCTGTTGAGGTGGTAGTTGTAGAGATGTTCCTCTACGGCTCCCTCCACCCTTCCAGCCCCTTGCCACAGACTCCTGCCTCTGTGTACAGCCCCTGTGACTGTACTGATACAGAGGGATGTGCAGAGACACAGGGGATGAATCACACTTAAAAACAATCATTAGAGGGGGAGATTTTTTTAATTCAGTTCCATTCCCTGATTCAGTTCCAGGTGCAGCCCTTTAGACATTGATATTAGCAGAATCAAGCAGACAGAAATACAGGCTACTGCAGCAGGCTCCCTGTGTCACTCTTGCCACCAAAAAGTGTCTCTGCAATGGATGGTGACAGAAGATCTAGAGTCCAAGCATGAGACTTGTGTCATAGTCGGTTACCCCAACAGTAGGTAGGTGAAGTAGACTGATAACAGCATCTTTACTTCCCAAAAGAGTCCAGACAGAGGGAGCTCAGTGGGGTTTTTAATTGCATTCTCTCCAGTCCATTCCCACTGCAGGCACTGCATGGTGACTACACATACCAGCCTGAAGTCCTGACCTCCTAAGCTGAAAGTTGATGGTAGCATTATATATCATCCTTGTATGGACATTGAAAAAGTACTTGCTTGAACTTATCAAGAATACTGTTGTAACTTTCACACCACTTTCCCTGCACTGCACAACGAGAAACTCATGCAAGCTGCTGTATACCTTAGAACTTAAAGCACCAAAGGGAGGTTGAGGAACAGGATGAGCACAATTTAGAATAAACCTTTATTAGAATAAACCAAACCAGGTTGGAAGAGACCTTCAAGATCATCGTGTCCAACCCATCAACCAATCCAACCCACCCAAACAGCTAACCCATGGCACCAAGCACCCCATCAAGTCTCCTCCTGAACACCTTCAATGACGGCGACTCCACCACCTCCCCGGGCAACCCATTCCATAGCGCAATCGCTCTTTCTGTATAGAACTTCTTCCTAACATCCAACCTGAACCTCCCCTGGGGCAGCCTGAGACTGTGTCCTCTTGTTCTGGTACTGGCTGCCTGGAAGAAGAGACCATCATCTGCCTGTCTACAACCTCCCTTCAGGTAGTTGTAGAGAGTGATAAGGTCACCCCTGAGTCTCCCCTTCTCCAGGCTGAGCAACCCCAGCTCCCTCAGCCTCTCCTCATAGGGCTTGTGTTCCAAACCCCTCACCAACTTTGTTGCTCTTCTCTGGACTCGTTCCAGCAAGTCAACATCCTTCCTAAACTGAGGGGCCCAGAACTGGACACAGTACTCGAGGTGTGGCCTAACCAGTGCAGTATACAGGGGCAGAATGACCTCCCTGCTCCTGCTGGCCACACTGTTCCTGATGCAGGCCAGGATGCCATTGGCCCTCTTGGCTGCCTGGGCACACTGCAGGCTCATGTTCAGCCTACCATCGACCAGTACCCCCAGGTCCCTCTCTGCCTGGCTGCTCTCCAGCCACTCTGACCCCAGCCTGTAGCACTGCATGGGGTTGTTGTGGCCAATGTGCAGAACCTGGCATTTGGATGTGTTCAATCTCATACCGTTGGACTCTGCCCATCTGTCCAGCCTGTCGAGGTCTCTCTGCAGAGCCTCTCTACCCTCCAGCAGATCAACTCTTGCCCCCAGCTTGGTGTCGTCAGCAAATTTACTGATGATGGACTCAATGCCCTCATCCAGATCATCAATAAAGATGTTAAAGAGCACAGGGCCCAGCACTGATCCTTGGGGCACACCACTAGTGACTGGCTGCCAGCTGGATGTGGCACCATTCACCACCACTCTCTAGGCTCGGCCATCCAGCCAGTTCCTAACCCATCACAGTGTGCTCCCGTCCAAGCCATAGGCTGACAGCTTGGCCAGCAGTTTCCTATGGGGGACAGTGTCAAAGGCCTTGCTGAGGTTCAGCAAGGCAGAACATCCTGAAATGTTTTTAACTAGCCTTGCCTTACACTTTCCCCTTCCAGAATGCCTTAAAGATTCAGGCAGCATATAAAGTCCAATAATGCATTTAGCATTGATCTTCTTACTCAAAATACCCTTACAGAATAGTGCCTGCTCTGAAAGATAATTTCAGAGGTTACTTTCCTCATTTTTAAAATGAAGAATTTATCATTACTAACCTTGGGCTTTTTTTTTTTTCCTCTTTGTAAGAATTCTCTTAATAATATTGAGAGGAGGAATAAATTAATGGCACTCTGTCAGCTAAAAGGATTTACGGGTGAGTACATTCTAATTCCAGCTGCTGTAGGTTTATGAAAATAGATTTGTGTGGCAGTTTTAGGCTGATGCCTAGGAAATTTTCCACAGATTGAGTAGAAAGTGGTAGAATGTAAACAAATTACCATTGGATGTAAAGGGAAAATAATGATAAGGTCTACATAATTCCATTGGTCCGATTACTAACAAAGTTAATTGTATAAACTAACGTTTTCTCTGTCTCAGCCCTCCACTCTAGCAGATGTTAGCTGGTGCTTTTGCTTGGCTGTTGCTGACCTTGGCTGTGTTTCTTTGTTGTGGCTAAGTACTAACAAGGTACACTGCTTTTCTCTTCTCTTTCCCTTGTCAGAGTGTGGGGGGGAGGGGAAAGACAGGGAAGCTATTGGTAGCCTCCTGGTTTTGTCCAGTGGGGGTTCTTGTGTTATTTACAAATCATAAATACTGTGTATTTTGTACATATTCATTGCATTTCTTATTTCCAGATTGCAGTTTTGCTTGCAAATACAGCTTCATTTGCTTCCAACTGAGCTGGTCAGGGAATTTTATTTTGGGGCTAATTCTCCAAATTAGTTGGGGGTTAGTCTCAACCCACCACAATTTGCCAAAGAAAGTTTGCATCTCCTGGCTTCTTTTCAACTCCACCTAGAGAGAGAAACTGGACAATAGTCTAACAGTCCTTCCCAATTCACAGATGTCTTTGCTCATTGAATTAGTTTATCTCTTTGGATCAAGGGCACCTTGAAATACAAAAGCACTGCCCTCCACCTGGTTCCATCCCTAGAGGGGAAGGAGTTTCAAGTAGGGCTCATGTAACAGGTGGTCAACAAAACGGTGCCAAGCAGAACAAGAGCAGGTACGGATGGTCCAGAACACTTATCTTTACATGCTGCCTTTTATACATGTAACTCGTTGAGCTGTCAGAAAAACAAGTGTTTCAGTGAAGCCTAACAACTTCAAATGCTGTCCCAGCAGGCCTGTCAAACCATGCTTGTAGGCTGAAGATGTTACAATGACAAGTTCATGCAACTTTGCAGGAATTTCCCAATTACACGATCCTGTTTCAAATTAACTTTAATCCGATTTTATTGGCTAGTGTTTTCATTCCACTGATGGGATCTGTCATTTTCATACATCTGGGGAATATTAAAAGATTTTGGGGGAATCTATACAGGCTGTTGCCTTCCACTTACCTCTCTATTTATTCCAGATAAATAGAAGATTTAAACAGAATGGCTGGCATTTGGAGAAGCAGACTTTTCTGTGCTATGGGGGAAAAAAAAAGGTTTTTCACCACTAAATTAGATCAAAGTTACAAATTCTGCAGCATTTACAGAACATCTGAACAAGGATATCTGTGAGAAATTAATCCAGTAGCCACGAGGTAAGCTTTCAGTAGTAAGCAGTCTTTATCAGCATGGTTTTCATGCCATCTTCAACCATGGAAGGTGGGCCCAGGTCTTTTATTTATCAGCCTTTGTGTTTTCATTTTCCTTTACTAAAGATGAGATACAAGCATGGGACCTTTTTTGCACAAAAGTTGTCTTGATTCACTGTACAGGTATAATTTGAAACAACATAAGCTTTCCTCACAAACCCAGACAATGTTTTTGATGCAGCCAATTCCAGTAAAACCAAACAAATAAACAAACAACACCCAAGTGTGGGATTAGTAAAACAATTTCATTGAAGTCAGAATGGTGAAGAAGTCCTGACAGTGGAAAAAAAAAAGCTTTGCAATAATATTACAATTAAAAAAAACCCACCCAAAAACAACACTTTTTTTTCCTGCTAACAGAATATCCTCTGGCTAGTCAAATGCACAACTAACTGCAGGAATAGGTACTTAATTTGTCAGCGTTGTTACATCAGTGATACGTGCCAAAATCCTACCCTCTACTTGCTCTCACTGGGTTTAATGAGACACTTAAAAAGGACCACGCTACAGCAGCTAAAGAAGCTATGCTGCCAGAGCTGGAAGTTCCCTGCTCCTCAACTGGGAATAAGTGACTGACCCCTAAGCATTCCTACTCCATTACAAAGCAGAGCGCTATGGGTCTGACAGCTCACAGAAAACAGGGAAAGGACTTGAGGCATATTGCTTTGGATCAAACCAGGACAGAAAAGAATGTAAGAACACTTATGCTTTTGCTTCTGGGCAATTCGTTTGGTTTTGTGAACACAACAGTTTTGAATGGAAATAATGAGCAAAGAGTTTACAGGTTTCATGAGGGCAAAGCTGCAGTCCTTACTGGCCTCCTACTGAGCAGCATCATTGGTTTGATGCCTATTGAAGAGAAACAGGGTTCTCCTTAAACATCAACTCCTATGGAATAACCACAGGAGTGGCTATAGCATATTATTCTAAGCCCAAACACCCCAAATTTGCAAGCCAAGATCCCAAAGGAGGTGAAACAGATTGAAGGGATCCCTTAGAGTACTAGGTTTGGGGTCTTCCAAGTATCATATTTCAGTGTCAAATGTGGATGTCCACAGTCAGAAAAGCTGAAAGCTCTCTTTGCAAAATGCAAACGTGCAGTAACAGAGCAAAAATATTTCTCCAAGTCCCACACACAATTATGACCAGCAATCACTGTCCAACATTCCTCCAGTTGCTGAACACCAAAACACACTGAAAGCAGACATGACAGTTTGAAACCACTGTTTTCATGCAAATTCTTCCACAGGAGCTCTTTCAACAGCAAATAGGAGCAAGTTAACAGAAGAGCTTGTCTAGAGAGGTCCCCTCAAGAGATGTAGAACAAACAGAAAAGCAGTAGTTCTCCTCAGGTTCATTTAAAGTGCTTCAGGTTATGACAGAAAGACATCAGACCTTAAAACAAAGACATGCTACAAAGCATCTCATTCTCCTTCTGCTCCAGTTCAAGCAGAGCCTTCTTTTAACAGAGGCTTCGTGAATTGTTACAGTTTGAGACCAATACTTCATACTACCTGAAAGATGGAATTTCAAAGTTGCCTTCAGAGACTACAAAGCAGGGGGTTTCTAACTTCAGTAGTTCTCAAGGCCACTATAATCAGGTTGGACTTCTGACAAAGAAATAAAGGTACATAATTTTGAATTACAATTCCTGTTAAGAACACCGGGAACTGAAGCTCTATTTTCCTCAAGCTAAAGAAACACAGATACAACTTTTCAAGTAGAAAACCAGGTTCTCTGCCATAGCTTCAGAGTATTTGCTTCCATCCTGAGTAGCATAAAAGAACTCATCTCCTTGATCCTTAAAACTTCCACAGAGCTTTTGGCTGCAGTTTCACATTTAGCAGCAAGGACAGCCTGTCTTAAGTAGCCCTGTCCCTGTCTCCTGGGCTGGTTCCTATCACCTTTGCTCCTCCTGATTTCCTTTTGGCTTATGAAATGGTGTTAGGTGTTGTGTTTATTGTTGTGTGGGTTCTTCAAAGCATACATATAATTTGTATCCAACTAGAAAAAAAGCAGACTTGAATTTACATGGAAAAAGATGACAGCATTTAAAGTTATTCAAATAGCTCAGGTTTTAACTATATCTGATAAAGAGTTTTTAAATGTTTAAGTTCACCTGGACATGATTTGCATTATAAAACTGTTCCATCAAAGAGGAGGTTTTGTCTGCTGGGAAAGAAGTGAATCTGTCTGAAATATATGATAATCAGCTCTTGGAACTAGGAGATGCCATCATCTCACTCCTGCTCTTTTATTCATGGATGAACTTACTTTACTTTGTTTTTTCACCCTGCTTTTCAATTCCCAGTTTGATTTCATTTGGTCATTAAAATTCAGAAATTGAAATACCCTATCTGTATGCCTTTCTATACCCACCCTGATCGAAAGTTTCTGAGCACTCAACCAGTGATCTCTACAACTTCAGTCAATGACTTGAAAACTCCAGCAGGATACATGGGCTGTTTAATGAGTGCAGGTCTCATTAAGCCAGCCAACACCATTTGAATATGCTGAATATCGCAATCAAAAATCCTACTTAGGTACAACATGAAAGAACCGAGTTTCAATTTTTATTAAGTAATATTTATGCAGCCTGTTCTGCATGCAATGCAATCTTTCTTTAATTAAAAAGTGCTTTATATAGAAAAATCCATCAGAACAATACCGCAGGCAGCCAGCTAGCCGCAGACTTGGCATGTATCTTGGCAGAGGTCAGCAACCCTGACACTGCTGCGTGTTGGTAAAGCTCCTTAGTTTGATCCCTCTTCTCTGGAAAATCTGCCAGGTTTTTGCATAATCCCTCCTTCTCTCCCAAGTATGCTGCCCTCATTCTCACTTGCTTTGTTAATTTTACATCAGCCTCTGGGAGAAACAATAGAGAAACACCACTGCAATCACCAGTCCAAAATGCCCAGAAATCAGCAGTTGGCTAAAAGCTCCAAATCCTTTGATTAATGTAAGGAAAATATAGTGAAGTTGTCCAGGATGCTCTTCCAAGCCTCACACATCTGCTTGGAATAGAGAAATCCAAACTCAAACACATCTTAGTTGTATGGGAGGGATCACTTTTACACCTGCCTGTCATAATTTCAATTGCAGTGCTTTAAAGCCCCTAAAATGCACTATCACTGCACAGAGCAAAGCATCAGTTAGTTATCTCACTGGAAAACTGATTCTTCTTTATCAACCAGAAGAAACCTACTTGGCTTCTCAAAGCTTGGGTGATTTAGGCTATGCAAAATGGAAGATGGTAACAACTCTTGCAGTAAATTGATTTTTAACTTACCAAAGAAACCTTTAATCCTTTCACAGAAGCACATCATAGTGTACACGCAAAATCATGCGCCACGTGTGTTCTTGCACAAACACAGATGAGTACAACTGCCAGGCACAGAGAGTGACTGATAGGATTTAGCATCCATCTGGATGCAGAGAAGTTAAAACCCACTTCCAAAAGTGAGCAGAGATAATGGGCAGTGGTGATGTGACCAAGGTAGCAGAGGTGTGCAACACTGAAAACATTTGGCTTTGAGAGATGAGAAGATGGCATTGAACACCCTCAGTCTCTCTTTCACAGAGGCTTCAAAAACAGGGCATTTACTTGTCTGACTGCTCAGAGAAGGCTGGGTTCCTCTGGATGGGGGGTGGGGGGAAGGAAAAAAGGACAGCAAAGGTTCAATTTTATCCTTGCCCATCTTGAAAGTGCATTCAGTATCTTTTCCGTTAGCCTCTACTCTTAAGACTGAAATGAAGAGCCTTGGTGGAGCCAAAAGGTAGCAGAATATTCCACAGGTATGACAGCAATGGAGCAACACCAAATACTAAAATATGGTACTGACTCTTGAGGAGATTTTCAGGATTTTGTGTTGAAAAAAAATCTTATCTTTTCCCTGGTCACAATAAATGAGAGAACTGAACTTTTTCAAACCCCAGAGAGGAACATTTCCCGCTCTCCTGGAGGGCTGGGCAGCACATAAAGTCCCATTCCCAGCAGCCAGGCAGCTCGCAGGAAGCATGGCTCTGGCCTCACAGACTGGAATGTGTAATTCCATGAGCTTTTTTGGAAATGAAGTGGGAGGTGAATATCAGTCATAGTTAAAATTCCCAAACAGATGAGCCATACAGGATTAAAGTGACTCAAAACTGGGTTCATGTGTGCAATCACAGCAAATGAACAGTAATTAGAATGAAGAGCAGGAGTCAGGCGATCCTAGCTCTATTCCCACTTTACAGCCAATTGATCATCATCCTAGGCAAGCCTCCTCTTCTCCATACCCATGTTTTGCTGTCTATTCAATGCACCAATACCAATTTAGTACAGAATTTCACTGAACAGCATTTGCAATCTTGTGGGAAAGTACCAGAAAAGTGTAAAGTCTATGCAGGTGCTTGCAAGCTGATAGACTATCCAAGGCATATTTTGACTTGGCTAATGCATGAACATTGTCACACTTAGCACTAACAAGTTGTCACCTCCACTATCTTATTTAGCACCGGGACCCTCTCCTGGCACCAAATGGATCAGTTCTATTGTTAATGACCTTGAGATATAAGAGGAGAGTAAGCACAGACAGTGTTTCTTTTGCTATATAAATATAATAACATTCTACATGTATTCCAGGCAGGCCAGCAATCTTTTCCTCCTTGTGAAAAACACACTCACTTCCTCTTTCCCTTCGTAAGGATTTCCAACATACAATACAGACCACTAGAACATATTCCAATTAACAAGGATTTGATTATAGGAGAGTAGGAAGATTCAATCCAAGCACTGTTCCAGTCAATTAAGTACTATTGCTAGTGATGCTGACACGGTAAAGTCTTGAAAGGTTCAACTGTGTAAGGTATAGAGCAAAGGAGTGAATTGCTCAGCACCTCACAGGAGCACGGGGCAGCTTACAAAACTGTGGCCAGGAAGACCTGCAAATGGGTTAGGGAAAGCTGTATCCCCCACCAGAATCACCATTCATTTTAATCAGCTGAGCACTGTAATAAGCTTAGAGGTGATTGGGTTGAGCAGTGGGATTAAACCCATTCATTAATCCCTAGAGTTTACTATTCCCAGCTCAAATGCATTAGCCCCTTCCTGAAAGATGACACAGTCAGAAGCAGTGTGAGACATTTGGTAAAGGAAAGTGATTTTTAACACCTTTAAATGAACACCCTTGATTCCTGCCTGCAGAGCATGTGTCACAGCTCAGTGGCCTGGCTGGGCTGCTCACCAGCAAACAGCCTTATCCTACCAGGAGACTGCCCAGAAGAGCAGTAAGCTTCTGCCTCAGAGCTGTCAAAACTCATCAGAACAGGATACTACTGAGAGGGGAAGCTATCCCTATAAGAAAATTACAGAAGTGTCACAAACAGATCATGGATATTTAGTCTTCTGTAAATTATTATTTTTTTTGCTCACATCTGAGGATTCTTTGAAGGATAAAAGAGTAGAAATAGAAAAACAGTGGAGTATTCAGGAAAATCTGCTGCAGTCGCTGCAGAAAGAGGAGAAAATATACTAACTACAGTAGCAAGCTATCCAAAATAATTCTGTATTGCAGCAGGGCTGTAGGTGGGTAAGGCTAATACCAAAAGATAAAGAAGCAGCAGAAAGGCATCTGTGCAGGGGATGCAGAAATACTTTACAAACATAAGAACTTGTTTGAAATGGGGAAGAACAGCGAATGGTTACACAATCAGTGAACCACAAAAAGTGATGAGCCAAAATAGCTACCAAGAACACACCAAGGCTGTTCCTCTGGCCTTTAGCACAACCCCTTTGTTGCTTCACTAAACTTTTTACACCAATGTATATCACAACCCCTGCCACTCCCACCCTCCCCACCCTTTCTGAACAGCATCTTTTTGGGATTCCATGCAAGCCCTTATTTCCTGCAGGCCTGCTTTCTATTCTAACTTGCCACTAGTTATCAGACTAAGGACTCATTTCCATAGCTACTTCATGCACTGAATTGTCTTCAATTCTCCAATTATAAAAATTCACCATACTTTTAAAAGACAGGAGAGCCTCAGACTACCTGCTGGGTTCTGCACATTGGCCACAGCAACCCCACACAGTGCTATAGGCTGGGGTCAGAGTAGCTGGAGAGCAGCCAGGCAGAAAGGGACCTGGGGGTGCTGGTTGATGGTAGGCTGAACATGAGCCTGCAGTGTGCCCAGGCAGCCAAGAGGGCCAATGGCATCCTGGCCTGCATCAGGAACAGTGTGGCCAGCAGCAGCAGGGAGGTCATTCTGCCCCTGTACACTGCACTGGTTAGGCCACACCTTGAGTCCTGTGTCCAGTTCTGGGCCCCTCAGTTTAGGAAAGATGTTGAGTTGCTGGAACGAGTCCAGAGAAGGGCAACAAAGCTGGGGAGGGGTTTGGAACACAAGCCCTATGAGGAGAGGCTGAGGGAGCTGGGGTTGCTTAGCCTGGAGGAGACTCAGGGGTGACCTTATTGCTCTCTACAGCTCCCTTAAGGGAGGTTGTAGACAGGCAGGGGTTGGTCTTTTCTCCCAGGCAACCAGCACCAGAACAAGAGGACACAGTCTCACGCTGTGCCAGGGGAGGTTTACGCTGGAGGTTAGGAGGAAGTTCTACACAGAGAGAGTGATTGCCCATTGGAATGGGCTGCCCAGGGAGGTGGTGGAGTCCCCATCACTGGAAGTGTTTAAGAAGAGACTGGATGAGGCACTTGGTGCCATGGTTTAGTTGATTAGGTGGTGTTGGATAATAGGTTAGACTTGATGATCTTGAAGGTCTCTTCCAACCTGGTCTGGTCTATTCTATTCTGTTCTACCTGGAGACAAAGAATCAAACATGATCCCTGAAAAATAGCTGCTATTATTTTTGCAATTAGACAGGTAGGAAAACCAAATCAAATCTGAATATTTACAAAGAAATAAAGCTGATTAAAAAAAAAACAAAACAACTAACAAAACCTCTCTCTCTCTCATAATCAAAAATATCCCCAGAGGGAGAGTTACATCTACCAGCATTCACCATTGCCCAATTTGCTTAATTTTCTCAGAACACTGTGCTCCTTTTTTGTCCTGAGCAGCCCAAAAAGGCAGGCTGCTAACAGAACAGGTATTAAGCACACTTTCAAGTAACCCACTTTGTCTGCTGCTAACCTTTCAACAACAACATCTTTCCTTAATGCAACCAACTTTCATTTGGCTGGGTGACTTGTGTGGGTGACCACTGACCTAAGGGCCCTTCTAAGGACATTAAGAGAGTTTGAAAATTCAGGAGCTGGAAGAGCTCTTTCCTCTTGCATGAATCACAGAGGCTGAAGGAGGCACTTTGTGGCTGCTCTGTGCTTTGATGACTGTGAAAGCAGAGCCTCTAACAGTTACTGCTGAGACATCTCAGAAAAGGCAATCAATATGCAAGTTTCTTCCCTTAAATGAAGGGTTTACCTTAAATGTTAAAGGCACCTCCAGTACCACACTTACTGAAAGCTCACAGAAAGAACCAGAAACACTGAGTATAAGCATCTCCACAAAGCCATGTTTTCTGGACATTTCCCATGTACCAGTGCTTTAACTTCAGTCTGAGGCACAGGCCAGGACAAAATGGCTGGATTATGCAGCCTTTTCACATTATGGTTTTCAGGCTATAATTAGGGACAAGGTTCACAGAGCATGAGTACTGCAGGACTGAAGTTCAAGTCTCTGCATCAGCAACTCCTCCTGCAGCACACACTGCTATTCCAGCAAGAGTTGCGCTGTTCCTCTAGAGGCCAGCCAAATCAAGCCCTGGAAACAATTACAGAGCCCACCACATCCAGAGAAAGGCATGGACCACTAAAACATACATTCTTGCACACAGCAAGCCTAATGAGGTAGGAATTCAGAGACTGTCACAGGACAGCTACTCAACACCACAGACAAACGGAAAGTGTTAACCTTAAAGTATAAGGTGCTGTTCATATCAATTATTTATTCTAGGGAGGTTCAGGATGGCAACTTCATTTGGATATTTACCAGATTAGGTCTTAAGCACAATGCTCTCCAAATTCCACACAGCTGCCATTGATGGTCCTGCAGGCTTTTTCAAGACATGCCTTCTGAACTGTCATTAGAAGGTTACATGTCTGGAAAACACACAAGCCCTGGCCTATCCTTCCAGCCTTTCTTTCCCTGCATGTTAAGTCTCAGCACCAGGCACCTGTCATTCCAGAAAGTGCAGTGTCTTTCCTATATGACAAAGAGTCCAGAGAATCCAGATTTGGCACCTAGCACGCCTGAGTTCAGGAGGATGACAGAGCTGCCAGCCTGGGTCTCATGACCTCAGTAGGTTCTCAGGATCCATGGCGTTTTCAGTCTCTGATCAGCCAGTGTCTGGTCAGACACACTAAGGCAATGGTGAGTGAGATTTTTTTTTAATTACTCTTAATTTACTTATTAAGAAGACTTTCCAAATTATATCTCTGTAACACTTACACATTTCTTTTCAGCTAGTTCAAGACCTGACTTAGGTCTCTGTCTTTGGTGTTTATCCCCTGTACCTTGTTCAGACTGAATGGGGATTTGCTTTTCAGCACAACAAATGGCACTTGATAAAAATAGAGGATATTTGACAGTGAGGATAAATCCTATTTTGCCATTTGCAAACTGCAGCACCAAAAGAACATGACTAACTCCAGGCCAGGATGCTTAGAGGAGAGAGTCAGGAGTCCATTTCAAGCTTTCTCAGATAATGACCACAACATAGTAGAAGGTAGTTAGGTGGAAAGTAACAGACAACTGGCAAAAAACAACAACAACAAAAACCCAACACAAAACCAAACCAACCCACCCCAAACTCTTATTTTCATCTCTAAAGCCACTCACAGACCAGGCAGCAGGCAAGCAAGCCACATGGGACACGGTGGCACACCATGGAAGAAAGCCATCTCCTCGTCTGCTCCCTTCCAGAAGGAATTTGGCAGATTGGGAATATTTGCATGCAGTAGTTTGTGGGTCCAGGCCAGACAGCCACAAACTTTAAGGTAAAAGGAAGTGCAGGAATTTCTTTCTACTCCTCTTCTCCTCTAACACTGTTTTTATTTCTCTTTCAGCTCTCTCCCAGAGCAGGGGCTGTGTTTTGCAGCCACAACTTAGAGCTGTATTAACACAGAAGCAAGGGAAAGAAGTTTTTGGCCACTAGTTCTATCAGCATGTATATGATGGTTAACTACAGTGTCACCAAGGCAGTGGGGAAGATGAATGAGCAGCTTCCCAGGACATGTCCCCTGCAGCATCACACAGCCTTACTCACTCACTGGATCACAGCTGCACTGGGCAGAGAGGGGATGAAGGGGATGTCAGTAATGAAGAATAATCAAGAACATGGGAGAAACTGTTACAGTGGAAGAATGTGAGGTAGACCAAATTAGAGCACTGTGCTCAATCCAAGAGATTTGCCAGACCTGCACATTGTGCTAATTACTGGCCAGAACATAGAAGATAAAATCCTCATCCCCAAAACATTCTAATTCCCATATAATGAGGGGAAAGAAAAGGTAGTGGGAGGAGGACAAAACAGCAAAAGTATTAGGAGAAACACAACAGGCAGCAAACCTGCAGAAAGTGTCAGTTGTGGACACTTTGCTGATCACTGCACTGAAGTATATGAGGTCTCAGCTTTTCAACCACTAGTTACAGCTTCAGAGCATGTGTTTTGCTGCCTACCACACATACCAGTACTGCACAGCACACAAAGGTACAGAGACAGGCAAGATGCAGAATGGAGCAAGTTAAGACAGAAACAAGGCAACAGCCAACTGGAAAACACCAAGCATGAGTACATTAAAGGGGAAGGGTTAGAGAACAGAAAATGCAAGGCAAAATAGGTGTAGGAGAAGTTAGGCAGGATACAGACAGGAATGAGGCTCCCAGAAGGGAAAGGCTGCTCCAAAGAGTCTGATATTAACAGTAAAATTCAAGAAGCATTGCTGCAGCTCCTGCAGGCAGGTTTTTGCTCAAGAGTTCATTACTTATTCTGAGCATATTAGGCAGTCACAAATCCAGCATGGTTTCAGACAGCAAAGGAAATCCAAATTCCTTCCAGAGAGCCACTACATTTGCTAGAGATACTTTTTTTTTTCCTTCATGATGTGCTAGCAGTGAAGTCAGATCCTCCTCCCATACAGTAAAAAACCTCCAGCAATCCCATGTCCTCCCCCTCAAACAGAGTTCCTCTCTGCAGAGGAGGGAAGGAAGTGGACAAGGCACACATTCATCCCAGCCTACTTCTAACCTATTTCTCTTGAAAAAGGAATGACCAGAATGAGGAGTTTGGTCATAGTCCAATCTATATTTTTTTGCAAAGCTAGTCACTAAAGCCAGTCTGCTCCAGACATCTTTCAAGCCTGGTATTCTCACTGAAACATCATGCATGCATGATCTGAAGCACAGGGAGGGCAGGACAGATGCCACCTCAAGTTCAGAGACTGGTTTGGAGATTGTCTATTTGTGTGTGTGTATATATATATATATATATACACGAGTGCAGAGATGCTTACTGGCACTTAAAAGGTGTCCCTTACACTGCATGTTTAGCCTACACAGGCCATATCCACAGACATTCCTGTGCTGATAAGTAGGAGGGAAGGAGGCTTGCTATGCATCTCGCTCCAGCTACAATCAGACTCCAAATGGGACAAGTGAGACCTCGTGATAGCTCCCTGCAGGCCTTCCCTCCACACAGCTGAGAGATTGCAGAGAGGAGCTAAGTGAAGACAGCAGGCAGCTGAGCAGAGAGGCAGAAGGGAGCAGCAATTCAGGCAGCTTCACAGTTTTGCTCCCATTTTAACTGAACATAGCCACCTCATCTTTGATTGTCTGATTTGTCTTCTCATGTGACCAACTTTTACAGCCCTATACCATCCCTAATTTTGCTAACCATTGCTCCAAAAAGCCTCCTCACAGCTCTGGCCTCGAACACTACTGCCTTCTCCCCAGCCCACTGGCACTAGGGAGCCAAGGTAAGTCATTATCCTGCACACTGTACTTTTACAGCAGGATACCTTATTCTAGGGTAACAAACCCATGCTACTGTAATACATATGGCAAAGGTGGCTTTGTCTCTTGACTTCAGCAGTCCCTCCAGTACGGCTCTCAGATGCCAGGTATTGAACCCAACAAGCACACACATCAAATCAGGAGAGCTCTGAATGGCCTGAGAACAACAATGTTCACCTGGAAAGGTACTGTGGTCCAATACTGTCTCAGGAATAGCTAAAGAGATAAAAGAACTTACCTGGTCCCAGGCAAGTTTTCACTTGAAATATAACCTGGCCTGTGCAAGGGCCAAGCATCATCTTTCCCTTACACACATCTGAGACCTCTCTGTTCTGCTTCCAGAGTCCATGTTCCTCTGATACCAAAAGAAGTTTACATACTTAATGTTGCAGTAGCTGCCAGAGGATGAAATAACATCCCAACAGTAGAATTACTACAAAGAGCACATTGAAAATCCATGGAGAAGACAAAGGTGGTTCATCAGAGGTCAAAGTATCCTGGAATCACCCATGTTGTTCAGGGACAATGCTAGAGAAGGTGAGAAATAAAAGCACAAAGAGCACAGCATAATTTAAAAAGAAGAAAATGTATACAGACATTCAGAATGGACAGGGAGAGACTACTGTTTCCTCACAAAACCTAGATAAAACAGTGTCAACTTTCACCAGAATGGTATTGCCAGATAGAAAGAAGAGACATCATTTAGGTTGCCCTGACTATAACGTACCCCGAGTCAAAACACAAAGCACAGCAGAAGTGGTCAGTGCAAGCCTGCTTTGATTTCAAAGCTAACATCCACTGAAGGATTGAATTTGGGGCTGAGCAGTGCTTGAAGTTCTGCTCCCCAAATACAATCCTTCAAACCACCACCCTGAAAAACATAGGATGGCACCAGGCCATATATACATATACACCTGGTAATAACCACAGAATTTATTCACAGCTCTTCAAGGTGGAAAGTAAAGGAGGGTGTCTTGGAGACTAAAATAAACCCATAAATTATTACATTTGTCACAAAATCCTGGGGGAAAGAGATAAGGAAAAATCATCACCCTCTGTCTCCAGCCCTATGATGCTGTACTCCCAGTCACAGATCTCATGTGCAGACTGGAAGCATCCATCAGGCACTTGAAAAGAGCACATCTAAAGCAGAAAGCAGGTTACAGCACAGAGACAACTCAACCAAGGACAGATCTGCAAGACCCTGCAGCTTGTTAGCCTAAGTGCAGCAGCAGATTAACACAAGTAGATTGGATGTACTAGCTTCAGGCCCAAGGTAATCATGAAAATCTCTGCACTGGGCTCTTCTGTATTTTGGGGGTTTAGGATTAGCCCAAGGAAAGTCAGTTCAGTTCTCTGTAACTGCTGGTTTAAAAATATCCCATCTGCTGTCAAACAAGACTTAGCTAAACCTTGTTATAGTTTGTGTCAGACTCCATTCAACTGTGATCTTATGTCCATGGGTCTACATGTTTTAGGACAAGTAATGAAGTCCTCCAGGACAACAATGAAAAGAAAACATGGCTATTTTTTTACCTGTTTTAATTCAAGCACAGCATTAACTAACACTGATGTTAAAATGCAAGGAAAAAAGGGAGGGGAGGGACATGAGTAAAAAGGGATAAGGTACTTAACCTCTTTTCAGAAAAGAAATGTTAATTTAGTATGTCAGGGAGACAAGGAGTTTGGCCAGACCAGCCAGGATGGTGGGGTAACTACAGATGGACTGAAACAGTAAAACAATGTGTACTGTTTACCTAAGATACTGAAACTGCTCACATTTGGACATTTGTTTAAAGCACAGCTTGAAATTATTTCTAAATTTCCCCCCCCCCCCAAATTCAGTGATAACAGCACAAGGGAATCTAGCTGTCCAGTACAGAGTGTAAAAAAGCTGCAGGCACTATCCGAGCCGCAGGCACTATCCAAGCCGCAGGCTGAACTTATCTTGAACCAAGATAGCTCTGTCACTTTAGATTACCTCCAAATCCTGCTTTCCAAAATGCTTTTCTAAAAGCAGTCCTATTTTTCTGTGTATTTAAAAAATAAAGCATGCTGTAATTATGGTTAACAGAAACATCTGAAATGCAAAGCATTAAAACTCATCTAACCAGAGCATCATCAGAGCTCACACCCTCTGAACCACATAACAACCTTCCTACTTTGAGTTTTTTGAGGTGTTAATACATTTTATTTATAGTACCTGTGAACACAGAGAGATGCAGTTTTGGGGGGGGGGGATTCCTCACAGAGGGGAAATATGCCTCAGTGGTAAACAGATGGAACCAGCTTATTATGAAAAAAATCCATCCCTTTATTATCTTCCTCTATCTGAGGTCTACAATGGCAAAGGGAAACAATCTCATCTGGCAAACATGATGCCATTTTCATCTTCTCTCTAATCTCATCCTTTTGAGTGTCCTCACCTTCCAGTTAATTTCCATAATTAGCCCATTCCATCGCTCTGTCATTACTTTCCTCTGACATGTAGCCTGAATCTTCATGGGTGCTATTTTCTTCACACTGCAGCCTAATACAGTGGGAATGACAACAAAAAAAAATGATTCAACCAACCAGGTAAGAATAGGGAACTAGAACCTGCCAGAAGCAGCCAGCTCCTGTAAGTCAGCTGATAGGTCACAGTTTTGCTGCTTCAGTTTCTCACTGATAATATGCTTGTACTGTACCATCAGGATAAACAGTTTTGAATGAATAAGCATATCCAAATTCATGCTGGCTTCTGCAAGTCTAAGAAAGCCAGTGACAGGGAAAAAGTAGCAAAGAAAGCAGTGCTCATGCTCTTTCCCAGCAGAAATAAGGAATATGTACTGATAGCAAGGTCAAAACTACCAAGGAGGCAAGTAGCCCCATGCACTGAAGCTATGGATGAGAATGTCTTGGCACAGGACACCGAGAGCAACAAAAATAAATGAATTAAAAGGACCAAACTGGCTGAATTCATGGAAAATCAACCTGAGCTGGCATCCTGATCTGACTCAGGATGGTCATTCCACACATCAGGACTTGTGAGCAACACCGCAGGGCAAACATATTAAGACACATCTTTGACTGAATCCAGCTTCATCAAGCCACCCAGATTTGATATGCTGCTAGCAGTGGCAATGCCAAAGGTGACAGAGGAGCTGGTCTCAGGAGAACAGAGAAGCTCTTGTGCTTTAGGAGTGGGTGTGAACTACAAATTCACTGCAATCCCCAGGCTACTGCTATCCTTCCCTCCCTCACTACTGTTAGACATTTCATTCTGGTTTTGAAGATCCTTTTCCAATGAGGCTGGGAATTGAAATTTCACATGTGAAAAAAACCCAGCTAGCTAGTCCAAGTTCAGTGCAGAGTTAATTACAGTCATATCTAACCAGTCTTAAGAAGTACTCTGATGTCCTCACATGAAAGCAATGTTCTTTTATCAGGCAGGCATTAGAAATGTGTCACAACAGGCATCCTTCCTAGAAGCAGGCATGTAAGGCTGTGGACACAGCACAGTGCTGCTTAAAAGGGGGAAAACCCTTTGAATCAGCGGAGGATTCACTGCTCTTTAACTAGGAATAGGATATAATATAATCTTGCCTGCTGACAAGATAAAGGTAGATTCCCATCTTAAACCCAAATGTTTTTAAGAAACACTATCACTGTTCAGGAGCACACAGATCTCCTAGAGGTTACACAATTAGAGCCATCGGAAGTTCACAAGGACCAAGCATGGGAACAGTTTAATGCCAGCAGAGGGTTTTATCTCCCTCATCAGTGAGACTGAACTCTTTGTGCTCTGAGCTCATCAGATGCAGACCAACTGCTCCTGAAGCAGGGTACAGCCATTCCGATTGCAGTAACAGCAAAGCTTTCTCTACCCAAACTATCAGATTTTCTGCTAGCTGCACTTAATTAAGAAGCTTCAAATAACAGAATTGTTTTGGTTGGAAAAGACCTTTAAGATCATTGAGTCTGGCCATTATCTAACTGTACCAAGCCCAGTGTTAAACCATGTCCCTTAGCACCACATCTATGCTCTTTTATACATCTTCAGGGAAGGCAATTCAACCACCACCCTGGGGAATTTGTTTCAGTGTTTGATAACCATTTCAGTGAAAAAGTTTCTTCTAATAGCCAAATCTTCCCTGCTGCAACTTGAGGCCATTTCCTCTCATCCTATCACTAGTTTCTAGGGAGAAGAGACCAACAGCCACCTTGCTACAACCTCCTTGCAGGTAACTGCAGAGAGGGAGAAGGTCTTCCCTCCACCTCCTTTTCTCCAGACTAAGCCCCAGTTCCCTCAGAAGACTTGCTCTCCAGACTCTCCACCAGCTTCATTGCCCTTCTCTGGAACCACTCCAGGACTTCAATGTCTTTTTGTAGTCAGGGCCCCAAAACTGAATACAGTACTCAAGGTGTGACCTCACCAGTGATGAATGCCAGGGAAGATGGAAGGCAGCTTCTATTTTCAATGGTAGATAAAACAAGGAGGGAGAGGAAGAGGGGATATCCATGATCACAGAATACAGTTAGGAAACTGGCTTCAATACCTGTACCCAGCACAAGTCATGTCAAGGTGCTCCCACATCATCCAAGTGGCATTGTGAAGAGCAGTATCATGTTCCCTGTGACACAGCACACAGCTCAGCTTCCATGTCAGAAGTTGTGGCAGCTTCCTCTTGTGACAACAGAAATGCTAACTCGACTTCTTGAGACTCCCACCAGCAAGGCCCACTAAGAAGTGTATGGACAGCAGCAGCAGCTGTACAAGACACCTGGCTGGAGTAGAGGTGGGATTTTTTTATTTTTTTTTCTTTTTCTAAGGCAGGAAAGACAGAAAGAAAGAAAGTAGAGGGTGGAGGAAGCTAATAACACTGTGTTGGGAATTTGGAGAGAGATCAGTAGTGGCTCAGGCTCAATACAAGCTATTTACATCATTCTAGTAAGCCTATCAGAAGGCTAATGCACACAGTGATAGAAGGGCTGTGGGCTATTGCACAAAGCACCAGCTCAGTGTTGGCCTTCCCCATACTTACCAGACACCACTGACACTAATATACTGAGTTATTTGTTCATGAATTGCCCCTTCTGGTTATTTTAAAGCCCTCCTCCTGGCTCAGGACACATGATTTACAGAAAGCTAACCCAGAAATAAGTTAATAGCTTACTCTGGGTTTTGTATCTTGAAGTTACTCGTGAAGGGTGAGGACAGACCAAGTGTGGCTCTGACAGGACCATCTCACCTTGCTTTACAGTTTTGATCTTTTAGGGAAATGTGGCCTGAGTCCCAACACTCCACTAGGAGCTCTCCAACAGAACAGACACACAAGGTCAAACCAAAAGAGGTCCACCTAGTTCAGCACACTCTTTGCAGCAAAGGTCAAGAGGTGACACCAACAGGTCGGTGTGTCTTACCTCTTACTGATAGTCCCCCAAACATATCTGCAACCTTTGTGAGGTGGGTGCCATGGAGGAGTTCTGCTCCTTCAGCCTTCTTCACGTCAGTGCTTAGCCAGCTGACCCTTCACTCCTCCCTCATCAGTTTACCATCTGGCTTTAGTGCACTTGGAATAGTTATCCCTGAGGCAGTAGGCCTGAGCATTTAACAAAACATTTTGTACACTTGGTCAGCACCTTGAACACTATGTCCAGACTGAAGTATTTTGTATAAGTGTTAATACACTTTTTGCCTCTGAACACTGAGCAGAGTAGGCTATGCATACAAAGCATGCAGAACTAGCAAATCAAATCAGTCTAGAGGTTTAAATATTGAGTAAACAGAACCATATCTTTCTTACTCACAATACCAGTTCCCAGGTAGACCCACTTAGCCTGTACCACTTACAGCACAAGCACTGAGTTATCCAAAAAGAGCATGTGATGCTTATTTTGCTCTTAATTTTAAGCAGATTCTGAATAGATTTTGAGAGAACATTAGTGACTTGCCTTGATCCTGCATAAAACAACAGTTTCTTGATGGAGAAACAGGAATGGGGACAATTTCTGCTGAGAGCCTGAATTCAAATTTGAAGGTACCATTAGAGCAACAAGCAGGTGCTGCCACAGAAACCCCGAAGTTTGCCACAGCTTTCAGAGAAGAAATGGCATATGATCTAATGAAAATTACTCTGTAACTGAAAAACACTGCCTTGAATGGTTATGACTCAGATATATAAGCTTCTCTTACACCAGGCTTGTTATGCTAACCAACACATTAAAATGTCCATTTATTTTTAACAAAGCCAGCTATCCTTGATACCACTTTTTAATTCAGTGCATTCTATCATCTGTCCTTGATATGCAGGCTACATTAGCCAGTGCATGCAAGAATGTAACAGAGTTTTAAGCATCTCACCTGCCCTGGGATCCTGAGTAGTTGCAAAATGTATTTCCCTGCTGCGCAAGAAAAGGCTGAGCTAAGTAACCAGAGCCTCGTTTCAAAGTTACTCTGTTCATTTGAGGGTTATTAAAATGCACAGACATGAAGATCCAAATCACCTACACTAAAGACTACTCAAATTGGTAAGTTTAATGGACTACTTGCATAGTATCATTGTTATTCACATCATGCATACAGCTTGCTTCAGAACAGGCTCATCTTAAGCACCAGAATCACAATATATTTAAAAAGGGAAAATATCTCCTACAAAATGTCTCAAAGTTTCTCCTAACAGATGGCAATAAAAAAACACCACAAAACTTAGGAGTTGGACATGTTTCTTCTTTAAGGAGGAGTAATCAAATGCATTATAGTAAATAGTGTCCTGAACAGCAGTCCACACCCATGCATCCTACCCTATCCTCTACTTCAGAAACGTGTTTCCTCACTAGCCCAATAAAGGCCTTTCTAAGGAAGATTTTTTATCTTTTTTTTTTTTAATGCACACAGAATCACAGAAAACATCGAGCTGGAAGAGACCACAAAGATTATCCACTCCAACCTTTGACCCAGCACTGAAAGGTCAGCACCAAGCCATGTCCCTAAGCACCAGGCCCACATGCTGGTTAAAAAAATTAGTAATTAAAAGCCACACAACAAAAGCCCAAATCCCTGCCCACTGCAGTTTTCAAACATGTGAAGAGTTGATACTGCAAGACATTTTCTTTGGTTACAAAGATGTTTTCTACCTTGTATTGATATAACAGCAGCTGCACAGCAACAAAACAAACACCTCACACAGCTATGCTACCATAGTCACATTACAAATCCAGCACCCTGATTCTTACAGTAAGTATCAAAAGCAGAGGGAGTTCTAAGATGAGGTAAAGTGCTTCTCCACACAAACCTATGCTTTTACACTAAATTAAAATGATCATTTCCCTTTCCCGCATCTTAGAGAAGCCCTATAAGGAGCTGCAATGATAAAGGTGAATTTAACAATTCTAGGTCAAAGATTTGTGTTTCATTTAAAACATACAACAACAAACAAATATCATTTTAAGGCCTTGGAGTGGTGGTTGTAACCAGAAGGGAGTTGCTCTCTTCTCTCAAGCAACCAGCACCAGAACAAGAGGACACAGTCTCAAGCTGCACCAGGGGAAGTTTAGGCTTGAGGTGAGGAGAAAGTTCTTCACTGAGAGGGTTGTTAGCCATTGGAATGGGCTGCCCAGGGAGGTGGTGGAGTCACCATGCCTGGAAGGGTTCAAGCAGGGATTGGACGTGGCACTTGGTGCCATGGTTTAGTCATGAGGTCTTTGGTGACAGGTTGGACTTGATCTTTGAGGTCTCTTCCAACCTTGGTGATTCTGTGATTCTGAATTTTTCCACTGCATTCTAAGTCCTACAATTCTTTAGCCTTTAACAACAAGAAGACAGAATTTTTTTTTTTTTTTTTTAAGAAAAAAAAAAAATAACCAAAAGACTCACCCCTTTTCACAAATGAACCCAGACAATGCTTTTCTGCATCCAAACTGGCAGTCTGGGGTTCCTTCAGAGGGTGAATACCAACCCACATCCAATTTAGGCAACTGTAACAGCAACTTTAGAGACAGACAAAAATTTTTCAAATCAAGTCATTCTAAACACACTTAGGGACACAGATGACTTCTACATTTCTGGATTGCATCTCCTGGTGTTAAACCAAGGAGTATGTTCTGTTTAACACGGTAGGACTGGAAAGCTGCTGAAGTTCTGTGTTTCACCTACACGCACTGTAGGTTTCACATAAGTTTTTAGTTTTGAACTCAAGAGTGTTGTGACTGGGAAAGAAAACTCAATGTTCATTAGTTTAATGACATTCTGGAGCCAAATTTACTGTCAGCTGTTATGTAATCTTCCCCTTTGATTTCCCAAGGCAAGATGACATGTGCAGCCTGCCAAAGAGTAACTTTCATATTACTTAACAGCTGGAATAATGTGTATGACAAGGATTGAAGGCAAAAGAGTAAATTAGCTTTTAAATGAAAAATAATAATGGAATAAACAATGGTCTCTGCTCAGCAGGGAAGTGTTGAGTTCTCCATGCTGAGTCACCAAAGGAAAGGTCAATAAGCAGAGAACCCTCTCATCCAACTGAGCACCAAGAATTCTTGCCTTAATTACACATGAACTGAAAAAAGTTGAACAAATCTTTACAAATGAGACCTGAACTGATAACCTGGTGCAAAACTTGCTGCTGGCAAGAGGTTCTCTTGACACACTTACATTGGAAAACATTACTGTTGCCTCAAGACATCAAATCAGATGTGCCCTCCTTTGCTTTCCCATAAATTTGGGAATGACAGGATGCAGTCAGCACACACAAAAATTTGACTCTGAAACTGCTCAAAGACAGTCAGGCTCACTTGGCCAAGCTAGACAGTGCTAACGAAGATCATGAATGCTGACAAGTCTATTTCTAGAGATCTCAGCTGTAAACTTTTTAGTGTTTTGCTGTTCATCATAAAGGAATCTTCAAAAAACAGCAGACCTTTAAATGAACAATCCAGATGGATGAGTGCATTTACTGAGGCAGTGCTATGCCAAAGGCTTCTGCAAGCTCTTCTGGCTACTTCTGTCACTATTGCTCTCCGATATCACTTCTGACTGGAAACATTTAGCAGATCAGTCTCTTAGATTGGGAGTGACTTAAAATTAAAGTGAATAAACCTACTTAATTCCAGCTGCCATTTTTTTCAGAAGACTGGAGACTCATTAACCAGTAGTGCAGTAATGAACATTTGTGCCGTAACTTGCTGCCTAGGCAACAAGGGACTGTATTTATCAAGCATGAAATTAGCATTAGAAAGTAGCTCCTATGGAAATCAAGTAGAAGCTATTGTAGCACTGTAGCTTCCCAGTGAAATCTGAACAGTTGTGATGCCCTCCAAAAAGAAAATGAACACTTGTGGAGGGGATCTTTTCTCTGTTGCAGAGGTGAGTCAGCGGTAGCTCCCATTAAAGTACAGTCACAGTGGTGTATATTCATCAGGAAAAACTAATCAGTAATTCTGTAAGAATATACATGTATATTCTGTATGTAAGATTATTATTATGTATATTCTGTAGGAATATACATAATCTGAATACTAATTGAGAGTTGAACTGAAGGTCTGGAGGGCAAGTGACTCAGTTTCAGCATATTAGGACAATCTTCATACTTATCTCCTTAATTTTCCCAATCACCTACTCCTAGATGAAGCTTGATATGTACCTTACTTGAAGGCACATCTACAGTTAGTCTAGCAGGAGGATTAAAGTGTTTTGGTGAATTAGCAACTCTTTACTCTTTGCCACCATGAAAGCTTTATGAACTTCTGCAGCAGCCTTGCACTTGCACATGAGAACCATTTCTCCATCAAAACAGCAGAAATAGTTGAGCCTGCCCCGCTGAAGAATTTCATGCTTCGTCCTTGGCCCACCTCCAAGGGACTCAATGAAAAGCTCACATCAACTATAAAATGAAAGACCTCTCAATTTCACCTTATTTTCATTGAAAGTTAAAGTCACATGCTTAATTCAAGACAGACAAAAAGGCTCTTATCTCCCTGTAAGCAGAAGGCATCCTTTTAAACCCTTCAACTTTCCCTAAGCATTCTTGGTTTCACCACTCAGTACCTTTCCTGATCCTAGATGACTCTGGATCTTGCTCTTCTTCCACCTGTTCAGATCTGTACTGCTGCTTGGCTAAACGCATGATCAGACTGCAGAAAGTCTAACAGAGTTAGTTAAGAGGGGAAAAAAAATGTAGTGACTTCAAAATATTGGCAGAACAGTTTATTTTGCCAAGCCAGACCTGCTAGCTATGCTTGATGAGATTAAAGAATACACCATGAGTGAGATTCATTACAACATACTAGCTCCACTGGGAAAGCTATTCCATAGCTCCATAAGCATCTTCTCACAAATAATCTGCTTGCAAAAAAACCCCAACCCTATGCTCTCAAAGACACAAATCCCCCAGCAAAACAACACATAAGAACACAGTCTGTAAAGCCAGACAAGTAGGCTTTCAAAATACCACAGATCTGACAATAACTTGGAAGTCTCCACACATGCAACCAGACATCACTGTGGATGAACACTGCATACACCCCTGCAGTTCTAGATGTTTCTAGATGAAAACATATTGCATTAAACTGTCCTCCCCTTCTCCTTCCAAATATATTGGGATTGTGGATGTCTCTCTACAGTTAGCAATAAGAATCATTGCTAGAACAAGAATTTCACTTTTTGCCACCAGGTCTGAACTGGAGTAGCAGATAAACATCAGCATTAAGTGTCTGTAGGAGAGTTATTTTCAGCTCCAGTAAGACCTATTACCCTAAGGTGAGGGTGAACAAAACAAAATCAAACCTACACGACTGAAGTTCAGGGAAGACAGTTTGCCTTTTGACAAAACAGGCGCTTACAGGAGTCGACTTCTCATATATAAACCAAAATCTGAGCCTGGCTTTAAAGCCATTTGTTTTTCTTGCAATCAAGTGTGCTCATACGAAAGTCAGGTAAGTGGCATACCTTGGTGATACTGTGATACTGGCATGGATGTGAACCCGAAGGTCAGCGAGTTGAGAAAATTATGATGCACGCTACCCCAACAGAGTTGTGGTGACACAAGCAGGGTAGGCGCACATTCACAGCTCATTAACTCCTCTGTCGTAACAGCCTATATGGAAACTCTTACCTCCCAGAACACACAAGCAGCCAGCTCCACTTCTGCTGAAGGGTCAAGCTCTGTTGCAATTCGCCTGCTATTTATCCACTACACTAGCTGCCTGTGTAGGCCTGCCATGTGGAAACAAAAGCCAATGTTGCTCTCAGCGTAACAGCTCAGGGTAGCAAATATTGTAACATAAACAAGATCAAAAGAACTTTCATCCTGTCCAACAACTGTTTGGCTTCAGTTAGAGATGTGCCAGATACTCTTTTTCTAAAGGAGGCAGGAACAAAAGGAACACTTTTCCAGGGGCTTTCTTTTTTAAGGAAATGCCATCAAATGGAGCAGTTACAGGCAAGTTGCACAGGTGGCACGCACGGAGCAGGACGCAAGAAGTGACACAACAATCTTTAGTCAAACAGCATGGCAATTACTGTAGGCTAAAGATACATCAGAAAGGGCAGGAAGCAGCTATTACTGCTCCAGCTGTGAATTCGTGGGGATTGGATGTGGCACTTGGTGCCATGGTCCAGTAGTCATGAGGTCTTGGGTGACAGGTTGGACTTGATGATCTTTGAGGTCATTTCCAACCTTACTGATTCTATGATTCTACAATTCTCCTACACCTGTGCTACTATCACAGCCTTATTTAGCAAGCACACATGATCACTTTTAAACCTCAGCAGCAGAGCACTGTCATGGTAGTGATAGGACTAGGGGGAACGGAATGAAAATGGAGGTGGGGAGATTCAGGCTAGATGGGAGGAGGAGGTTCTTCACCATGAGAGTGGTGAAACCCTGGAATGGGTTGTCCAGGGAGGTGGTCGAGGCCCTGTCCCTGGAGGTGTTTAAGACCAGGCTGGATGAGGCTCTGGCCAGGCTGATCTAGTGTGGTGTGTCCCTGTCCATGGCAGGGGGGGTTGGAACTAGGTGATCCTTGTGGTCCCTTCCAACCCTGAGTGATACTATGATACTATGGTTATGGCTTCAGCTTAATCAGACCCAAGTGGTTTCACTGCAAAGTTTGCTCTAAGAGGTGAGATCAAAGATCACCCAACACAAAACCTCTTCTATCCCCACATCCAACAGCAGATACCCAAGGAACAGAAGCACACAGTGAGCACTCAGTAGCCTTCCCAAAGGAGCTCCTCCAGCCCTCTGCAGCTCAGTTCAGAGGCTGAGGTGATGTTTGGCCACAAACCAATAACGCAGCCCACAAGTTGGGTTGGACACGATGATCTTGAAGGTCTCTTCCAACCTGGTTTATTCTATTCTATTCAAAGCTGCAACTGTACTGAGAAGCATGTGCTGATGGGCAGGGAGAAGGGAAGGTAGGTACAAGTACTGCCTTATGGCAGGAGGAAAGGCTAGAAGCAAAGCCACCTCCCAAACATCAGGTAATTGCTTTCCTTATTTAGGTCAGGGGAATCATCTCAGTCACACGTTGTGAGCCTACTATTTTTGTACAGCCCAACCTTCACACTGAGTAAAGACAATATGTTTCCTGGGTTTTGTTTTTTTAAAAATAATCCTGAAGGAGATACTGATGCCAATTCCAACACTTAAAACCTTACACAGGTCAGACCATCTGTTTCTTAACTTGGAAGGGGAGATCGGAAAAAAACATCTTCCCCTATCCTTTTACATAAATCAAAAGCAGACAGATCTTGCAATAGAAATCAAATTACCTAACATACATCATCCCAGTTTCCTCCTATATCCCACTACAAAACACTTTTAAGGAAAGGAAATTGGCAATAATGAAAGTGCCTGAAGAATTTACCCAAAGGAAAATTACTGCTCAAAAGCCAACTTATGATTCACTTTTTATTACCTCTGCAAAATTAGTTTGTCAAGGTTGGGGGTGTTTTTTTCATGGTTAGACAAGTACTGAGAGAGTTCTTAGTAAAAATCAAAGGAAGAGCAAGTGGAAGGGAGGAGGGAACCTGCTGGAGAGAAAGCCCAAGCCTAGCACCACCAATTAGCCTCCTTGGGTCCCTGAAAACCTAAGCCTAGCACAAACAGTGTTTCTCAGAGTCTAAGAGAAGATGGTAACAGCTTTTCTCACAACAAATGGACAGCTAGCTAGTATTTTTCTTCCCCAAATAGCAGCTCTGTCAGACATTACCAATGCATTAAAATAGCTCTTGCTTTCTCACAATTCATGACTAGAGAGCTGCAAAAGCAGGTACCCTGGTTTGGGTTGTTTGGTTGTTTTCGTATCTCTCCTTTTCACTGATGCAAATCAGAAATCCAGATATCCTATCATCTCTACTAGCTCTCTACCTGAGTCCTTGCTATCCACTCTATCTTGCTTGGTCTCAACAGCCACAAGAGGAGGTTGGGAGCCTTCCAAAACCCTTGGTATGTAAATCCTGTTTCTTTGAGCAGTGAGCAAGTTCTTCCCATACTAAAAAGGAAAAACTAAGTTACAGTGAATTCAAAGGAAGATTTGCTGTCAGCTTCAATAGGAAGATAATTTAATTTGACTTCTTGTCAGGCACTGCTTCTTGCAGAAAATCAGGAAAATAACACTGGAAACAAAGCCAGCACCAGTGACACTGAGCTGGTAAGTCTGTCCTGTGTAAACACGCTCTTCCCGCCTCTGAAGATTCAAGTTAAATCATTTTAAAGTGTATTTATAACAAGATCTTAAAAGCAGGGCCTTTTGAAAAGTGGGCTCTCAAAGTCCTTGCTTCGATCCAGTCAAGCCATCATATTTAACCCAGATTACTCAGAAAGCAAATGAGCAAGCCATTTTCCCCCCACAGTTTTCCAGACTGCAATGCAGGAAACTCAATAGCATCTAGGAGGTTAAAAACATGTTTTCCATACACTTCTCTGCAACAACAATGAGGGCAGTGCAGAGCTAACACAGGGCTGAACAGCAAAACAGTCATGTCTGCAAACATGCACATTCTTGGCTATAGCTGTTTACAAGTTTGTGATTCATAATTAATACCCCCAATGAAAACAACTACTCGTGTCTGAAAGCCCTAAAGCCACAACGAGCTAATTACTAATAAAAGCTCTACAGTCTCAGTTAAGCTGTGGGAATGCAACCAGGCACAGCAAATAGTGCAATGGTGAGCAAAGTTTAAACAGCCTGGGCACTTTGGTAAACCCTCTATAGTTCTGCCTCTTCCCCTTTCCTTTCCCCATGAAAATAAAACACCTCACTCCCCAACACAACACATGAGAAGGAAGACAAAGACGCCAAGCAGGGGAAAAGCAAACAACACACTCACCACCACTCCCACCCCAAAATAAAAGCCAACAAAACCAAACCAAACAAAATCCCCACAACCCTGCAAACAATTAGGAAACCCACACCTAGGTTTCTCATCAGGACACTGGGATGACAGTGCAGTCATCCCTTGCAGTCACTCACAGCAGCAGCAAGCTGAGCCAGCACTGCCACTGTGCAGAAGGCATGTTGGACGTGCTTCTGTCTCCACAATACACCACACAGGACACACCAAGGTGTGCTGTGCAGAATATATACTTGATCTTAATGCTGCTTTTTCCAGGAAGAATCACAGAATCAGAAAATGTCAGGTTGGAAAGGACCCCAAGGATCATCTGTTCAACCTTTCTAGGTGTTAGGATAGTTTAAACACAAAGGCTCAGCACCTTGTCAAGCTGAGCCTTAAAACTGACCAATATAGGGGAATCCACTACTCCTCTTGGGCGATTATTCCAATGTCTAAGTGCTCTCGTTGTGAAAAATATTCCTCTGGACTCCAAGCAGAATCTTCCCAGGAGTATCCTGTACCCATTAGCACCTGTCTTTTCCATGTGACTCCTTGTAAAAAGGTAGTCTCCATTGTCCTGGTGGCCACCCTTTATGCACCAGTACATGGTAATAAGGTCTCCCCTCAGGCTTCTCTCTCAATGCTCACAAACCCAGTTCTCTCAGCCTTTCCTCATACAGCAGAACAAACAAACTGGTTTGAGAGCTACAGATTTAATTGGGGTTTGTTTGGTTGGTTGGTTTTGCTTTAAAGGACTGCTAAAGTCCATTCTCCAGTGGCAGAAAGTCCTTCCTGGTAGTATCAAAAGTGTACCAAAGACCTCCAGGCATATTTTTTTCTCAGATTCTCTAACACATCTGAAGTTTCTCACAGCACACATAGTAAAGATAAGTTTCCTGCAATAAACCTTGCTCACAGGGCCTTTTATGTATTTTTAAAAGTATCAAGTGGGTTCTTAAATCAGTAACCAGCCAGAGCTTAGTTTCTCAACTTCATTGAGACTTTTCCTTAAGGGATCTGACAAAGGTATCAACTGCATTTGCCTGGTATATGGCACAGGTTTAGCTGCTGTCTGTACAATAGGGTAGTCTATTCCACTCAGGCTGTGATTGGGACTAATAAACCAATCAGCTCTGTGGTATGGCTTTCTGGAAACTCAGGACACACAACTGGAACATAATTTGGTTTCTAAGGATCAGTACAGGTAAGTTACAATGCAATGTTTGCAGAGATTAATATCTGCTGCCTTCATGTTACTGGAGAGTCAATCTAAAAAGGGAAAATACAAGAGCATCAGGATCATCTCCTACTGGGACTGTTAGGCCATTCTGGTATCAAGAGAAGGGAAATGGGAGCACATATGTATATAGGCATAGGAAAGTATCAAACCGTCAAGGGCTGTCAGTATCAGCACACACTTCACTGAGCACACATCCAGGCAATAGTGCTCTGCTTAACTGAGTCACCAGTTAGCAGTTATGTTAGCAGAGAAGTTCCCACCCACCATGAGATGGTGGTTATGCCAGACATACCAACAGCAATTGTGTCAATTAATGATGAAGCTGACCAGAGGTATTGGTTCTGAAATTTGGAATTACAAGGTCAGAACAATGATCTATTAGCATCAAATCTCAGAGCTCATCTTTACTTCTCTGCTGCCCCATGTACAACCATTGCCAAACTGGAAGGCAATAGTGCTCCTAGGGGGTCAGATCTGTACTTCAGTGCTGCTGTTGAGTATTTGGTGGGTAAAGAAAAAGAGCCAGGAAATGACATCAGCTGTAACTCTTTGCAAAATTTAAACAATTCACAAGACGAAACTGCTATGTTTGGACATACAACAGGGACAAGAGACCAGCTGCAAGTACTGAATATTCATGGAGCTATTTCTGTTTAGAAAGGGTTCTTCTGCATAGTGTAGGTTGAGTGACTGATAAATTCCCCTCTTCAGAAGAATAACCATTTCTCACATTTAAAAAGTTAATCCAGTCCAGTGAAACATTAGGACTTCCTTTTCTATTTGTTTTCTTTTAACCATAGATTCAGGAAGATGAACTTTTTCAGCTGTTTCAGAACATGGACACGTAACAGTGTGTTGTCAGTTGGGTTGTCCAAATGGCATAAGCTAAGGCAATCATGACAGAAATTGTCACCACAGCAATGTCAGTTATGACTAAAAGGCCTAGTACAACAGGCTGTGACTGGGGCCAGATCTAATTCTCTGGGAGAGGAGGAATTTCTGGGAATGGAGGGAAAACAGCAGGTGGAACCTCTTGCTGAAAACATGGCATTGCTATATTCCCTGCTGAGTAAGGCTTAACATTTCAGTATCTATCCACACTAGCTTGTTGCTCATTATTGAAAAGTCACAAGAATTTCATAAGCATAAAATTAGCAATCCCTTCTCAGCAAACAAAGATGTCCACAGCAGAAGGCAACTGAGCATTTTGACACAGCACCCACACCACTTGCATTTATAACCCATGTGTTGGAAATTAAATTAGTCCAGAAGCATCAGGGCAGAGATTCATCAGCTTCATTTGCTTCTGCATGATCTTAAAATGAGTATTGATTTTGCCTTCAAGTCAGACAAAAATTCAGATCACCTCCAAGCTCCTAGGCAAGAGGGGATGAAAGAGCCAGTCTCTTAGCTGCTAGAAATACAACTGCTTTGCTCTAGGACATGCTTCTGTCACAGCAGATCTTCAGCCCTGTTGGTAAAGATGAGATTTGCTGTAATTCTGTCCAGAAAGGCAGGAAATATGCCTTCTTTTTTATTATTATTTGGGATATTAAAACAGGGTTAATTTGCAAGTTGCCCTAACTGAATATGACCATGATCCTGACCCCAGCCAGTCCTATACAGGAGCACATGTGCATGACTGACGTAACTCCTTCCAAGTGCTTTGAAAGAGCAGAAAACTGAAAGAGAGAATCTTCCCTTATTCCAACGTGCTCAAAATAGATGCAAGTCTTAATACATTCTTCAGCACTTATCTCTGCCTCAATACTGACCTTCCCAGGGAAGCATCAGAGCAATTTAGAAGAGATGCTGGAAACAAGCCATTAAATCATTTGGAGAACATCCTGAAGAGAGTGAAGTATACAACGTTTCACCCTCCCCCACCTTCCCACTCAATACAGCTTTACAGGCAGTGTTTCACTGTGCAACAGGGCCAGAGTGAAGCCACAAAGAAATCTTGTAAGATAAAGAGAAGGAATAAATAGTTAAAGCAGGTAAGTTTTCCCTGCTTATCCCTTATCAATAGTCAAGCTGTAAGGTAAGGAGATGCACCCTTCACTTGCAGAGTTGACTACCAGACCTTTCTCATTCTGAATTCTAGTGTTAAATTATCACATGAACTTAGTAACTAACATCACATACACCACGCAGAAGTCACCACTTAAATTAAGACAGCTTTACTTCTTAATGATCTTCCAGTCACTTCTTGCTCTGCTTGCAGGATATTACGAGAAACAGATGATCAATAGTCTGACAAATTGGTGATGCTGCTATGGATTCAGTCCTGGTCTTGTATTACACAATGCAGGTAAGACAAATCAACACAAGAATCCTTCATCAATTCCAGTTAGCGTTTGTTTTTCCTCAGCTTAGCTTCACTGGTGAACATATACTATAACAGGAACGGTTGGTACATTGATGAGCTACTTAAAGGCTCAGTGTATCTGTCAAGAAAAAAAAATGTCTGGACACTGCTTGGCCTGGTTTTGAACACCAAAAATTAAGATATAAATTGCATGCTGTAGTTATCCCCAGAAAGGGGGGGGGGGGGGGGGTTTGAGTTATTTCTTTACATTAGTTTTAGGATGAAAAGGGAGTTGACTACAAAACCTAGAGCAGACAAGATACTTCAGAAAGCTTTAGCTGAAGACAATGAAGAAGTCCACTAAGCAAGAACACCTTTATTGCTATGGGAGGTCTGACTGGCTGTGCAAGTCTGAGGGCAGGATTAAGCCCCATCATTTCCATGGATGGGCTGATTACTGGCACATGCAATTCTATGAAAACTCCTGAGCATATGATGGTACCCTCCTACCCTGCCCCAAAATTAGTAGATACCTTCATCAATGAATGCAGTTTGCAGCACAGAATTTGTATATTCTCACAGTAATTTTCCACCTCCCCAATAAACTGATGTCTTTCAAACAATCCCCAAGCTCCTGCAGCTTGTCTCCCCCTCTCCACCCCATTTCAATGTTCTGCCCTGTACCCAGGATTAAAAGTGAATTTTCACCTGCCACATTTATTAATATTGGGCTCACCTAGGACATTGGCAAAGCTCCAAGGCAAGCAACTGGACTAGAATTCTGAATTCCTCTGTTTTAAGTGGAATGTATTCATCTTTCTTTATAGACACTATGTATCAGTTTTATCTGATGATTTATACACACGTCTGAGTCATCTCTGTGGAACTCAATCAGCATCTATGTTATCAGCTTTGAACTCACAAACTAAGGACAGATGGGTCAATAGGGTCAGGACTCACAAAGCAGATTGCCAAGTGGCTTGCTTTCTAGCACGGTAACAATTTAATAGGTGTGACTCTTCCTAACACCAGCCAAGGTGCCTACAATACTACACCATTTTATAGCTACCAGAGAATTTCTACCAACCACCAGCCAGAGAATGGCTTCCATAAAGGAATAGGATTTCAAGTATTTGCCATCACAGAAGGGCAAGAAGCTTTACTCACATCAGCAGCTTTTCACTCAGTTCAAAGTAATTTCCAAACCCTTCTCACATGCCTCAATTGCTGTGAAAGAGGCAAGCTGCACTCTAGACCTTCGCTTTGCCACTCAGCTATTAAAAGTCACATCAGAAACTACTTGCACTGTACAGGATGCAAGCATGCAAAATGCACTTTCCCCCTCACTTAGACCCTGCAGAGGTCAGCTTTTAAGGAAACAGTGTTAACTGGCATTGTTATCTCATAATTATACACAGAACACAGTAACCTGAAGCTCTGGAAAAAATCCAAATGCCAAGAGACAATCTTGCACATAGGAAAAAACCCAGAAGGCTATTCCCTTTGTGGCAAAAGATGCTGCAATACCATAACCATTGCAATGGACCACTGTAAATAGTTTAAACAGAACAGGCCTGTCTTGATGACAGTTTTTGTCACCTCTGCCAATCAAAACCTTGAGGTTTGACCTTCTACTGTTTCAACCAGACACACAGGCTGGGGAGACATGGCACCATGTGCAGGGACCACTGCTGGGAAAGGGACAGTTGTATGCCAGTGGCTTGTAGGAAAAGATAAAATGGTTATCCCTGACAACAGACTTTAAATGAACTTACATCGTCTCCACATGAACAGCTTGCTTGATCTGTTTCCAAATAACACTCATTCCAGTACAGGACAGGAGTACACTTTATGGGGCAATTTCTGCTAAGCAATCCCTAGATGGCCAGCTAGGCAAGTAAATCACAGAAAACAACACATCTAACACAGAAGAAACTTTCAACAGAGCTTAGAAGGAATGCATTTCAGAGCACACCTGCTAAGCAGAGAGAGAGTCGTTCAATGAGAAGTAGTTTATTCACCTATTGCAAGTACAACAGTAGAGCAAAAGCATTGGACAGTCTCAGAGCACAGGAGTTACTCAAGACTAACCTGTGGTGATAACCAAACTGAAGAATGCAGCCACACAAGGCCAGAGCTGCTGAGATCGATCCATAGTGAAGAGGAAAGGTGTGTCAACACAACCTGACAACTAGAGACAGCTGACAAGAACAAACAATATAAGAACGGACACTGGATCACCAGGGGCTGCCAGGAGAAGATAGTTACGTTTAGACCAAGAGGCTCCAGACTACACCCAGGTCAGTGCTATCTGGCAGGAGCCAAGGAAGGTTCAGACATCAAGATAATCTTGCTACTGCCTTAAAAGGAATGGAATTAATGACCACTAGCATGAGGACCATAGTTTTGTGAAAGGTCAGACACATGCTTCCTGCTAAGCAGTGGACTGTGTCCTCTGAACGACATCAACATCATCAAAGCAAGCTTTCCACTAGTCTTTCTCTGCTGTAACAAGCCCCAGTTCCCACGGGGTTCTCAAACATAGAATACACAAGATGACATCTCCCACCCACCCTGAAATGTCAGCTAAACTTATGGTAGCCACCAAATTGAAACAAGAGGAGGACACTCACTTCAGTGTTGCTACTCGGCCCAGCAACCCTGGAAGAATTTAGTTTCTTCTTACTGACACGAGAAGGAACCATTGGTGTACAGTTTCTTTAATCCTTGATAGTCCTCTGCACTGCTGAGACCACACAGATAAAATAACAACATAAAGCAAAGCAGTGGGAAAAGTGTTAATTCACATTGCTCTTCTACACTAGCCCAAGAAAAGTTTTGTGCTTATTTTTTCTGCCATATCATGGTAACCACCCTGCACTCACTGCAGCTGCTGAATCTGCAGGCTCAGAGTGGTGAACATGTGCACCTGAAGGCCCTTCCTGACCTCCACAACTGTTTACCACTGCACAGTATCCTTTGCATTATGACTCTGGGTGCTTTCTGGATATGTGTCTATTCAGAAAAATTTTCTTACCCAGCAAAGCATCTTTATCAAAGATGTTTTATCTTGAAGGATAGCAAATGACTTGGATTACTGCCTGAACCAGCAAGTCCTTCTGCAGGCTGTGGTCCTCCCCCAAGGACTGTCTGCACTAAAAACAGTGGGGAACAGACATGGAAGCCTGTGAGCACCAAGTACCACACTGGACACTGACAGCCTTGAATGGGCACCAAAAGTAAACAAAAGTCCAGTGCATGCTTTCCAAAGAAAGTATCAGCACAGCTAAATAACACAAGTAGACATATTGTGCCAGTTTCTGTGCTCCCTTCTTATCTGATAGTATAAAGAGATGAATTACATGAGAATCTTATTCCAAGAGCCTCTTAATACTGGCTTTATTTTTTTAAGAGCACAAATAAGCAGAGACACTTTTAGACATCTTGAGGAACTCCCATCTGACTCAAACTCTTCTAGTATGGATTTCCAAACTGGACTGATTACACTCCAGTTTTGACAGGATTTGGCAGAATTGTGAAAGACAGTGGGTTAGATTGTCTAGGTTAAATGTTGTGTTCAGTTCAGCATTGCAACCTCACAGCAAAGAACGGGGCAGGCATGAACCTCCCTTATGTGTTTTCATTGACCTTCTCAAAACTGTGAGCAAGTCACAAACACAAACACTGCTTTGGCACTCCTAGGCAGCTGCATGGAGCTTTGCACAAGTGGACATCCAGCTCTCCCAAAAGAGATCTGAACACATTGAAACACTTTTCCCATTTGACTATGCATCACCTGACAGATGGAGGTCACACAAGCCTGCTGAAGCAGGCACCGTGCAAGGGTGTATTGAGAACTGCTAAGCATTGCACAGGTGGCATAATACAGCAAAACATGATGAATATTTGATTCGACACTGGTCAAGAAGCAGCAGCAGCAAGATCATGATTGCTCAGAGTAATGGTTTTGCTGTTGGTAAGCTATCTTCAGTTTAAGGAAGCCAGTTAATTCCTGTCTTTACTTTCATAGAATTTAAAGTCAGAAATTGCTATGAGGTACCTTAGGTAGCCGAACTGCAAGAAGCACTAGTCTGACAGTATCTCTGTGAAGTAACTGAAATACAACCATTTTATAACCCATGCAAGGATCAAGTCTGGCTACTTATCTTTAAAACTCACATTTTCAACAGCTACACCACTCTTTAGCCTGTAAAAACAGACAGGTTCCCCGTGACAACAGGTTCTGTCTCTTTTAGATAATGGCTTATCAAAGTAGATTGTGTCTGCATCCTCATAGGATATCCTCTGATCTCTCCTGATGAAACTTCTCCAGAAGAATTCTGACACTCAACAGTAAAAAAAACCCCACACTTCCTGTTAGTTAACCTCACAGGTCCAGAGGGTTCACTCTGGTGAATACCTGAAGAAACAGAAAATGGCCTCTGCAGACCAGAGAGACCACAGGAAGAGAATACAGCTCACAAGCTCAGTGGCAGCAATGGGGCAGCAAAAGGTAATTCCTCACTTCTGCCTCATTCCACTGCCAATTCTTTCCATCAATTACATCTAGAGTGCAAGCATAGGAGACAGATGGCAAAAGAGAAGTCAGGACTGAAAGGAAGTGCACCACAGAGAAACATTATGCCATGTTTGACTACCAAGCCTGTTTGCTTTATCCTCCAGACAGAGTGTCTACCTTGCCCTCCTATGTGGCTACATAGAAATAGAAAAAATTGAATGTATCACTGTAATTAGAGAGCATGTGATGAAGTTATCACCACTGTGACTGATCTGTGGAGACACACAAGGTATACTTTCAACACAAAGACTGGCTACTCAGAAAAGGCATACCAGTAGAGAAGGACATGTACTCAATCCCTTCCATATGCTCCAGAAAGGCTTAGGAGAAGTCTTATCAACATTCTTCAATAAGACACAAACTAAACCACCTGCAGTATGTATCAATCTCTTCCCCACTATCAGGATTCAAAATTACTTTGATTTAGGCAGTGTCCTTCATAAATTGTAGAAGTCACTTAGAAAACCCAAGGCTCTAAGCACACAGCTACAGCACCAGCCATTTGTAAGCAGGCAAATACATCAAGTATGAATTTTCAAAATCCCTGCCAGGGCCTCTGCTCACAAGCAGCCAGAAGCACAGCATCTAAATAATTTGTATAAATCCTCCATCACTGTGTGAACTCTACTTGGGTATGCAGTAGCAGTGCTTCTGTACTCAGGATGACTAAACAGTGAAGAACAAATAAGCCTTGAAACTAAGTTGTTTCTTTCATCAGTTTCTAATTGATGACTACAGATAAGACAGATGGAGAGCAGCTTTTCTCTTCATGCTGTGTTGGTCCCCCTCTGGTGAAGGCAACATTAGGAAGAAAAGCAAAACCACCACAACAATTTTGATAAGCTAACTGAACAGGCAGGGTACTGGGAGTCACACTAAGATCTCTTTTCCCCAGGGGTCTTCCAACTCGATTAGAAAAACCAAGAATCACCAAAGCAGGTCAGAAACACCATCAGCCTAAGACTGATAAACACATGCACTTGTCTTCTGTTCATGGGCTAACGAGTCCACAGCCCATTTCAGCAGTTGTGCTGGCTTCAGATGCCTCAAAAACTGCCATTTGGCAATAAGCTAGGAACGTGGAAGCCCTTTTAAACAAGCTTTATGTTGAGCCAAGTCACTTGACCAATGTCTCAATTTTCAGTTGAGTGGATGTAGCAGAGCTTATACTTTGCTACATCACTGGCTGTTGCTCTTTTGACCACCAAGAGATTGCTAAATAGCTGATGTATAATAGCAGATCAATAATGCATTATCTTCCCTGCTCATGATTAGGCATCTATTCCACATTTTCACCTGAAAAAAATCTGTATAAAACCTGATGCACCAAAACAATCAAACAAATGAAAATCCACACAAAGACCCAACAACCAAACCAAAAAACAGGTGATGCCTGCCCCCTAACATCAGTCTAGTTAGAAAGTTGTACGACTGTCAGCTGAGATGCGGTCACTTCATGCATTTAGCAAGTCTACCATCTTAAGGCCAACAAGGCAGACTTCATGAGATGGGTTTTAAGGCAATTTGAATCCTGGCTCCTGCATAATTCTTTTTGCACCTCTCCAGTTAGCCTGATCAAATCAAAATACACAGCATCATTATAAAACACCAGACTCTAGTCCTGAAATCCAGTTGGCTGAAGCCATCACAGACTCTTCCAGCCTCCTCTGGACCTGACCTTCATCAGAGAATGGGCAGCATCTCCTAATCTAACCCAGCACAGGCTAAATGTAGCTTAACTGCAAGTTTCTGAGGAGGATTCTGTATTCTGTCCTTTTCAAAAATTAGTAGCAGGGCTATTTTGGGAAGGCAGGAAAAACATAACACCTAATACAGGTGAGTAGCTGTATCACAGGTGAGTAGCTGTATCACAGGTGAGTAGCTGTATCACAGGTCAAGTTGGTTTTTCAGATTTCAAAAAAGTCCCTTTTAGTGCTGTATTTTCCAGATGCTCTCCTAGTAGTTGAAAGTTACTCTCACAGTGAGCCAGTCTTTCAAGTACTAAGCATTTCCTGAAAACCTTGTACCTTTACTGTTATTTTGGACTATCATCACTTGCAAAACTCTCATCTTCACAGACCTACACATTCACAATGCTCAGTACTTTTCCTGGTTCCTTGAACATGCACCAATTGCTTCTATATTTGTATTACCTCCATTTAAAATTCACAGTGATTCTTGTTAGATTGCATTACTCTTTCTACAACACCAAATTGGACAGATTAAAATCATGGAATCATAGAACAGTCCTGGGTTGGAAGGGACCTCTGAAGGTCACGCAGTCCAACCCCTTCTGCCGTCAGCAGGGGTACCCTCAACTAGATCAGGTTGCCCAGAGCCCTGCTGAGCCTCACTTTGAGTATCTCCAGGGATGGGGCCCCAACCACCTCCCTGGGCAACCTGCACCAGTGTTCCACCACTCTCATAATAAAGAACCTGTTCTTTTCATCCAATCTAAATCTGCTCTTCTCCAGTTTGAAACCACTGCCCCTTGTCCTATCACTGCAGGCCTTTGCAAACAGTCTCTCTTCATCCTTCCTGTGGGCCCCCTTCAGGTACTGGAAGGCTGCTATTAGGTCTTCCCAGAGCCTCCTCTTCTCCAGGCTGAACAACCCCAGGTCCCTCAGCCTGTCCTAGTAGCAGAGGTGCTCCACCCCCCTGATCATTTTTGTGGGACTCATCTGGACCTGCTCCATCAGGTCCATGTCCTTCCTATACTGAGGGCTCCAGACCCTGATGCAGTGCATTACATGCAAGGACTTGCATGCAATTTCCCTCTCCTTTAGGGATGAAGTTTGCCAGTTCACATCAACGGTTTTAATAATTCATCTAAGAGTACAACCCTTACCTCTTAATGTCAGAAAACAAGACTTGTGTTTTCCAGAAGAGATTCTCTATGGACAAAACAAATGTATCTTAGCCAAACCTTCTTAACAAGCACCTGAAACCTATTAAGACAGCCACATTTCTTATTTGCTTGCCTAATTAAGGAAAAACAAAAGTGTCTGGGATGACAAGAGGCAAAACAAACAAACAAAACCACATAAGCAATCTTTTAGTGAAGCAATTAAACTCACAACATTTTAAATACAGTAGGACTTTCAAAAACAAAATTATTCAAGTCATTAGTGAAGGGGGAGAGGGGGAAAAAAAAACCCCACACAATCCACTCCACTAACCTCAGTGCACAATTTATCTAACCCTGAACCTTCATAGTACAGTGTACTGACAATTTTGGCATATTAGCTCCCAAGAGGAAAAGCAATGGGAGGAAAATTGATTTGTTCTGTCATGCGTGATGAAGCAACTGCTCATCTCAGGCAGTCATATTTTGTTATCCTCTACCAAAATGTAACACTGCATTTTCAGCATGAAGAAAACCTTCGTGCTGTACTTTAGGAGCCTAGAGACTCAGTCTTTGGTAGTCATATGTTTGACTGTTCAATTCAAAACACAAAAGGGCACTCTAGAAGGCAAGGAAAGCATTTTGGAAAACAAAGAGCACCTCCTCCCTGATGTCAAGCAGGTTAAAGAAATGTTTCAGGGTTGGACTATGGTGTCTGCGAGTGCTTACATTTGAATTGGACAATAAGGAAAATCCAGTCCTCAGAGGGAGGGCTAACATGGGTCCATTTAAAAATAAATAATTAAATAAATACCCAGTAGAAAACTCCCTTTACAATGCACCGCTCCCTTCAAAGCCCATAGGAATCAGGTACCTAAAGATTCTGCATATTTGGAGCCAAGTAACATTTCAGAGAGCTCCCTCCCTCCCCATCTTTACTCCTTCTCTGGCAGAGCATCTGTTTACTCTTTTCACACCAACCTAAGTGCTTTACCACAGGCAGTAGACAGGAATCATGTGCCCTCCACTAGGCAATCCAGAGACACGGTGCAGTATAACCTGGCAGAGTATAATTCAGAGGATAACATCAGCCATTTTAAACCATACCACGGGCAAAATCAGGTGTCACTTCTTGCATGAGTAAGAGATAAGAGAATTGTCTCATTATTTCTTAATATGCAAATTCCACAAAAGGCCACTAAGATCCTAAAGGTGTCCACACCTTAAGTTACAAATTCTCTCTCCTAAGTTTACTGAATCAAGGTCACGCTACAAGGCAAGAACATCCCCATCCCACCCCTGCCAGAGCCCAGCTCTGCAGAATATGAATGCTCTAGCCACACTGAGAAGAGCCTGGACTGTGCCGCCCTCATCTTTCACACACCCAGGATTCCTTGCAGGGAAGCCAAACCCTGAAAAAAAATTTGGTGTCAGGACAATTGGGAGCCAGAACTGAAACACAGACTCTAGAGGCACTGAAAGATCTTGTCCCCACACACTCCAAGATGTTCACAAGTCAAAAACCTTTCAGGTTTTATGTAAGCCTAGGTAGTTTTAGTGAAAGTTAATCAATTATGGGAGAAGTAAACACTTTTACTGATACCACCTTTATGAGCTTAAAGGATTCCTCACTGCTTACCCTCTACAGTCATGGAATTTCAATACCTAGTTAACTTAATTGTCCAATCTGTTTTCCTGTTGAAAGAATCACAGAATTATTGAGGCTGGAAGAGACCTCTGAGATCATCAAGTCCAGCCTATGACCCAGCACCACCACATCAACTAGACCATGTCACTAAGTGCCACATCCAATCTTTCCTTAAATACCTCCAGAGACAGTGACTCCACCACCTCCCTGGGCAGTCCAGTGTCTAGTTACCCTTTCCATGTAAACCCCAGTGCTACAGGCTGGGGTCAGAGTGGCTGGAGAGCAGCCAGGCAGAGAGGGACCTGGGGGTGCTGGTTGATGGTAGGCTGAACATGAGCCTGCAGTGTGCCCAGGCAGCCAAGAGGGCCAATGGCATCCTGGCCTGCATTAAGAACAGTATGGCCAGCAGGAGCAGGGAGGTCATTCTGCCCCTGTACACTGCACTGGTTAGGCCACACCTCGAGTACTGTGTCCAGTTCTGGGCCCCTCAGTTTAGGAAGGATGTTGACTTGCTGGAATGAGTCCAGAGAAGGGCAACGAAGTTAGTGAGGGGCTTGGAACACAAGCCCTATGAGGAGAGACTGTGGGAGCTGGGGCTGCTTAGCCTGGAGAGGAGGAGACTCAGGGGTGACCTTATTGCTCTCTACAACTCCCCTAAGGGGGGTTGTAAACAGGCAGAGGTTGGTCTCTTCTCCCAGGCAGCCAGCACCAGAACAAGAGGACACAGTCTCAGGCTGCGCCAGGGGAAGTTCAGGCTGGAGGTCAGGAGGAAGTTTTACAGAGAGAGTGATTGCCCATTGGAATGGACTGCCCGGGGAGGTGGTGGAGTCGCCGTCGCTGGAGGTGTTCAGGAGGAGACTTGACAGGGTGCTTGGTTACATGGGCTAGTTGATTAGGTGGTGTTGGGTGATAGGTTGGACGTGATGATCTTGAAGGTCTCTTCCAACCTGGTTTATTCTATTCTATTTTAAGAGAGGCAGGAGTCCATTGTATGGCTTTTAGAATTCATCTATCCAAGGTAAAATTGGTTTCAAATGGGCGGGGGGGGAAAGAAAAGTTTAGACTTTCTCCTTTCAATTAAGCAAGGCTAAATATAAGTTTTTTTGCATTCTCTTTGGCTGTTTAACTTGTTAAGAGGTGGTGCTGATCTCTGTCCTCCTACATTAAAATACATGGTTTTCCTGGCATCTAAAAACCGAGGTGCTTATGGATTGTTTAAGTGCAACTTCTGTCTTCAGTTAAAAAAGGACTTTTCACCCTCCCCAGTTTCCAGATATAATTGACTCTGAAGCAAACACAAAGTTAGTATGGCAGATGCTATGTGGCTGACAGCAAGAAGGAAAGCATTTGAGATTGAGGCAGAAAAATCAAGTAATATTTTCTCAGAATGTTATTAGCTACTGATAAGCACATGAAAAAAATACTTAGTTTTTCATGTACCTTGGAATCTAAAAGTCAGTAGGAATAGCAAGAGCATGATGCTAGAGAAAGTACTGTACTTTTTCCCCACCCCCCTCCATATAGGACCTTAGAAATTCTTCTTAGGAATTAGTCTTACTGAAGCCTTCCTGGCTTAGTCACCTGGAAAGAAGAACTAGTTCATACTTTGAAAGGTTTCTATTTCTCATGTCCCTTACCTTGCTTCCAAATGGGAAGAGATTACACTGCTCCAGCCGAATATCTATGTCGGTGGTAGCCACCACTGTCTCAAAACTAATTTGGGAGAAGCAAACATGCTGCCAAATGCATTCACCGACAATTCGGTCTGTGGCCTCCCCTGGCCCCTCCTGGGACATAGACACTATACAGTCCAACAGGAGCTGAATCATTTCCTCAAAACTACAGGAGCAGGGCTCAAGCCTTTAAGTCTCTGCTGCTGCTGCTGAAATGCCATGTAAAAACAAGCTTCACAAGTCACAAAGTAGCCTAACACTCGCAGTACTCCCAGCGCCTCACCAGATATATTCCTCTCTATCACCACCACACACACAGTAACCCTGCTTCCAACAAACCTCTGATGAGGAGAGTAACATTTCCCTTCATTTTAAGTATGGTACATTAAATAAATTTATGTCTTTTAAAAAGAAATAATTAAAAAGTGTCTGTCTTTCAGCAAAGCCTGAGGGAAATATTCAAGCACCTGCTTGCACAAATACACAATGCATGCAGCACTGCAATGGCACAAATGGCCCCACTGGAACCCAGAAATGCAAGTAAATAGGCAGAAACCTTCCCAAACCCATCCATAAGAACTGTTTACTGACACAGGCACATACAACTGTACACCCTCAGCTCAGTGTCAGATCTCCTGCAGCACCCTGAACATGCCACAGCCATGTGTGTATGACAAAGCCCAAAGCTCTGCTTATAGCTGGAAGGCAGAAGAGGATGTTGAGCTCATGCTGGTCCCCAACACCCTCCTAGGGCTACAAAGAAAACATCAATTCCCCTGCAATATGGAGTACCCTTGAAAATGTTAAGCCTTGAAATAACCTGCAATTGTACTCCACTGCAGTACTCTTGATGTCTGTAAAGAAAAACCTGAGCCAAGAACTGCCCTGGGGATCAGCAGGGTACACCTAATGTAAGCTTGGGCAAACCACTACTTCAGCAGCCTAGCAGAGGGACCTGGGGCTTGAACACATGCAGAAACAGCTCCAACCCATTAAGTGAATGTCCAGGCTATTAGGGAGTCATAAGAATAAAGAGAAGGTACAGCCCAAAGCAGTGCTGACTTGGTCTGCTGCTGACACAGGGAACTTAGTCAAGGAGTGTTCTGTCATACTCACCTAACTTCCACATTTTGGCCCTTCAGAAGGTCTTTGTTCTGCCTAAACCCTCTCACCTACAAGTTCTCAATACCCTAAACTGAAGCAGCCCTTCTGAAGTTAACAAATCCTTTGACCGGCTCAGAAACAGCCTTGGCTGTTACATCTTCTCATTCCAGAATATCTCCATGACATTATTCAGTTATTTCTGCTCTTAACCATGAAAATAAATATGGGACTGATCTCATTAAAGTCTCCTAGAGCCTTTGATGTAATTTTAGTATATTACCACACTTCTGTTCTTACAGCTCTCTTGGGCTGAAGTGACACAGTTTTCCAGCTGCTCTACCCAAAGCAGCCTGTAACACAGGTTGGCGTGAGTCAGCTTCTCCGGCCACACAGCTCGGCTAACAGAGGAAGTAGAGCAAGGTGATCTGTTGGGTTTTTCAATTTTTTAATTCTTAACAGTCTTCTCTGCTTAATCTTTACTATTTCCTTTATTAAGGAATAAAAGCTGCAGGTGCTTTACTCAATACTCCCCTGTGAGGAGAGGCCGAGGGAGCTGGGGTTGCTTAGCCTGGAGAAGAGGAGGCTCAGGGGAGACATTATTGCTCTCTACAACTACCTGAAGGGAGGTCATAGCCAGGTGGGGGTTGGTCTCTTCTCCCAGGCAACCAGCACCAGAACAAGAGGACACAGTCTCAAGCTGTGCCAGGGGAGGTTTAGGCTGGATGTTAGGAAGAAATTCTTCACAGAGAGAGTGATTGCCCATTGGAATGGGCTGCCTGGAGAGGTGGTGGAGTCGCCATCATTGGAGGTGTTTAGGAGGAGACTTGATAGCGTGCTTGGTGCCATGGTTTAGTTGATTAGATAGTGTTGGATGACAGGTTGGCCACAATGATCTCAAAGGTCTCTTCCAATCTGGTTAATTCTATTCTATTCAAGAGCTAACACTCTGCTGCTAAGCTGCTTTTTGGTAGCTTCTTTCAGTGCCTTTCTTTTGCTTGCCTTCTCACACTCCCTGCAACTTTCAGAAGCATCAGTCACTCCCTTCCCTTAGAGGGGAAACAAGGGACCACAGCAGTCTAAGAATAACCATGCTTTGTAGCCACCTAAAAGTATCTTTGGGGACTATCCTTCTCTACCCTTTTCAATTGAAGTCAAATATGACACTGAATGAACACCACTGCTCTCGCACATGTGTATTCAGTCACCTTTTGCATTCTGCTTTGAATGCTATGAAATATAACATGGCAATACTCCACAGCTGCTTCCTCAAAAAACAACCTTCTGCCAGAAGAAAATAATTAAAAACACCATTGGGATTTAACTGCTTTGAAAATTCAGTTCTCACTTGTTGCTTGCAAAACATCTAACTTAAAAATAAGATGTTACTTGAAAGTAAAAACATCCTGCAGGTGATAGCTAGACCATCTTACACCCAAATAGGACTTTAAGGTGAAAACTACAGCCAAGGCTAACACAACAACCCAGACAAAAGAGCTGATTTGCAGGCCAGCTAGCAGAGTCACCATCCCTGGAGGTGTTCAAGAGGGGACTGGACGTGGCACTTGGTGCCATGGTTTAGTCATGAGGTGTTGGGTGACAGGTCGGACTTGATGATCTTTGAGGTCTCTTCCAACCTTGGTGATTCTGTGATTCATTGCAGTGACACCCAAAAAATGGGTAGGTAGGTGAGGCAGCTCATTTACAGAACTATTTTGTTTGACAGACTGAAAACATCACTAGGTACATTTTACAAGGATACAGGCAAGAAACTTTATGCTTGCTCAGTGTACTTGATGTCACATCTCACCAGTCAGTTCCATGGCTGTCACCGTGGAACATTACATCCCTGTAATTCCATTCTGTGGCTTGGCAGTGGCCTGTTCTTTAGTTACTGCAGCAAGAGACTCTGCAGTAACAAGACATTACCTCAATTCCCTTTTCCACCAGGAAAGCAATCAATATTTTATGATGAAAATTCCTGGCTCCCAGTCCTGTAACTCTGCGCAGTTGATCACTGCAGCAATTCACATACTGATGCTGCTTCTAATCTCCAGTCCATGGGTAGGGAAACTCAGGGTTATCTACTCCACATTTTTCAAAGAATTTGGGATTATTTACTTGGGCTTGCATTCTGTGATGCAAAGCCATAAAATCTTCAAACTGTCCAGACAGAAAACAATTCTAGGCCTGAGGAACAGTAACCACAACTTTTTATCCTTTTGGTTTGGTTAGGGATTTGTTTTTTTTGGGGGGGGGATGGACATAAATAAATATCCAGCAGAAAGATGAGTTTAGGTAGAACAGTTTTATAGACATAAGTGCTCCAAGGAAAATCCCAACTGTGCAACAGGCACTACAGGACACAAAGTGAAACAGTACGAAGCCAACAACCTGGACAGACTGACAGGTCTGGATATGGAAGAGGGTCACAAGTACAAACCTCAAAAGCCACAGGAAAACTCCACGTGTGAAGACTTCACCTTCTGATCTGAAAACCTTCTTGCCTATAGAAGTGACTCACTGTCGTAGCTATAGTAGCTGTGAGTGGGGAGAGAAGAGTTGACTACACTCATATATGGAAGAGTAATCATTTAGCCAACAGATCCTTATATACCTGTTAAAAATGCCTAAGCCTTGTCTATTGACATAATCACATCCACACTACCAAAGATGCAGCAGTGTAGCACCATGAACTAAAGTACCACTTGCAGTTCTCAACCTTTTCAGCCAGTTTAAAAACATTCATCAGGCTTTCCCCGGAGCTACACTCTCAAAGGTTTCTCTTTTCCTGCCATGCCCTTCACCTTAGCCCTCTGCTGCTTTGCTGATCAAATTTTGAGAAAAATACTTACAAAAATTAACCTAAAAATCTCTACAAGTTGCAAGCCAGGACATGAATTGGAGCAGAGTTTGGTCACCATCAGGCAACTGTTTCCAGAAAAGGAACTGAATTCTTATATTTCAAATGAGAGCAAACTACTTCACTTCTACCATTCCCCCTGCTCCTGTCCCCTCTTACATGGCAGGTCAAGTAGGCCTGTAAACAAAACTTTGTGAGCAAGAAGCTTTCTTCAGCATCAAAGAGAAAGAGCTGCAAACAAGTGACATTTTGCAAGCTGGGGATTCTTCCTCTTTGTGGAGGGAGAAATAGGCAAGGGGCATCTTATACAAATCGATGAAACTGGGCTCACAGAAGATAAAGTAAGGAGCAGCAGTTGAGCAGTTCTCTAGGACTGGAGAGCAAGACCTCATTAACAACTCTGATAACAATCCTCAGAAATAGAGAACAGGAACAACTCATTATTTCCTACCCGCCTTATTCCAAATCTCCCACACCCAAGGAACTGATTAATACTCACTTCTCAATACAAAAAGCCCTGCAAGGCAAGGAATGAGCTGGGGAAGGCACAAGTGAGAGAGGAAAAAATCCAAACCAAACACCACACAAGCAAACAAAATTTTGAAAATATATAAATAATCATTTGAAAAAAAAGGGAAAACCACACAGAGAGCTAGAGCCAAGTGGCCTACATGTGGCTGAGATGAAGGTAGAAGTTTTAATTTTGCTTCCATGGATTTTAAGAGCAGCAAGAGCCAGGGCTTACTCAATTGAGATTCCTAAAAATAGCACTTGTCTAAGTAACCACACAGGACCACATGGGGCTCTATTTTCCTTAACTAGCTTTTGATCTAATGGAATTCTCCAGTTAAGCAAAAGAAGAAACAGGGTCTTTGTGGTGAAAGCACATGACAAGGACTTAGGAGAACTGGCTTCTCCTCCACAGTGCTACAGATTTCTTGTTCAGTCTTTCATGCAAAACAATGTTGCTCTCAAAAGTATTCTTCAAGGGCAGACCAAAATCTGTGACTGCACTTAAAAGCTGAAACATCTCTGCCAGTTTTGCTCCTTCCAGCAAGCCATCAAGACAGTGGTGCAGCCAGAGTTCAGCAAGAAGCAAGCTCTTACCCATGAGCCAGACAAGCACCCAAATGTCCAGGCTGGTTGCACTCCACACTGCCATAGCTACGCTGGTTGCAACTGGGCTGATGTTAAAAACAGGTCTGGTCCACCCCCGTGTATTGCATTCATTCTTTTGCACTGTGTTGTACTGCTGACCTCTGCACTTCACTTGCCTCTCATAGGAAATTAAAGTAAAGCTTATGGATGTAAATGTTGTTCCTTAACTACTGGTAAGATGTTCATCTATCATCCAAAGATGTACAAATACCACAGCAAACCAGTGAAGCTAACGCACCGAATGCAAGAAAGCATAGAGGCAGTTCAGCAAAGCTAGAAAGTGCAAGAGCAGAGCGGAAGCAACACATGCTGATATTTCAAACAGTCAACAAGCGAGTAACCTGGTAAGACCTCTGAGACCTTGACCAGGATAGACAAGCTCTGCCCTGCCAGAACCGGCTGCTTTCCTGACTTCGCAGAACCCTTCCCACTTCCCACACCCAGGAGAGGACTCTGAAGGACTCCCAGCTGAGATGCTTCCTCCCACCCTGTAACCTGCTGACAGAAAAAACCCAAAAGCTCCCCTCTGCCCTCTGTAGGCGCAACAAAAGCTGCCGCAGCAGAGGAGTTAGGAGCTGGGATTCCTCCCGAGGGCAAGTTCAAGCAGAAGAGACTGGACAGCAAGACATAAACTGGAGTGGACTGTAACAGCAAGTTAACTCCTCCTCTCTCTGACAGGAGAAGTGAGGCAAGCCTAGCGCAAGAGGAGACATTTCAGCAGACACATTTCAGAGAAAGGACACAACACACCTGATGACACATTTAAACAATGCAAAACATCCTCTCCACCGCCTGCAGCAAGTCAGCTCCTATCCTAAAGATCTAACACGCTCAGGCCCACAAAGCACTTGCCAAGTTGTCAACATGGCCTTTGATATCAGCAAGCTCTGAAACCCCTGCCTTAAAGGCTAACGCTTGTTTCTCCGCCCGTATTTGAAATGCAAGATGCCTGAAAGCTATAGAACTATTTTAACACCGAACATGCAGGAGCCCACAGCGCGGAGCGGACACATTCACTGGGAACTGCAGCTGGAAAACTAACAAGTCCCCTACTGCTACAATAACCGTAGCTGCGTAACGGAAGACGTGCCAGGGAACGCAGGAAGCTGAAGCCTTCCAGCGCTTTCTGCAGTCTTCATGGAGAGACGGGAGCAAGGAGCACCTTAACTAAACCCACGTTACATGATAAGCTAGCGAGGGATGTGGGGCAGGGAAGATAAATTGCCACTTCTCTCACATAATGAAAACGCTTTCACCCAGTTGCATGCCAAACTGAGGCCTTATGAGTGTCAGTTGTTTTCCTTCAGGAGGGAAAGAAAAGTCAGTTAAAAGTTATTTCCTCACGTGTCAACAGAAAACCCACACATTGCACCCCGGAACTCAAATGTCACAGCTAGGGGAGGGGCACTTCAGGCATTTTTCACCTAAATGTAATCCATTCTCCATTTCACTTCTATTTCTTTTCCTGGGGTTAGTTCTGATGTAATTCTGATTTTCCAAAGGCGGAGGACACCTTCCGAGTTTTCCCTCCTTCACTTCATAGCTGGCCACAATGCACCCCTGCCTTTTTCTTCACATGACCCAGAAAGATTCCACAGCACTTGAGAACACGTAACTCTCCACCAACTCCTACCAGGTTGGAGCCCCAAGGTGCCAGCCCTCAAATTTACAGCTACTGACTCAAATGATGGTTTCACTACACACACACCCCAGAACTATTCCCCAACTGCTTAAAATAACCTTCTCTGCAGTCACACACACAACCATTGCAGCACATTTTTCAGTAGGAGTCTAGTCTTACTCCTTTGGCACAGTAATTTAGGAACTGTAAGACATGGATTAAGGTTGGTCTGATCCAGACTTTTACAAGCTTTACATCTCACACTGATGTTATCAGCTCATAAATCATATACACTGCCAGCAAAAATAATTTTTAATATGCTTTTCCTATATATGTTCCTCAGAACTGAGTGTTCTGGATACACTAATTGTTTTCTGACAGTCATCTTCCCAATTAAGATCTGCTGCTTTGTTCCTTCCTAATTTTTCCAGTGTGTTACACAAAATTTTGTTGCTGACATGTTTCAACAGGGACAAGAGGAATGATCAGTAGAGATTAAAGCATGCCATGCATCAGCCAACTTTCCAAACAACTGACAAAGGAAACAGAAAACATCTTTAAAAGAGAGGTTTACAGGGATGGCAGCTCTCTTATGATGGCTGGTCCCAAGATCATCAGCATTTCTGTCAATTGCCAGAAGTGGTTCATGGGTGCATTTAAAAGAACGGCAGTGAAATCCCCAAACACATACAACAGAAGAGTCTCCAAATGCTCTCTCTACATTTTGTTGATTCAAATACAACCAAGACCAAATGCTTCCTATAGGGTCATCTTTAATGTCTACTAAATAGTTCTACTAAATCGTACTACAGGAACTCTATTCCAGGTTATGCAGAGGCAGGATGACCAATGAAACTTAAAGTCAGCCATGCCCTTATAGATTACTTTCCACGCAAGCATCCTTGCTGTTCTGCGGTCCTTATGCATAAGCATTTGTCAAGGATTCCAAATCAAGAGCTTGTCTGGTCACATATATCTTAGAATAGAGACTGGCACCCATCACATGACTCCAGATGAACAGTAAATGAACCATTCACTCACTCCACAGAGAGCTAGTGGTAGGTTTTGTTTTCAAATAAAGATGCTACTGATTATACACCAGCAAGAAGTCAAGTTGCAAGGCATTAACTAGTATGCTCTCATCTCATTTTCCCACCAGCAACAGGATTCTCAGATCCAAGTTTTATTGCTCAATAGTCACAGCTTCTGCCAAAAATCACAAGGAAGTCAGGGGGAGGGGATGGCAAATATGAAATGGGACAACAGCTGTCAAGGTAATTTGATAGCAGCGATGGCTTCTTGAACCAGTGGACACTCTTGAGAATGTGAGCCAAGGCCTCCAGGCATCCACAGAAAAGCCAAGTAAGATAAAGAGCTCGGAGAGAGAGCTGATACAGATGTCTGAGACAGAAGAAAGAACAAAGAAAGCCAAGGCCATCTAACTTCTAAGAACTTCAGTTTTCCAAACAAAACAAAACAAAACAAATCACAAGTGTCCAAATGAACCCTCCCAGCCATGCAGACAAACCATCTTTTGTTTGAAAAACGTTTGCGAGTTTTCCCAGTACCCTTTCCAAAAACATCCCAAAACTACAACATCCAAACAGAAAACAGGAATGAAGAATGAGCTGACAGATTACAAGAGCATCAGTAATCTTCTATAGGTTCAGATAGAGCTCATCTCCCACTACTAAGCAGCTACCAGTGTTACAAGGCTCACAAACTTCTCACTGCAAGTCAGCTCCTAGTAGGTCGATGTCTACAGTCAAAAGTTTCCTTGCTGTGTCCGTAACACAACAAAAATAACCAAAGGAAACAGTTATCACTGGAAACCCTGACAATTTCCATGCTTTTAGGCAAAGTGCTCTGCTAAATGAACCACCACTTCAGCAATGAGTCATATCCTTCGGTGGAACAGCAAGGAGAAAGCTCATTTGCCTGTGTCTAAGCGGCACCTGTTTTAGTAACACTGAATGGATCGCTGGGACACCAAAAACACAGGCACGTATAAACAGCAAGTCAGGAGCACTTTAGCTCTGACAAGAACAGCAGCAGGAGGTCAGATACTTCAGTGATTATACTTTTCAGTAGGATTTACTCATCTGAATTTTTTTTTTTCCTATCTTTCTATGACAGTTGTAATTTTCTGTATTTTATGCTTTAATCTTCTACAATGAACAACTGCAGTTCTCTCACTGTCCATGTCTTTCCAGAGCTTCTGGATCCTTCTTGACCATCCCCAAACCCAGGCTTATCTGCAATCTCACAGGAGTCTGCAACAGCTGGAAGGTAAAAAAAAACAAATACTAAATGCTCATAGCTTCGTTTGGTATCATGGTCACCTGCTCCAGACATGCTACATGCCAAGAACCAAGACTGCTGCCAAGATGCATCTATGTGTACAAGATGCAGATAGACTGTTTCTTCATCCGTAAGTCAGTACTTTGACAAACACTAATGCAGTCAGTCACTTAGGTTAAAAACAGATTATTCTGGTAAGGAAAATAAAAATCACATGGCAATTGTCTTCAGGAATTTAGTATCAGATTTTATATCAAACTGCAAGTCTAGCTTGAAATTCAATTTCTCTAATTAGGTCTTCAGACATTGTACTCCAGCACTCTCCCTATCGTGAGGGATCACTATCTTGTTCAGACTCTTACCTGACACTGGAGGGAGGGAGGGATGATCTACTGCTACTTTTGTAAGCACTTACTAAAACCCCTCACCCAGCACAGGAGCTTTTACCTCAAGGACTGGTCTTGCAGAGATGGGAAGAAAAGGGTGGCTTCTGCAGATCTCCTGACCTTCAGGAGTGCAGATAAAAGAGAATCCCCAGAATGACTGCCTTGAAGCCAAACAGGTTTAACAACTGTTCACCATCTCTGAGGCAGAAAGCAGTTTGCTTGGTATGTCACAGGTAAAAATGTGCATGCATTGGGGCAAGGGTAATGAGACATGTGCCCCATGCCACTTCAGAATGTTAACAACTCAAAGGTTGCTGACACTCCCATCTCTTCCTTTCGCAGCCTTCAAAGGCTGCCCAACCTAGTCCTGCCACCGCTCACTCTGTCTGAATGGGACAAGCAGCAAAACTCTCAGCTCCTCCATCCTGTTCCTACTTACTATGTCAAAACAACAGAGAACCAGGATGATCAGAACCATGGCAAAATTCTTATACCAGCACAACACAATGGTGCCCCTGATTATGATTCCAACACTGAGCTTCTGCAGTAACAGACATTTTAATCAGACATCAGTCACTAATGGAAGCATAGAGACATAGTGATAACGGTATCAACAGCACACAGGCTCATTCAGCTCTGTTTCATGGAGGCAAGTCCAGCCTACACCCTGATGTGCACATGGGCCCAACACAACCATCAGAGCAGTGGCAGAATCCAGTCTCTACCAATACATTCAGAAAAAACAGGTCAGAGTGGCATACCAGCAGCACCCAAGAGCAGGGTTGGACCACCAAAAGGACAGATCCTGCACACACTTCACTGTTGATGGATAGAAGGTTGTTGGGCTGCTATTTCCCCATATCACAACATCATACACAGAGTAAGGGGAAAATCCAAACCTAGCCATCCTTTCCATCCCAAGGCTCACCAGCAGTATGAACAGGCTTGGATCTATGTCACTGCATGCCTTTTACCCAGCCTGCTTAAGACTCCTTAAAATGGATGCAATGAGGAACACTGTTGTGTTAGCCTCTGGTGTAACCATCCTGTCCATAGTGCAAGAACAACTTTCCAGCTGCACTAGGAATAGAGCTTGAAACTCCTTGGCCTCCCTTCATGAGGGAAACAAGGATTTTAATCAGACCTTGGTTACCTACAGGGAAAAAGGAGAGCTCCTTGCATATCCCTCAAGACTGGGAATTGAAGCAATAACAGGCATGTCCTTTAAAGACTTACCTGCTAGGTTTTCAGCCCCGCAAAACAGAAAAATATTTACTTCATCACTTACTCTAAACTGGACATTATTTTAAAACTGAAAACAAAAGTCAAGCAGCATATGATAAATGGCACCTGTGACACTGAAAAAACAAACAGATTAAACACCCCTGTGTTTAGAAAAGAAGCTGGAAAGCACCTGACAATGACCTTTACAACAGCAATTTTAGTATCCATAAAGCTAAACAGAACAAAGCATGAACTGTTAGGGCATTCACCTTAACATGGGGCCCAAGGGTATGTATGCAGGAGTGCTAAGGGAGCTGTCAGATGTTATTGATAAGCCACTCTCACTCATCTTTGAAAGGTGACAGAGAACAGGAGAGGTGCTTGAGGACTGAAGGAAGGCCAATGTCACTCAAAGAATGCAAAAAAGGATCCAGGAAACTACAGACTGGTCAACCTTATTTCCACCCCTGGAAAGGTGATGGAACAGGTCATCAAGAGATCATCTCTTAAGCATGTGGAGGAAAGGATGATTATTTGGAGTGGTCAGCATGGATTCACCAAGGGGAAATCATGTTTGACCAATCCTATAAACTTCTATGATGGCATAACTGGCTGAGTAGATGAGGGGAGAGTAGTGATCATTGTCTACCTCAACTTTCAGCAAGGCTTTTGATGCTGTATCACATAACTTCCTCATAAGTACAGTTAGGAAGTGAATTAGATGAGTAGGACAGTCAAGCGCATTGAGAACTGGGTGAAGGACGGAGCTCAGTCATGATCAGCAGTGCAGAGTCCAGCTGGAGGTCTGTAGCTAGCAGTGTGAAACAAGACAGTACTGAGGCCTGGGGAACATACTCATCAATGGCCTGGAAGAAGGAACAGAGTGTACCCTCAGAAAGTTTGCTGTGACACAAAAACAAGAGCAGTGTCTGACACACCAGAAGGCTGTGCTGCCATTCAGCAAGACCTGGACAGACTGGAGAGCTGGGCAAAATGGAAGTTCATGAAGTTCAACAAGGGCAAGTGTAGGGTCCTGCACCTGGGGAGGAACAGCCACATGTACCAGTACAGGTTAGGGGATGACCCCTTGGAAAATAGCTCTGCAGAGAAGGACTTAGGAGTCTTGGTGGACAACCTAATTGTAAGCTATCAATGTAGCTTTGTGGCCAAGAAGACAGTGCATTAAGAAAAGCGTGGTCAGTAGATTAAGGGAGGTTCTCCTCTCCCTCTACTCTACCCTAGTGAGGCTGTATCTGGAGTATTTGGTCCAGCTCTGGGCTCTTCAGTTCAAGAAAGACAGGGAACTACTAGAGCCAGTCCAGCAAAGGGCAGTAAGATGACTAGGGGACTGAAGCATGTCTTTCACAGGAAAGACTGTGAGACCTGGGGCTGTTTAGCCTGGAAAAGAGAAGACTGAGAGGAGATGTTATCAATGTTTGTGAATATCTAAAGTGCAGGTGTCAAGAAGATGGGGCCAGTCTCTTTTCAGTGGTTACCAGCAACAGGATAAGGGGCAACAGGCACAAACTGGAACACAGGAAGTTCCACCTAAGTATAAGGAAAAACTTCTTTCCTAAGAGGGCAGCAGAGCACTGGAATAGGCTGCCCAGAGTGGTTGTAAAGTTTCTCCTCTGGTGAAAATCAAAACCAGCCTGGACATGATCCTGTACAACCTGCTCCAGGCAAATATGCTTCAGCCTGGGGGTTGAACTAGATTAGCTCCAGAGGCCCCTTCCAAATGTTACCATTCTGTAATTCTGTGTCTCCGCACACTTGCCTAGTGGATGGCCTCATCTCACCTGTTGCTACTGTCACCTAGTCTCTCCCTGATTTTCCTCACTTTCTGCCAACAAACGGTGCCAGGAGAACTACACATTCATCTGTAGAAAGGAGAGTGAAAATGCTTAATAATGACAATGACAGCCAAGGACCTCAGGGCATGAAAAACAAAACGAGTCATTGGAGGGACTGTCAGACTAAAAGTTGCAATCATCATGCAAGGAAGCTATTAGATGAAGATTAAACCAAACTCCTGCTATATACCTTGAATTCAGGAGAAAAGCTGAAAAATACTGGCTTCCACAAAACCATTCAGTTGATACAAAGGAAGAGGGAAAAATTTGTCCTCAAGTCTAGAGTGAAGAAGAACAAGAAGGCTGCACCACCACCTGTACAAAACTTTAGGCAGCACTAGTAAATTCAAAAGATCAAACCCTCCACTATATCCTTATCCAACTCTGAACTCACTTGAAGAAGTTATGCTCTTGATTTCCCTTGGGTCATTTTTTCCATTTAGGAGGAAACAAATGGGGAATAAGGAAATTAAATCTCCTGTATGCTTTAAACTCAGTTTTATGAGTTTAAAAAGAATAATCTATTCCTATCTGCATGGACTTCTACAGCCAGTCATTTCTTCAGGTTTTTTCATTCCCCAATCATCCTCAAAGCCACAGAAAACACAGAGGTGAGAAATCCTTCTGTTAGACTTATTCACCAACACTACCTCAGCAAGAGTTCTTGCTCCCAGAAACTGTATGTTGGCTCTAGGTGTAGTATGTGTTTAATCACAGCATGCACTGATTCCTTTTCAAAGCTATAAGCTGCACCACTGGAGAGAATGGTTAAAACAACCTCATTTGTTGAAAGAATATCTTGAGTTTAAACCAACTAAATCCCTTCTGAAAGAATGGTCACATTGAAGTTTCCTCTTCTTTGCTCAGCATCCTCCTTTAAGCCTTTCATGCACTTCATGGTACTCAATTCATTACTAGTGATCACAAGGCAGATGCAAGCAGAAAGCAAGGTACCTGGATGCAGTCTTCAATACTTTCAGTGGGTGTTCACTTAGAGATTAATTGGATAGCATGAAAAATGGCAAGCTAGGGAACATCATCCATACAAACTCAGGAAATAGCATTTTGTTAATTTCTCTATTCCATGCTTGGACTAAGGTATTCCAGCATAGCTACTCTTTCCAGCATGGCTGCATGCCTATCTGGGAGAAAATAATAAAGGCATACTGATCTCTCTGCAAAGCCCAACAGTTTAAATGCAAAACTGTCAGAGATGCAGCCAGAACACTTCCCCCTTTCTGAATATTTTCCTTGGAACTTTCTGGTTGGAGCCTGTGCATTGCATGGAGCTGAAAAGGCTATTACTCTTGGAAGCTATACTCCCAAATTCTTTCCTTTACTGGAAGATGTGAGGTTGATGATTTGCAAAGAAGAAATGTATTCAAGCCTCTTACCACTGGACCATGTTCAAGTAGCAGGCAAGCAACAAGTTTAAAACCAGTTTTCAAGCCAGGAATCAGCAATGAAAATGCCCTCGACACGCAAATGATGTATGTGTGTCTTCCCTCCACCCAAGACCCTTTCCTGCTCGCTCGCTCTCTCAGAAAAAAAAAACAAAAAGAGAGAGAAAGGTTGTTAAAAAACTACATTAAAACCCCAGGAAATTCAAAACGGCTGTTCTGGAAACATTAGCAGAATAGAGCCCCTGACATCAGAGCTCTCCTGGCAGATCCTATGCTCAGCAGGTGTGCCCTTGCAAAAAGAAGAAGAGACTGGGATTCCCATCTGTGGTGCATCACACAGTACAGGAAAACCTTCATCCCCACCCTTAAACCCAGAGGCAATGGAGAAAGCAGGAAAATGAAAGCTGCTGTATTTGCTTGCACGTTGGCTGCACACACTACAACTGCACTCACAGGTTCAGCCCTTAGATTGGCATCAAGCAACAGATTGCTGGAGTTCTTGGAGACTGCATCCATTATGTAGGTAATTAAGTTTCTGCACTGCCCCAGCTGCCTTCCTCAAGCTCTAACCTCAGGGGATTCCCACGCTGGGAAGCTTCACCCCCCACCAAGACTGCCTACAAAGTGAACTGTGCAACTTCTCCATTTCCAGGTTCTCCTTGGGAGCCTTCAGACAATACAGCACAAGCTGGATTAGAACAGTAAACTATAGCAAAACAATTTCACATTAGTGATCATAACCCCCCCTGGGCCTTCATCAAACAGAACTACATAACTGTCAGTCCTAACTATGACAGAGGCACAGACTCCAGCAGATGTAAAGGGAATAGAGCTTTAAGAGTGGTGTCATGTCTTCAAGGGTCACAGGGAAACACAAACACTAGTATAAAAGCAAAGAAAGGAAGAAGGCTTTCATCTAACATGTGATACAAGAAAGTCTCTCATTTCTCTTGCAACTGAGTACTCAAACTTCTAGTAGCTGACATTAAGTCTAAAGTACACTGTACAGCACATTCATTGAGAGAAACAGGCAATGATTTTGACAGGGATTTTGATTTCTCTGGGAGAAATGCAACAGCACAAGCAATTCTTCAACACTAAGAGATGGGAAAAAAAATATTCCCAGTGAGCAGTAGGAAATTCTGAATTTATCTGCAAGTTACCAATATTTTCAAGCCTAACCACCCCAAAAGGCTCCAGGCAAACTGGAACGGCAATAAAACATAGATGTTATTCTCCATGAGGGCAGGGAACCAGCATGCAGAAAATATCAGACCACATCTGAACAGCAGCACAAGTCCCATACTGCTACAACCATGTAGTTCATACAGTGAGTTACTCACAGAACCACTGCCTGGCCTCTGATGAGACATCACTTACTCCTTTGCTGGAGGAAAACCAAGTCTTCATATAACTGGTATCCTGAGAAATGCTTCATCCCTGCCCTCCCCACATATTGCAACAAGGCACTAAAATAAAAGCTGAAAGTCAAAAAGATTCATCTGTACACAAACCTCACCTACACAACAGCAGGGAAAACCCACAGAAAGTCACATAGCAAAACATATCACAGCAATTTATGCACCTCAAAGCAAAACCTTTGTGATGCCCCTTGGAGTTCAAGCTAGAGTATCATAGTATCATTCAGGGTTGGAAGGGGCCACAAGGATCATCTAGTTTCAACCCCCCTGCCATGGGCAGGGACACCCCACATTAGATCAGGCTGGCCAGAGCCTCATCCAGCCTGGGCTTAAACACCCCCAGGGACGGGGCCTCGACCACCTCCCTGGACAACCCATTCCAGGGTTTCACCACTTTCAAGGTGAAGAACCTCCTCCTCATATCCAGCCTGAATCTCCCCACCTCCAGCTACTGAATAATTCTAATTCACAATTTAGACCTTCCTTAACTAGTACAAGATTTACCTGAAGACTCTGACTGATATGATACCCTGTAATAGCAACTGAAAGCCCCTCTCTGCACTTGCTTTGTATGGGAATTAAGAGCTGTACTTGCTTCCAGTGGAAAGATGTCCTAGGCTTGATAGGAAGAACTAAGCTTGTAGCTTGCCTAAAACCCACAGCCACACCTACTTTCAGTGCCAGATTGTAAATCTTTATCAAGAGCAAGTTCACACCGGCAGATCTTCCTCTTCTGTAGAAGTCCAGAAATTGCTGACATGCAATTCACAAGTGGGCAACTGATCATTCCTGTCATTACAAAAATGTTGCTTGGAAAAGGGTCCTTCAGGCTCCCTTTCAGCCAAGGGCTGCACTTTGAACCCCCCCCAGTACAAAGGGCAGGCAGGACAATCTTCTGAAAGGAGGAGGCAGAGTACTGGAAGGAAACTAGAAATGGCAAGATCCTGCTTAAAATTGTTTGCTGGCAGCAGTGTACCCAACTATGGCAGAGTCGGCACTTTGTTCTCCTCACTACCTGTGGACCAGCGGGGAAAATAAAGCCTTGCTCACCTCCACAAAGATCAACAGTCATGGGTGGCTCTGTCATATCACTATAAGAGATTATACCACCATAAAAAACTCAGTATAAAAAAACATCAATAAAACTTTCATTCGTGTTTGCTGTGGGAGAGAACCTCAAACAAGTAGGAGCCTGGTCTTGGTGGTGTGGTTCACCCTGCAGAGAGCAACGTTACAAAACTGCTCCCATTTGAAGACCAGATCCTTTTAGGACTGCCAGCAAAAGGATGGTGCAACCCCAACAGAAAGCATTGCAGAAAACAGAACTATAGAGATCTTTTGTACTAAACCTATGTGCTCATCTTCTGGCCCCAGCTCCTTTGGCTGGAGCAAAGCTCTTGCTTGCTTGGTTAATTAGTAACTGCAGCAGAATCACGTTAACTTGTAACTCTTGAGGCCTCAATAATCATCAGGTTTCAGTTCCCAGATTGACAAGCATCACACCTACTCTGCCCTTCAAAGCACAGTTCCATTATGAGAACGACTGTTGCTTCATATTTAAACACTGAACTTATTATACCAAATAATTTGCAAGCAAATGCTTCAATAAAGAGACAACAAGTCTCATTCACGGCAGCTTTCTGTTCAGTCTAGGCCTGGGGTATTCTAAGACAAGTTAGTTATAAGACAAGTTGCTTTTCCAGCATTCTTTCAACTAGTCCTCATCACCAGCAGGTAAAGCACAATACTGGCTCCTCTCTTTAAGTCACAAAAATAACTACAAAACCCCATGCAAGAATCCTAATTTCCAACATGCCAGCCCCAACAGAGAACTATCTCTTGCATTTACAGGTTGTGTACTAAAACACAAAGACAGTACATATGACATCCCATAGACAACACAGACATGGCAAATCCCAAGTCATCTCTTCATGAAAGCTGGCTAACTACCAAAATTCTGGAAGGCTCCCAGGCAATTTCAACACAAAACACAAGGGCCCCTAACCATGACCCTTCAGAGTGGAAAGCTACTACAGAGCCATAACAGGGAAGAGAGCAAAAAAGGAGAGAGTTACACAGAATTGTCAGGGTTGGAAGGGACATCACGGATCATCTAGTTCCAACCCCCTGCCATGGGCAGGGACACCTCACACTAGATCAGGTTGCTCAGAGCTACATCCACCCTGGCCTTAAAAACCTCCAGGTATGAGGCTTGTACCACCTCCCTGGGCAATCAGTTCCAGTGTCTCACCACCCTTATGGTGAAGAAGTTAATGGAGCCAAGTTTGTAAAGAATTAAAGCTCCTTTGTAACTGTGGACCAGGAATGGAAAGATAAGCTGAGCCAGTGGCTGTGTTAAGCACACCCAGTGCATGCAACTCTACTGGCAAGTCAAAATACCATGCATGATGGATCTCTGCTATCTACCCTTCAATATTACAATTCTGTGTTTCAAATTGGAGTGTAAGGTTGCACATCCTGAAATCACAGCAATAGTGGGGCTTCTGGGTGGATTTTTTGTTTGGAGATTCGTAATTTTTTGTCTTCAAAGCAGCTATGGGATGTCTTTTAACAGACTTTAGTTTCTCTGTCTTAGTTGATAAGAATATGGTTTGAAGAATCAGAATTTCATTACTCCATGTTGCACAAAAAGCCACTTAGAACACTAATGGGCTTCTCAAGTTCCAGGACATCCCTTTCTCTTCCCTACACCTACCTTTCTGTAAGAAGACCTACACTGAAGTGACTAGGTCACCTCCTCCCCTTGTAGTTCCTTAACTAGCTTTACTTTTCATACCCTTTGCACAGATGCTTTGTACACCATCACACTTAGCAGTAATTTATTCCCAGCAGAGCTTCTACTCCCAGCAACTATTGGGCCATGCCCATTTCTAGGCCAAGGGGAAATGGGAAATCCATACAAGGACTACTGATAGATTTATGCATCTTTTTTCTTATAATTATGTACTGTTGTAAAGTGAAACAAAACCCCATCAGTAGATAGTTCTGAGATGGCTTGGTGGCCTAGGCAGGAGCCAGGCTGGATCAGCTGACCTGAGACTCTTAGCCATGTACTGTTGACTGTAGCTCATTAGCATGACGTATTTACACTCCTATTCATAGCTGATAGGCTGTATTTCAGGACCTTGTCAAATTAACAAGGGTACCAGGGTATGGTTCAGAGTTCTGGAGCACTCTGTTGAGAGCTAGTTTTACAAGCTCCATTAGTGAAATTGGGAGGGACTCAATACTAGAAATGCAATTGGTCTATCTAAACTGAAAATTGCACCACAGGCCTGCAGAGCCATGTAAGTTAATGAAAAAGTGAGCTCTTGTTAAGTATTTATGGAAGAACCAAGACAGGTTGAAATATAAACTAATTCAACCCACTGCTTGGCCGTTCCTTTCATTCTAGGCCTACTTGATGGTAAACATCTGTAAAATCAACCTTAACTCTTAATATTAAGCATACATTGCAAAGTGTTTAGAATAAGTGAAAGTAGCAAGACTCCACTTTCTCCAGGACTTACTTCCTGTGCACTAGAATGTCTGCCCTCCAAGTGAGCATTAAACACAAGACAGATGAGTAGATATTTTCTAGAGTTTAATAGCATTCATGCTCCAAGCTAAGTGACCTAGTTAACAACCCCCCAATACACCTACTCACTATAGTGATTCCTTCAGTAAAGAAGGGAAGGGACTGGGGCTCATAACATACGAAGCATGAGGTGGCTAGTGATGTCAGAGCCTGCCAAAACAACACCTACCTGTGGATGGCTTCATACAGAAGTCAAGAGTCAGAAATAAAACCTTTAAATCCATCTCTTTCTACCACTAGCACTACAAAGCTATTGACAGGAGATACCCCATGACTTCTGTTTGTCCATGTGTGAGAGCAGACAAAGGTTCAGTGTTGATCAGACACTGAGGAAGAAATAAGCACCTAGGGCTATTTAATAAAGACAGTATCTTTAGTTCCAGAAATTCCTGAATCGCAGCCTGATGAGATCAGTAAGCTTCCATGGGGAACAAAATAAATTTACTCTCTTCTAATACTTTCTCCAAGCACTCGGCCATTGTCAGACACACAGTTACTGCAGATGATTCACTGTCATTGTTCTTACACCCTCAGAGTCAACTGAAGTTCACTGAGAAAGTGTTCTGCTTACCAGAACCTCATGTTGACAGAGAAAAACTGAAACTCAAAAAAAACAAAACCCAGCCCTGGAAGAATGCTGCAATGGCCAAACTACCAGGGTTAAACTACCTGATCTTTTCCCTGCACTCAGAAGTTGATATTCTGCTACTTCTCTCTATTTTACTCCGAAACTGGCCATGAAATGCTGCTGGCTGCACAGACTGACCTGAAGTTTACATCTCTGGCTGATACAGATAACCTTTACAGACACAGAGAAAGCAGAGAGGAGCATGGTTCACTTGTGGTGGAATTCACCCCCGTCAGCTGCAGCGCAGGAAAGCATTTGCTAACTTAGCAACCACATGAGAGGAGGAAAAGGCGACTTCATGTCTTTGTTGAATGACAAAGAGTTGTTAGCAATCAAATTAAAAGCAATCAAAGAAACACACCCAACAAGAGCATCAGATTCAAACCACTGCTGCTCAAGCCATTTAATTCTCCTACTCCTCTCCCTGCCAGCCATCTGAACCACATTTCTTTCTACTCCCAGCAGCAGAACAGAGCCTCCAGCTGGGCTCCTCACTAAGGCCAGGGTGAGGAAGCACTGCTGCTCTCCAGCAGCATCTCTTCTTCTGGTCCCTAAAAAAGCTTCACAGTAGGGAGCCCAGGAAGAACTGGAGCTTTCTCTAATGCATTCCCCTTGACACCTCCCCCATAGCATACCAGTAAGAGGGCTGCCTGCAGTAACCCACATCCGCTCCTCTCCAGTGGAACAAGCACACATCCCTCCAGGAGCAATGCAGGGCCAGCAAAGGTCTTGGAAGCACAGTACCTGCGGGTGCTACACTGTCAGACAGCCAAGAAATACTTTGTCATGAGGCAACCCCCCCATTCCTACATGTAGTTTTTGTTCAGAGAACAAATCTGCAGGCGTATCATGCTAAGTCTTCTGCATCTTGGTGGCAAACTCCCTTCCATCTGCTGCTCCTCTAGTCTCTTCACACAGAAGATTCTCCACACTGGACCTCCTCCACACCTTTCCCTTTATATTAATGCCTCCAAAAGGATCAGAGCAGGTGCCTTTTTTTAGCCAAGCAGTCTTGAAAACGGTATTGTTTGCCAAGGAGTTTTACATGCCTTTCATAATCCCAGAAGGGATTTAGCTAATTTCTTCCAGTTTCTTGTAATGCTGCAGTCACAGGTTCACACAGAAAAATGGCTCACGAGACAGACAAGCTATTAGATAAACCAGAAAGTGAGCATTCAAATCCATTAAATAAGTTACTTATGGCAGGTCTGGACTCAGATTCAGCAAGATGGGAACCCATAAAAAAAACTGATAGAGACCAGCAACCTGCAAGCTTAGGTTAGAGCTCTACCAGAAAGGTAAATTACCTAATCACACACAAAAATCCAATCAAACAGAGACAAAACAAACAAAAAAACCCACCCCCAAAACCAAATAACAACAAAACCAAAAACAGAAATAGAAATAACTCAGACAACCAACAGTAAAGCAGAACTTTGAATTTATGGGTTACCAATCACTTGCAGTCCTACCTGCTTCCAAAAACCAGGATCTACATGCCTAAGGAAGGAGTAAGAAGCTCTAGGTATTCTTTTCTTCTCCCTCCAAAGTAAAGGGTTTATGGTTCAGGTTACTGGGGCTTGGCTTTCTTTGAAGGGGGAAGAAGAACTAGAAAAGAAATGGACACATTTCCTCCAGGTTCTATGTCCACACTAAATATAGCCACCAAAGACACGTGCTATTAAAAATAGATGTCACAAGACTAACAGAGCCTGAAGAGCAGAGCAAGCTAAATTTGGCAAGGCTTTTAAGAAAGAAAAAGAAAAAAAATAAACCAACTTTTAGGGTCCAGTTGATAATGACTTTAATAAAGAATCTAGGAATTTTCTCAAGGCTGCCATGTGATTCAGAAACGAGCTCAGAACTGCTGCATTACTGTGGCTTCTTTGTCACAGGTTATTAACTGTGATCTTTAGTATAACATAATAGTGGAGACATATAAGATGAAAGCATATGACTCAAAATCCCCAGATAAGGAAGAGTCTGGTTGAGAAACCACTGCCCTCTGAAGCTGTTCAGGCCACCAGGAAAGCAGCCATACAATGGCCTGTAAAAAGTGAGCCAATCTTAAAATATTAGTATTACAACACGAGGCTTTTCAAGCTGAATTTTTGCAGTTCTGGCAGGCAGGGAGCTAGAAATAGAGCACTTTGGATTTAGGATCACACATGCAGAGATCTGCCTGTGAAAAACACCAAGAGCAAGCGCCACAGAGCATTTGAGCAGAGACCTCAGAAAACTGTCAAAAGTGAGGGGTGGGGGGGAACATCAAAACAAGCCCACACTCATCAACAACAAAAAGGAGACAGTTCACTAGCTTCTTTCCAAAGACTACTTTGTTGCTCGCTCACTCCCTGCTGTAGCTTAGGAGCCAGGACACAAACCTGTCCTGGAACAGGTAATGCCTGGCTTCCCTTTACAGCAGCAACCAACATCAGAATAGCTGAAACTGGACTTTTTTCAAACGAGATCTCTGTTTGTGCTGAGCAAAGTCAGGCAGGTCATCCCCTAGGCCAGTGTAAAGGGTACCTTACACTTCCTTGCATTCAATTTGAATGCTCAAATAAAATAAGCTCAACATTCAGGTTTGCTCAACGTGTGGGCAAAAAGATTTGACAGTGTTGGCAGAGGTTTAACATCCTTTCAAAAGCTATTTATTTGTTGATTTGTATGTAAACAATGCCTTTTAGATGAGAAACCTTTTTGCAGACTGTTTCAGAAGTCATGCATATTCATACTTCAAGAGATTAGAGCAACAAGGGAGTGGGAATGTGCAGAAGCTTTCTCTTAATTTTAAGTTTCTTGCCTGGCAGCATAGAAGTGAGAGAGACTTATTTTGCATTTGTGGGCAAGAAACACTAATAACAGGCCCACCACCAAATCCTCCAGCTGTTCAGCCTGAGCAAGAGAATGACTAGAGAGCTATCCATGTCATCTTTTACAACAGCATAAGGACATATATCCTGCCACACTTGGCTTTTCATCTCCTCCTCCCAGATCTTCATTCTCTGTTTTAGGTTAAGTATGTTTTGCTCCCATCCATAATGTGAGCTTCAAAACCCCACCTGCCCAGCTAATTAACAAACTTCTTCACAAGACAAACAAACAAACAAACAAAAACCAAAACCCAACAAAACAAAACCCACCATACCTCTCTCCTTAAACCAGTTAAAGTATTCACCTGACAGCACCACATAACAGTAGCAGGGACCTGGGGGGGGGGAAAGAAACAAAAAAAGCCAACCCAAAACCCACACACAAGACATGAAGCAAATTTAGTGCAGCAGAAGGTTAATGTGGTGGGAAATGAATGATTAAAAACTGTAAGCTTGTTTATTTTCAACAACCTCGTAGAGAGTAACATGCAATCTGATTCTCACCCTTAATTTGTACATTCTCACGGGAATTTGGCAAGGTTGCTCTGAAGAAGAAAGTTTGAGGAACTCTTGCAAAAGACGCCGTGCCATGCCAGATCAAGCAAGCTATCAGTTATTTACATTCATTTTCAAAGGACACAAAGGAAGCTATTTGCTTCCACCATATCTGCACTTTCAAAGAGAAAGCAGTTAGGAGAAGGCCTGCTTCTAGTACCAGGGCTGGTCAACACAAACCAACCGACGTGGCTGTTCTGGAGTAAACATTTAAACTACTCTCAATTAATTACAACTACAGAGATTCTTCCAGGACACAGCAAAGTCAGGAGAGAACATACATGTTACTTAGTCATTCTAAACTACTTCTACTGGGACATTTCCTCATGCAGGCAAGGGAAAGCAATCTGTGGTCTGCACCTTCTAAGCCATCCAGGAGGATTTTAAGAAGTCTATTTTAAGCACAAGCTTCAGGAACTGTAAGGAGGCATATTTGGCTCAGTCACACTTGCAGGATTAAAATCTACATCTAATTCTCCCAGATATTAAATAAAAGTACTCCTATGTTAAGACAGAGGAGTGTGTTTTTTCTCTTTCAGACAGAGAAAACAGGGACCAACTTAATACTAATTTTTTTAGACACATCTCTACACGCAGCACTACAGAGAAGCCACATTATCACTACAGGTTAAAAACCCCATCATGCTATCTGGAGTCCAAATAAGCACGGCTGCAGGTGAGAGGAGAACAACTGCCCTGTGCCCATACATGCAGCAAAACCCATCTCAACCAGACAACAGTTGTGACATCTATGCCACTTTTAAATACCTGCAGGGAAGAGGACTCAACCACCTCCCTGAGGAGCCTGTTACAGTGTTTGAAAATCCTTTTGGTCAAGAAGTTTCTTCTAGTACCTCATGCTATCAGTTGTTACTAGGGAGAAGAGACCAATGACCATGTCATTATAACCTTCTTTTCTCCAGACTAAACAATCCCAGTTCCCTCAGCTGCTCCTCAGAAAGCTTTGCTGCCCTTCTCTGGACCCACTCCAGCATCTCAATGTCCTTCTTGTAGTGAGGGCCCCAAAACTGAACCCAGTACTCAAGAGTGACCTCACCAGTGCTGAGTACAGGGGGACAATCACTTCCCTGGTCCTGCCTGTCACACTATTCCTGATACAGGCCAGGATGCTGTCAGCCTTCTTGGCCACCTGAGCACACTGTTGGCTCATGTTCAGTCAGCTGTCAAATCAACACTCCCAGGCCTTTCTCTGCTAGGCAGGTTTCCATCCACTCTGCCCCAAGCCTGTAGCATTGCTTGGGGCTGTTGTGACCCAGATGCAGGACCCAGCACTTGGCCTTGTTGAATCTCATACAGCTCACCCCAGCTCCTTGATTCAGCCTGTCTAGGTCCCTCTGTAAAGCCTTACTAACCTCAAGCAGATCAACACACCCTCCCATCTTAGTGTCATCTGAAACTTACTGAGGATGCATTCAATGCCCGCACCCAGATCACTGATAACTGTATTAAAGAGAACTGGCCCCAGTGCTGAGCCCTGGGGAACACCACTAGTGACTGGGCTATGTCACAGATAGAAGGTATGTTCACCTTCCATCTATGAAGATGAAACAAAGATGAGGACAGCAGCAGAGTAACTCTAAATCCTCAAAACTGAGTTAAGCAGGAATAAAGATCAAATGTCAAACTGTCAAAGCTCAGCCTGTGGACAAACAGCACCTGAAATTTAAGTGCCAATTTAATTTTATTACCTAGAAAGCCCATTCACCAATTTACAAAGTGCTTCTCAAGGTAACTTTTGCAGTTGATAAAGGTGAACTCAAATATTCCCCTTTAGCTGAACTGTGAGGTAAGTGCAGCTGTAAAGATCACCAGATCACAGGACATTAGGAGCTGGAAGAGACCTCTGAAGATCATCTAATCCAACCCTCCTGCCAGAGCAGGACCATAGAATCTAGCACAGGTCACACAGGAATGCATCCAGATGGGTCTTGAAAGTCTCCAGAGAAGGAGACTCCACAACCTCACTGGGGAGCTTGTTCCAGTGCTCTGCGACCCTCACAGTGAAGAAGTTCCTCCTCATGTTGAGGTGGAACCTCCTGTGCTGTAGTTTATATCCATAAAATAGAAGATCTTTCAGCCAGATCATCTCTTAGGGACTGAACTGCTCAGCAGTATATTGATTAGATCTACCCAGATATAATAAGCTCTGTGGGACTCCAATGGCCTTTAGTTTTCCAACACAGAAGTCTACACGTCAATCTGTTTGAAAATTTCACTTAACTATTTCTTTGAAGTCACTTTCCTGCACAGGCTGTATAGCATTATCGTTTGGCTTGCGGAGAGGAACAGGTTTGAAAGAAGAACACACACACACACAGAGAAACCCCCCACTTTTTTACTATCTCATAAGCAAAAGCTTCTAAGAGGAATTGAGATGTATTCATCAGGTCAACACCTCCTACCATTAAGACAGGGATGGAAAACCTCAGTCCTGTTCTGACATAATTAGTGTGTACGTTACATTAGGGAGGCAGAGTCACATCTTGCCAAGCCTGTGGTCCTGGAGGCAGAGGGAAGCCTAAGGAAAGAGACCTGCAACCCTAAAGCACAGCACCGACAGGTGTTTTTGAATATATTTTAAGACCCTGAAACTATTTATGAGTTACAAGACCAAAGCATCAATCAAACTAACTGGAACATGACCACAGAGCTGAGGTCAGCCGGCTGAGCCTATGAATGGAGCGAAAACGCCTTGTTTATCTCAGCACGTGTGTACGCACTAAGCCAGAAAGACACCCGAGCAGCCCACCCGCTCCTCACTGTCAGGCCAGCTGAACAAGCACGGAGAAGACACAGCCAAGTAACAGGCGCGGATTCCCGTCAGCGGTTCTCACCATAATGGACAGATGAGTGGAAAAAGCAAGAAAGAAAACAACCTTGCTCGGCACCATGCCCACACACACATCCCAGTGCAGTAGGAAAAAGAGGCCGGGGGCACATACCAGCCACGTATCAGCTTTCTGGCCTGGGGAATGAGCAGATCTGAAAGATACCTAAACACTGGCTGCTGGCTGTCCTGAATGCACCTTCCCAAACTTCTCAATGAGCAGGAACCCAAGAGGCCTCTCCACAGGGTTCCCTCGCCTCAAGAAAGTGACAGCCATCAAGCAGCACCTCCCACCCCCGCCGCAAGCCCACCTTTCTTGAACTCCTCCAACATAGCATCGAGCTTGGTGTCATTGAAAACGAAGTGCAGCGGATGGTTGTAGAAGCGAGTGATGGTCTTAAGTGGGGTGCAGTCATCAGGGTCCACAAAAGCCAGGTCCTTAACAAAGAGCAGGTCCACAATGTTGGAGCGGTCACCCTCAAAAACGGGGATGCGGGTATAACCGCTCTCCATGATCTCAGACATAGTGTTGAAGTCGAGCATAGCCTCGGCAGTGATCATGAAGCAGTCTCGGAGGGGAGTCATCACATCCTCCACAGTCTTTGTGCGCAGCTCCAGGGCTCCTTGGATAATGTTGAGCTCCTCCTTGACTAGATCATTATAAGGGTCGGTGACACGCAGCATCTCCAGCAACTTCTCACGGTTATAGACCGTGCCGATCTCCTGGCCCAGGACACAGTCCAGCAGCTTGCTGACGGGATAGGAGGCCGGGAAGGTCATCATCATGAAAAACTTGGTGAGGAAGATGGTGTTGGCGCCCACGGCCAGACCGTGCCGAGAGCAAATGGCCTGCGGCACGATCTCGCCGAAGATGACGATACCGATGGTGGAGACCACCACGGCCACCAGCCCAGAGCCGGCAATGTCATCCAAAAGAATGGTAAGTGTGGTGTTGACCAGGACATTGCCTAGCAGGAGGGAGCAGAGCAGGTAGTTGCCCTGGCGGCGCACAGGCTCGATGCGCTTGGCATAGTTCTTCTCTTTGTCCGTGCCACAATTCTGCACAATGCGCAGTTCCATGGGGTCCAGGGCCATGAGGCCCAGGTTGAGGCCACTGAACATGCCCGAGAGGCAGAGGAGGAGAGAGATAAAGATGACTTGCAGCCAGAAGGGCAGCAGGAACTTCTTCTCCTCACCCACGATCATCTTGGTGTCTTCACCGTCATGGTAGATCCACGTGGTCTCGCCCCAGGGCGGGGGCCCGGCTGGCCCCTCGGCGCCCGACAGCCCTCCGGCGGCCCCGGGCCCCAAGGCGGCGGCGGCGGGGGCCGAGACGGAGGTGCACAGGTAGTAGGACTTGCTCTTCTCGGTCTTACGCAGGGGCTTGATCTCGATCTCGATGATGCCCGAGGTGCGGCGGTTGAGCACGATGTGCGGCAAGATGATGATGTCCGAGGTGCGGATGCCGCAGCGCTGCGGGGCGCCGCCGCCGCCCGTCACCCCGCCGCCACCCCCGCCGCCGCCGCGCCCCGCCGCCCCTGCCACCGCCCGCCCGCCCCGCCGCCGCTCGTGCTCCGTGAAGGCGATGCGCGACCAGGTCTCGTTGTTGATGTTCTGCCCGTAGACCCGCAGCTTCACCCGCGTCCGCTCGCTCACCCGCAGCGCGCCCCCTTCCATGAAGGAGACGTCGTCCGTGTCCTCCAGCCGCAGGCCGATGATCACCGTCTCCTCTGCCGCCGCCGCCGAGGGGGGAACGGCAACGGCGGCAGGCGGCGCGGCAGCGGCTGCAGCCGGGGGTCGCCGGCCCAGGCAGCCGCCGAGTAGCAGCAGCACCACCACCACCACTACCCGCGCCCCCCGGCCGCCCCCCGCCATGTTCCCACCGGGCAGCGCGGCCATCTTTAGTCAGGGCTCGGCGCCGCCACGGCCCCGCATTGCCGCGCGGCGCCTGCGGCGTGCCCCGGCTCCCCCGGCGGCGGCGGTGGCGGCAGGCACGGCGGCGGGGAAGGCGGCAGGTACGGCTGCCCGCGGGACCCGACAGGCGGCGACTGCCGGGCCGGGCCGAGCCGAGAGCCGCCTCAATCCGCTGCCCTCCCCGCCCCTCCCCGCCCGCCCTCCGGGGCGGGGCCGGGACCGCGGACTGCCAATCAGCGTACGCCTCTCTGCCAATGGCAACCTGGCCCCGCCCCGCCTCCCGCCACCGCCTCCCCAGCCCGGGGGGCGCGTGACTCCGGTGTGTACGCCAGGCGGGCGGAGGCGGGGCCGATAGAGCGGCCGCAGCCAATGACGACGGGGCCTAGGGCCGGCGGGGCGGAGCCTCGGACGGGCGCAACCAATGGGGGTGCGGTGCGGCCGGCGGGCCGGGCCGGCGCGTGCGGCGCTCGGCGGGGCGGCTCGCGAGTCCCCGCGCTGCGGGACGGAGCGGCCGGGACAAGAAGGGATGGACGAGACCGGACCCGCTCTCCATTCCTCCCTTTTCCTGCCCGGCCCGCTGCAGCGGCAGGTGCCGCTGCCCACGGACCTCACTAGGCTGCTGGCCTCCCTCAGCGGCCCCGGTGATCCGCCGCTCGCCCTAAGTTCCCCACACAAGTAAGCGATCATGCAGCGCCTCCTGGCGGCCCCGCGTGGCGCAGCACTGCCCGTTCTAGTCCGACCAGGCGGAGAGCATCCCCTCGCCCCCTGCCGCTGCGGACACAAGGGCTCCTCGGGGTTGCGCTGTGTACTTGGGGCCGCGTCCTTGGCATTGGTTCTGCTAGCAGCAGGAGACGACAGTAGCTAAACCGGTGCGTGCCGTGCCCGCACTTGGCTCTGCCGCGAGCCGCCTTCGGTGTGGTACAGCGAGGAGATCTACGGCACGGAAGTCATTCAGCCGTCGCTCCGCCCCCCGGGCTCCCCACCTGGAACCCGGACATTTCTCTGGCTAGGTTATTCCTGCGAGCGAAATAAAACGTTACGTGTTAAATACGAAAGGACTGCACCACTCTTCTATCTTACTGGCGTTTTCTGCTCATCTGCCTGGGGCACCTTCAGCCTCCTAAAATTAGACAAACCCCTATGACAGGACCTGGCATGAGTGGGGCTGGGATTGTGGAGCTCCCACTAGAGACCATAAAAAGCCTCTCTGCCTGTCTGCTCCTCTCTGTTCTGCTCGCTCACAGTGCATGGATGCATGAGGGGCTGAAGGGCCTCGAGTCAGGGGAAAAAAAAACATTAAAAATTTTTCAGTGTGTGCTTAAATTCAGCACTGAGAGCCACGCTGCTTCCAAGGCCTCACCTGCTGTGCCACAATCCCAGATGGGGCAACAAATGTCCCAAAGCTCAGTCATCTCTACAAGTACCTGAAAGGAGGCTGTAGCAAGGTAGGGGGCAGCCTCTTCCACCATGCAACAAGTGACAGGACAAGAGGAAATGTCCTCAGGTTGTGACAGGAAAGATTTAGGTTTGATCTTAGGAAAAAATTCCTCACCAAAAGGGTTGTCAAGCATTGGAATAGTCTGCCCAGGAAAATGGTGCAAATTGAAAGTACTTAGGTACCCTGGAGGTACTTAAAAGACATCTCCGTGCGGTGCTTAGGGACGTGGTTTAACTGTGGACTTGACAATGCTGAGGATGATCTTAAAGGTCTTCTCTAACCTAAATGATTCTATGACCATCCCTCCACCATGCAATTACCAATACACAGTACAGGGCATAGTGTAGTATCCTAGACAGCCAGAGAACAACAGCTGTGAGAGCATCCAGTATGGCTTCTGGTAGCTGCACTTTGGGTTTGGGTGAGCCTTTAGAGGGGACAGAACAGCTTCCCTGCCATGCAAGTGCTTGGAAAATGGAAGAATAGAGGACTGTGCAGCACAACCCAGTGTGGTGGCAAGCAGAACTCTGAAGGCTGTAGCCACAATTTTTTCCTGATCCCCAAAGTTCATTCAACTCAGTCGTGAGGAATTCTGCAGGTCTGCTTCCCCAAGGAGACAACAGGTGACCCTGAACCACAGCAACTCCCTACTGAAGTCAGTGAGCAGAGTCTCAGGAATCACTTCCCTCTCACTTCGGGGTGAACCCTAATTTACAGCTCCTGCCCTCTCAGCACCTGAAGAGGGAAGACTCCAAATGCCACAGAGCTTTGCACAGGGAAAAGGGGATTTGGCTCATCTCTACAATCACCAAAACACTTTGACCAAGTTCTTGGGCAGGTTGTTTTGAGGTTCCCCACATAGGATGAGGCTGCAGGACCTTCTCTTTACATGGTTTGAAGGCTAAAACCCCCCAGGCTGTGCATACACAAGCAAAGCTAGGTAGGCAAAACACCCCATACCAACAGCCTAGCAAGGACCCCTACTCTAGTGCTCAAAACCAGTCAAGTCCTCTCGGGTTACTTCCTGACAGGAATGCTGAGAACCTGGAAAAAGTCAATGCTTTGCAAATGCAGTGGTATTTAGCTGTGACCTTTTTTCATATGCATGCAAGAGGGGGGACCTCACTGCAGGAGCCTCTCTCCCTAGGCATGCTGAAAGGTGCTGAAAGGCCACCACAGGGACTCATACCTTTTTAATGAAGGGCTTTGCAGGTAGGAGCCCTGCACCCCATCTGCTCTTCCATTCACGCTGGGAAGTTTCACTTTGATAGCAGGAGCTAATTGCTGCAGACCTGCTGGGATGGGCTATCTGAGGACTTTGAGAAAGTCTTTGTAAGTAATTGCAGAAGAGGACTATGCAGGAAGGGAGTAAACTACATTTTAGTTGGATTTTCAGCAGATCCTTCCCAAGGTCCTATCAGTGAGGTTACTCCACACAATTTCGGAGCTCCTCTCACCTGCTGAGTCACAGCCACCTCCAAGGCTGGTCTTTCAGGGAGAAGAAACCACCTGTAACTAGCTAATCAACATGTCCTGTTGGTTCCAGATACCAAGGATTACTTCTTTTTTTTTTTTTTTTTCCCCAATCACGGTATAGCTCTAAACTTACAAATTTTTGTACACCCAATAGGTCAGGCTTGTAGTCTTGTCTAAAGCCAGAAGGACAGGATAGCGAGGTGACTTTCCAGGAAACCATATTTATTAGCATTGTTTAATTTCTAAACTGTAAATTAATTGCTTCTCAACTCTGTTGCTTGAGAGGGCAAGTTCAGCATCTGGACTGTCACATCTGGTTTTGTATTTCCTGTCACTGTGTGACAGTCAGGAGTTCCCTGACCACTTACAATTTTCATTCCAGATGTTCCTGAAGTGCCTCCATACCACCTGAACCCTTCTCAGCCACTGCTACCACAAAGCATCCTTGGCACTTGCCCTTGTTTCTTTTTTTAACTCAAAATATGTAACTGTTTGCTTTTTTTCTTCCTCCATGACACAGCAAGATGCTGTTTAAAAAGAGGGGATAAATTTGGTCCCTCCTGGAAAATCAGTGTGTGAGGAGAGGTGGAAACAGTCTCTCATTTCTGAATTCAGCTACTTACCCAAGGGTTCAGCCACTGCTGCTCTTCAGCAGCCCTCAGCCTTTCCCAGACAGCCTATGTGGCCCAGGTCATGCAGGATTCATATGAGGCAGCAGGAGCACAGCTCATCACCTCCCACCAAAGTCTCCAAGTCCTCACCCATTGCTCATTGCCCACTGTGGGTCACAGACAGCCAGGTTTCTGCTTTTCCAGAAATGCTGCATTTCCCTGCAAAATTCCACAGGCTTAATGCAGAGGACGCTGAGCTTTCCCACTAGATGGAGTCCAGGGGAAAAACAGAAACCCCAGCAGGACTGCACAGGGAAAGGAAGAGAAATTCTCATCTCCTGGAATGGGCTGTAGGGCTGCAAGCATGGGGAGTTGTACTTTGAGCATGCCCCACCCTGAAAGCAAATAATGAAGACATCCGTCTGCACCTCATGTGCCAAGTTGTGGTCTTCGTGGAAAAGCAGGGCTGGCAGAGCCCTCAGAAAGGGACCGATCCTCTTGCCCACCATCCTGGGGAGATGTTTTGTTTGTGACCACGTTATCGAGCTGCTTAGCAGGCAGGGACTCTGCCTGGTGAATGCTAGCAGCTCTGTGTCGGAGGTTAGCACAGGGAGATCAAAAGAAGGAAAAAAAGTAACTGGACTGCTTACTGCTGTCTCTTTTGCATCTCAGAAGCTTTTATGTCTCAGTTGCAGGCTCCCCAAAACTGGAGCCAGGCTCACACAGAGGGGTGCATGCTGCAGGGTCAGGCTCTGCATGGCACTGGGGCCTCCTCTCACACTCCAGTTTACCAAGCTGCCTTCCACAAATGTCTCTGCTCTGGTCTGTGGGCTCAACGCCAGCACACAGCACTGCCAAACCCATGCCAGACCTGTCGTCACACATGTAGGAACCCAGGACCTCTTTCCCACAAAGACCCTGTCTGTGTGTCCATGTGTCCAAGCCATGCAGCTGCTGCCACAGAAATGCTGCACATCCTCACCACAACCAGGCACAACATGCCCCACCAGCCTCACCAAGGAAGCACAGCACACTACAGCCCTGTGGTCCCAGATACAAACACACAACCTTTGAGCTCAGACATTTATTTGCTCTCTGGTGGAAGCCACACACCATGCAGGGCTGTACCCTCCTGCCCTGCTGGCATCCACCAGGGCACCACTTGCCACTCAGCAGCATCCTCAGGGACCACAGGTGCCACCAGGACAGCAGGCAGGACCAGGGGCTGCCAGCTGGTCCAGTAGCTCGAAGGGATTGCAGATCTTCTTCTGGAGGACAGAGAACAACCCGGGGCAGGATCAGACCAGAGGGAAACAAGAAGCGCCCTGGCAAAGTGGCATTTTCCCCTAACTGTGTTCTCTGACAGCAGGGCAGCCCAAGCAGATAGCTAACATTGGAGCAGCCCCAGGTCACTCCAGCAGCTCTTTTCTGATGTGAGGAGGAAGCCAAGAACTTCTCTGGGACTTTGGCTCTGCTTTTATCTGAGAAATGCCTCCTGCTTGGACAGGGACCCAAGAACATGTCCCACTCCCCAAGTACAAGGTTGTATTTCAGGGACACACAGCTGCAGGATGTTATCTTCCTTGCCTCTCCTGGCCCATGTACAGCCTAAAGAGCCCACCAAAGAAAGGAAAAGAGAGGCTTCAAGCAGATAGAGGCACTTTGTGCTGCGGGATCAGAGCTGGCAGCTGGCAGCTAGGGTCAAGTTAATATCAGTAGCTGGGAGGGCAACAAGCAGAAATTGCTCATTGGGATAGGCCTTCACCCCTCTGGAGCAGCCTGTCCCCAGCTGTTTCACCAGGGAAAGGATGTCTTCCCTGGGAGACCTTGGGCAGGTCTAGCTGTCAGCCTCAGCAGCCCCCACAGACATATTGTGGAGGTAAGGCGCTCTCATACATGCTGGTTCAAGCAGACCCCTGCTTTGGAAGGCTTCACCCCCTGCTGTGGTGCAGTTGCCCAAACTCAGGCACCAGGTACCACCCTTGGTGCCCCATGAGTTCCTGCCTAGCCCAGAAGGACTCAGATGTCTTGGTCCTATGGCACACCCCTCTGATATCCCAATGTAACTGATGCCACAGGACAGCCATGTCCCCGTCCCTGAACCCAGCTGTGGAGCTGCCTGCTACCAACCTTTGCTCCCTTGCAACAGCAGCCCTGTGGTGTGGCAGTGCTGGCTTGGACCAGGAACTCCTTTGCAAACCTAGAGCTCTGCAGGATCGCAGCCATCTCGGCATCCACAGCTACCGCTTCTCCTTTCTGGGAGCAAAGGAATGGTCACAGAGCTGTAGTTCAGGGTATGTGTGGCCCAGGAGACCCTAGCCACCCAGCCAGATGAAGGGAGGAATGATAGCAAGGACATAGCCTGGCCCAAAACCTTGAGAAACACTCACAACCGCCAAGCACCTGGCTTTAAACTCCCCTGTGAAACCACCAAGGATATCCTGGTCATACCTTCAACCCAATGCAATGCATGGGTCTGGATCCTTTTCTCACCCTTTTGCACCTCCCCTGTTGTATACAGCCCCTTTGCTCTCACCCACCACATCCTCCACCCAAGCTTACCCCCCAACATCATAGATCATGCTGCTGCGTAGCACTGCTTCAGCAGCTTTACCCCATCCCTACAGACCAGGACTGCTCAGCATCTTGAGGAACCCCAGGGTGCCTCCCCACACCTTGAAGGTGAAGTTGGCATCAAACACCAGCTCTCGTTCGTGCCCAACAATTCCACCACTGTAGGTGACCTGGCTCGGCCCAGCCTGGCTGCTATCTGGCACCTTGAACAGACGGAAGGTTGCAGAGACAAAGCAGCAATCGCCTGCAGGAAAGAAGTTGGTGTCTGGGGTACCAAGTGCCTGTGCTGGGACCCTACAGAGACTGGGATCCCAGCACAGCTCCCCGTGGCGCCCAGAGCCAACAGTCCTTGATTAGACCCTCACCGATGATGTTCTCCAGCTCCTTGCAGCCAATGGTGATGGGGCTGGCAGAGACCAGGCATGGGGTTTTGAACCCCACCTCCTTAGCAATGCTGTACAGGTCTTCCCAGTACAGGGCTCCTGCCAGGCACTCCCCTAGCACAAGACCATGGGCACAAGTGATGAAAGCAAAAGTCTAGTCCCACCCATCCCACACCACCCCCTCCCTGGAGCACTACGCACCCCACAGCACCCTGTGCTTCCGGATGGTCTCACTCAGGCGCTGGCTGGCATAGACATCACTGAAGTAAATTTCTCCCCCAGGCTGGAATGTAACAAGGAGTGAAAGGAGACCCCAAAAAGCAATGAGACAAAAGGGGCAGGGAGAACTGGGTACCTCCAGTGCTACCCTGCTTGGGATCTTCTGCACAGGTGTCCTCCCCTGGCCCCGTTCTGCATCCCTACCTTGCTAGATCCCATTTGCTACATTCTAGTGGCACCTCAACAACAGGATCACCCCAACTCTGCTCTGTCCCTGCCGCAGGAACCAGGCTCAGCATTACCTTTAGCACACGGTAGGCCTCACGCAGCACAGCCCGCTTGTCAGGGGCGAGGTTGATCACGCAGTTGGAGCTGGGGAGGAGACCAAGATTCATTTGCACCCTCTTGCATGCTTAGCACCACTGGCTGCTGCATGTCACATTACTTCATGCAGGATTTGGGGACACCAATTTGATCATGAAAAGGGCAGCTCTAGCCCAGACTCTGCCTTCATACGTTCCCTTTCCTAACAGGTGCTCCCAGTGGGATGCAGATCCAGACCCCATCCCAAGAACCTCAGCAGCACAGGGGGTAGCAGTGCCCTGAACAGTACCTACATGATAATATCATAGCTTTTGTCAGCCAGCCCAGCATCACTCAGCTTCTCTATGTAGCCCTGGAGGAACTCCACGTTTGGCTTTTGGTAGCCAAATTTGTCCATGTGGTAGGAAATGTGCTTCTTTGCAAGCTCAACCTGGGGGCAGGAGGGCAGTGACAGTGGGTTGATGCTGGGGGGAAGAGGGGAATCCCTGGCTATGTGCTGTACCTGGTCCTTCGTCATGTCTATCCCTGTCACATGGCCTCGCTCCCCAACCAGCTGGCTCAGCAGGTAGCAGTCTCTGCCGCTGCCACTGCCCAGGTCCAGGATCCGGCATGACTCCAGGGACTCAGGAATCACCAGACCACAGCCATAGTACCTGAAAGGATGCTGAGCTGGGCAGAAGTGCCCTCACAGTATGGTGGTCCTGGGGGCTGCAGCCCATGGGGAGGCAGCAGCGGAGGGGAGACCTTAGGGTTTACCTGGCTACCACCTCCTCGTGGACACGCTCCAAAGCATCTCTCACCACCTTGGGAAGAGGCCTGGCCAAGGTGACACATGCATTGGTTTTCAGGTCCTCTGACTTCTGCAGCTCTTTGCCATAGTAATCCTGAGATAAAACAGACAAAGGTCACTGAACTACAGCAAGGTGTGGCCTAGGAGCTCCCCAAGAACCAAAATGTGGGGACCATGCCTGCATTCAGCTTGCACACACTCCTGGTGTCCTCTGTCACTGATGCTTTCATCTGCATCCAGCTGAGAATCAGGACAAGAAGTGCCCCATTGTCCCTATCCTCCCTAGCCCCCCTTGCTTACAATCACAGATGTATTTGTGCTGTGGGAGAATTTTAATTCCCGCTTGCAGGAACTCTGTAGTCTGCCGACACCGTGTCTCCAGCGAGAGGTGCCCGGGGAACAAGGACAGGGAAAGGCGAAGTTGCTCAGCTCCCCATGCCTGCGGGAAACGGCAGCAAAGCAGCCGCCCGCACCTGATGGTTTTATCGGCGCCCCGAAACGAACTGCTCTGTGACCGCGGCAGGCAGCGCGGCACAGCCTGGGCTCGACCCTCCTGCCCAGCCGCCCCGCTGGCCCCTGCCCGTGCTCCTCACCTGCACCTCCCGATGGATCTGGTCTCGCAGGGGGCCGCCACTGCAACAGGAAAGTGGAACTGGTGTCTGACACCACACCATCGGCACGGCGCCAGGCCCTCCCGAAAGCCCTGAAGCTTCCTTTACCCCAAATATCGGAGCACCTTTTGCCCAATTGCCCACACACACACTCGGCAGTACCCAGAGAGAAGCTCCAAACGCGCAGCGTAGTGAAATGCTGCTAGGGAGACCTGACAATCTTTCCTTCACACACAGTCTCAGCTGCTCTGAAGAAACGAGCCCCCAGAAAATTCCCCGCACGGCAAACACACACACCAGCACCCCGCCCCGCTTCGCACAGAACCCTCCATCCCACGGGGTGCCCTCAGGGAGGCCCCAGGATGCGCAGCAGACCCCCGGAGCTCCGGACACCACAGCGCCCCGCCCCGCCTTCGCCCGGATTCTGACCGGCCTTGGCCACGCTCCGCCCCTACACCCTGCGCCGCCCCAGTAACCTTGCACCTCCCCGACAGCCCTCCACCGCCCCAATAACCTTGTACCGCCCCGACAGCTCTCCACCGCCCCAATAACCTTGCACCGCCCAGACAGCGGGTGCTGGCTGGTCCGCACACCGGGCACATTGTCCCGCAGCCTCCCCGCACTCAGAGGAGCTTGCCCGTCTCCGATGGGCATAACGCTGCCATCACCCTGCCCATACCCACTGCCTCTTCATACCCCCGCAGCCCACAAAAACCACCCCTCTGCCTCCTGCCCCAACGGGTCTGCACCCCAGTGGCACAGCCCTATTCCTGCTTGCCCTAAACGCAGGGAGCGCTGAGTTTGATGCCGCAGGGCTGCTCTGGCCACTGCAGAAGGTGGGACCTTGGAAGGAACAACTACCTGCAGCACAGAACTGCATGTGCAAAGCCACCCTCCAAGCTGAAGCAGGCTGGCAGACACTTCAGGACAAAGATCCACCGTGATTAAGTCTCCCCGCTGCACAAGGACTACCAGCCATGGCATTCAGCACAGACTCCACTGCATTTTGGTGGTGGTCAGGGCAGCTTTTATTCTCAGTCAGATTCTATAGCAGCTTAGAGGAAACCCTCATTCCCAAAGCGTACCTGCAAAGCCGCTGGGCTAACAGTGGGGGTGCAGGAGTTGTGCTACACCAGATGAAGCCGAAACATGCAATGGCACTGAAGCAGATGGTGGAATGCAGCAGATGAGAAGGCTCGACAGCACAGGAGCCAAACCCCAGCAGTGCTCCATCAGGAATGTGACAGGCCAATGCCAGCTTCCAGCCTGCCTTCTCCTATCAGCTGATGAAAAGCACACTCAAGCAAACAAGTGCTTCCCGTGTGCTCCAAGTGCTCCAGATAAGCAATTTACCAAAAAAAAACCTCAGTATTTATACTCTGGGCAGGAGGTTGCTCCCTGGGACATGAGTAGGAGCCCGGTTGCTAGTCCCCCAACACCAGAGAGTGCAGAACTAAGCACACCAGCTCGTGATGCTCTCCCATTTGCTTCCTGGTCAGGCCTTTGGATACCTTCCCAACCAGATACAAGCACACACCACAGCCAAGGCTGCTTCATCAAGAGCTGGAGCAGCAGCCCAGGAAGAGGAATGCAGCTGAAGGCCGAGGGCCGTGCAGATGGGCTGTCAAGGGGATGAAATTCCAAAGTCTGGCAGAATGGAAAATAAGATAAACTCCAAGCAGGATGCTGGACAAGCCACGTCCAGCTGGGCCAGCAACAGGGCTGTGTGCCCAGACTCATCTCTTCAGAAATCCTGGGCTGAGGCTGACATCTCAGTCTATACTGCAGCACCGCTCTCACCCACCCAGGCACTTGCAGCTCCCACTGATTAACATGCCCTAAATTGTACTCTGTGTCTAAATACACACCAGTGTCAAACTGTAGCCACCTGCACCTAGAATGCATGGCTAGACTTTATGCATTTCTTTCATGGGGTGCTGCTGTGGGCTGAGTACCTCACACTACATGGGAGGGAAGTGGACACAGGAATTGTTGGATGGAGTAAAGTTTCAAGTAAATTTGTTAGGTGCTGGTGAGCAGACAAGCATCCTGGAACAGAGATGTGGATGGAGGCACAGAAGAGGGGCCCACATGCCCAGAAACACAGAATCTGCACATATCCCAGCTGACGTCCAGCACCATCCAGACACAGGTCTGAACCTCGGGGTCTGGAGGGGCACGGACACTTCGCTGCCCTCAGTGCCAATCGAGATGTCCTTGTGCCTTCTTCAGCTATGCTTCATTTCAGCAAGTGACTCAGCTGGTCCTGTAGGTTTGATGACTGCTCAACACTGGGAACCAAGCAAGAAAAGATTCAGTGAAATCTGCTCCACAGATCTCATCCCATGGCATCAGAACAGCTTGGGTGCTGACCCTATAGCAAAGAGAAACCCTGGGATTCCACAACCCACCTCAGTGTCCCAAGGCAGACCTCATTTTGTGCATTCATAAGCAGACAGCTCTACACTACACCACCCTCAGCTCCTATCACAAACCCCTCACAAGTTCCACCATGCTAATGAAACAAATGGAAGTTCTGGTAGAAATCCTCCCTCCACTCAAATCTCCAACTCTTCACACTCCTGAAACACTCTCCCACTGGGCAAGATCTGCCAGCTGCCAAAAACTTTTTCACTCTATTTTCTCCCACCCTACTCCATCACTTTTCCCTTTGCATCAACCCCCATACATCCCCCAGGTTCTCCTGGTGTTTCTTCATCTGACTACTCACTTCTTCTGAATTGCTTCTTGCCTAGATGAGAAAAGGAGACAAAAAGAGCATTAGAGAGCAAAATCTCAGCAACTGGGTTCATGTTATATTAAGAAAAGGGACTTGATCAAAAGCTCAGGAAGCAAAACCCCTAGTGTGTTTCCAGATTAAGTTCTGAGAGGACAGCAGCAGCATTGGCTTCTCCCCCTTAGCCTTAGACGTGTCACACACTTTCAAAGGAGATACAGTGCAGGAGGCAAAAAGCCCAGCTCCCACCCCAAAACAGCCTGAAATATACAGCGGGTCTGAAAAGGAGCTGGAAGACAACAGTTTTGAGAAGCCAGGCAAGAGGGATCAGCCTGAGTGGGCTTCATGCAGTTTTTAAATTGAATGGAAAGGGATTGAGAGATGCACTCAGCTCCCTAAACAGAATGTGGTGACTCCTACTTACTGGTACTGTAGATGAGTCGTTATTATGGCCATTTTCCTTAAACTCTGTGGGAGAACAAGACAAAGGATGAATGTTTGATGGGAGAAGCTCATCAGAATGAGAGAGCAAACTGTGCCAGTGCCCCGAGGAGCTCTTCCAGCACAACCATCATTGTACTATTGCACTTCCTCCAAAACACCCTCACCTGCATCTGCCAGCAGTGGCACATTCCCCTCCTCCTCCCAATGACAGGCACAGACACAAAGTGATTTATTTCAACCTATACCCCTCCTAAATCTTCTGGTAGTGACAGCACAGCTTAAGGGCTGTGGGCTTGGGCTGTACACTGGAAGACCAGCCACAGAATTGGGTTTAAGAAGCACTGTTCTGGCCACCAGACTTGTTGCCTGAACGTGTTTCATTTCAGAGCCCCAGAAAGATGTCTGCATATCTGTTGTTAAACCCTCCTCTCTTCTGGTCCACTAGAAACACTCTTGCTCTAAAAGGTATACAGTGCTTACATCTTCTGAGTGCAGGATGGCATCTTCTTGCATCACCATGTTTCTAGCAGCTTGACCCAGCAGCTGAAAGACAAACGAACAGAGCAGACTGAAAGGCAACAGCTCCGAATTTGCCAAGACGCTTGTGACAGCTGCTCAGCAGACCTGCAGGCAAGGCTGACAACTCAGGGGCCGCAGGTGACACGTCTGGAGGGGAGCACCGCGGTGCCGTGCCCGCACCTCAGAGCACTGGAGTTTGGGAGATCCAGAGGCGCCGCTCCAGCCCGTCACTCAGGGCAGCCTCCAACTTCCCACCACCTCCCCAGCGCTGTCACAGGCAGCCGGAGCGCAGGGACGCTGGCACCTGCGACCCAACAGCAGTCCGGCGGCGCCCCGACGGCCCAGCCACGCCCGCTGCCGGCCCATGACGTTCTCGTCCCCCGCCCGGCCTCAGGGCCACCTCTCCCCCGGACTACAACTCCCAGTGTGCCCCGCGTCGCCCGCCTGCTCCCGGCGGTCCCGCTCAGCAGCCGGCGGCGCTCGGCCGGGCCGCAGCTCCCCGCCCACGCCGCCCCGCCCAGACGATGCCCCCAACAAGCGGGTGGTGACCGGACCGGGCCAGGTCGCCCACTGTCCCCGGCTCCTTCTCGCCTCGCGGCCGCGCTGCATGCCCGGCCCCCTGTAGTCGGCCGTCCGGCAGCACCCGCCCCTCACCTCGGCGCTACGGGAGCCCTTCAGCACCTGCTTGGTGAGGGCGATCACGTCAGTGCCGCAGCTCGTCACCTTCTCGGTCAAAAGCCCCTTCACCGAGTGGCCGAAACGCGCCTGGGCGTCCGCAGCGCCGCCCGCCGCCATCTTACCCTGCCCGCGCCCCGCCTCGCCCCGCCGGGCGCCGCTACGGCGAGCGCCGGAGGCCGAAAGGCTCGGGAAGGCGCAAGGCTCGTGGCGAGTTGGGGTACTGCCGTGGAGGGATAGTTTCTGCCTGGCGCCGGCTCCCTTGGGGCTCTTGCTCCCCTGTTACCTCCCCCAGGACACCTCAGGCTCAGACATCACCCCAGGCACTGACACCCGAAGCTTCCCAGCATTGCCCGGGGCTGCCCGGTGCTCACTGTCGCTGCCCAGCACTGCCCAGTGCTGACCAGGACTGATGAGGGCTCACAAAGGCTTTATGGCACTGACCACTGCTTGCCCAGTAACCGTCCGGGGCTGACCAGTGCTGCCTATAGCTTTCCAGTGCTCACCAGTGCTGATCAAAGTTGTCCAGCACTGCCAAGTGCTGCCCATTGCTGCCCAGCACTAACCAAGGTTGATGATCCGGGCTGATTAGGGCTTCTTAGCATTCCCAGTGTTCTTGGGTGCTGTCCAGCAGGCTCCAGTACTTGCCCAGCACTCCCCAATACTTGCCCAGCACTCTCCAGTGCTGACCGGGGCAGATCAGCACTCCCCAGTGCTTGCCCAGTGCAGTCCAGTGACTCCTGGCCCTGTGCTGCTTATCCCTTCCCAGGCATGTTGAGGGGTTTCCAGGTAGAGGACAGACTTAAATGCCCCACCAGCAGCACTCATGGCACCCAGGGGAGAATAGGTGCCCCCACCCCATACCCTTTCTCACCCTCTCCAAGGTCCTGGGGATGGAGCCCTCAGGACAGATCCCATCCTGGGTATCTCCTGGCACACAGCCCACTGGATGCAGCTCCCCCATGGCCACCCACTGCAGCCATGGCCCAGCTGCCCTCGTTCCCTACTGGGTGTCCAGCTGCAGAGCTGGCCATGGGCCCAGTGCTCGGTTTCCCCCTTGCAGTCCCCCCCGATAAGGAGGCAAGCTTGCCTCAGAGTCAAGGTGACAACCCCACAGACAGTATAAAGGCCCCCTGCACTGTCACAGCCCCACAGCCAGCCCCATCATGCTGCTGCTGGGTGCCCTGCTGCTAGCCCTGGCCCTGCTCTGTGCCTGGGGACTGGCACACCAGCGAGCCACCGCAGCCATGGGGATGGGTTCAGGGCGCCCACGGAGCCTGCCAGCCCTGCCTCTGGTGGGGAGCCTGCTGCATCTGACGGGGCACCCCCAGCTCCACCTGCGGCTTTGGCGCCTGCAGGGCCGCTACGGCAGCCTCTACGCCCTCTGGATGGGCTCCCACTACGTGGTGGTGGTCAACAGCTACCAGCATGCCAGGGAGGTGCTGCTGAAGAAGGGGAAGGCTTTCGCTGGACGGCCCCGCACTGTGAGTCAGCAACAGGTTTTGGGGGATTCCCTCCCACTGTGGCATGGGGTGAGGTGGGGGTGCTCCCAAGAAAAGCACCAGCACCCAGAGTGGTCTGTCTCCTCTGCCCATCCTGTCTGCAACAAGACAATGGCAGGGGCAGCTGCTCTCTGCCCAGTTCCCAGGGCAAATCCTACATATCTTCTATCTCTAGAGTGACTTCCCTGGGGGCTGGCTGTATCTCGGGGTGTGGGGATGTGGTTCAGGTGCCACCAGGCTCCCTGCACCCCCTAAGTTTGTTGGGCACCCCAGCCCCTAACCTTGATATCTATCCCCAGACTTCTTCACCGGTCCCTGGGAGGGAGGGAAAGCAAAACTCTTGGCCCACCAACATTAACCAACAGCCTGCTATACTGTTTCTGGAATGAGATGATCACCTAGCATCACTGCTCCCCAGTACACGGTCCCAGTGTGGCTGCCCTGCAGGGGGGTGACCTGGGGGCTGCCTGTCGCACAGGTGACCACGGACCTACTGTCCCGGGGGGGCAAGGACATCGCCTTTGCCAGCTATGGGCCCCTCTGGAAGTTTCAGCGCAAGCTGGTGCATGCTGCCCTCTCCATGTTTGGGGAGGGCTCACTCGCCCTGGAGAGAATCAGTAAGTGCCCTCCACCAGCCCACAAACTCCCTCCCAGCTCTGTCTCCCTCTCCTGCTTGACCCAGGCTGGACTATTCTTTTCTCCATTCCCTAATCTCCTGGGAAACAAGGAGAGACTCATTGGCACAGCCCAACCTCCCCGGCATCCTCCCGGTTTTCCTAGCAGGAGCTCAGGCCCTCTCCTTCCTTGCCCAGTACCTCGCACCACCTCCCCCTATGTGTTTTCCACCCTGAGCTTTGACTCCTCTCACTCACTGAGGCACGGAGCCAGCTCCGGGTCCTCCAGGCTCCTTGCTCCACCCACGAGGAGCCTCAAGCTGCACACAGAGATTTCTCTGCTTGTCTCCGCTCTCTCTGCTCCTCCCTAGCACCCAGCATCGTTCTTTCTGCCTGTCCCAGCCCCTCAGGGCTCAGCCCTAGCTGGAGGGTGCTTGCTGCAGGCAGCACACCCTGCATGAGTGGGGGACTCCTCTTTCCAGCCCCGAGCTGCCCCCTCCATCCCCTTGGCGTCACCACCACGCCCTTACCTGCCTCTCCCCTCCACCCCAGTCTGCCGAGAGGCTGCATCCCTGTGTGAGACTCTCAGCGCTGTGCAGGATATGGCCCTGGACATGGCTCCCGAGCTCACACGGGCTGTCACCAACGTGGTCTGCTCCCTCTGCTTCAACTCCTCGTACCGGCGTGGGGACCCTGAGTTTGAGGCCATGCTGGAGTACAGCCAGGGTATCGTGGACACTGTGGCCAAGGAGAGTTTGGTGGACATCTTCCCCTGGCTCCAGGTGAGCAGGGACATGGGAACTGCCTATTCCTCTCACTTCAGATGAGAAGAAGGAGCTGGGATGTGTCCTGTGGGAGCAGGACCTGAGGCCCCCACGGTTAGGAGGGTCCTTGGTCCCTGCCCCAGTGTCCCACAAGAATAGGTGCCCTGGTAGGCATGGAGTGACAGCCTGGAGGTCTGCAGAGGCTGAGCTGGAATCTCTTGTTGTGATGGGCCTTTTCTCCCCCAGATTTTCCCCAACAAGGACCTGGCCCTGCTAAAGAGATGCCTCAAGATCCGGGACCAGCTGCTCCAGCAAAAGTTCACTGAACACAAGGTGCCAACAGGGCTAGGACAGGGAGATAATCATGAGTGGTGGGGTGGAGAGGACTGTATCAAGAACAGCCCAGCTCACATGTGTCTCCTGGTAGGAAACCTTCAGCGGGGACACTGTGAGGGACCTCATGGATGCCCTTCTGCAAGTGAGGCTCAGTGCCAAGAACAGCAGCCCACCAGCACCAGGGCTGGAGCTGACTGATGACCACCTCCTCATGACAGTGGGGGACATCTTTGGTGCTGGTGTGGAGACCACCACGACTGTGCTCAAATGGGCTGTGCTCTACCTGCTCCACTACCCTGAGGTAGGGCTTCAAGACAAGCAGATACCAAGAGTGATGTCAGGTCTTACAAATAAGCAGGGTCAAGATGTGGGCATTTCATTTCTGCCTGCACAACCTGCCAGGATGTGCTGCTGATGCTGGGTGTACCTCACTGCCATGGAGAGCCCTCATGCACAGGGCATCCCCCTCCTAAGGCTCCAACCCCAGCCCTTGTTCCTCTCCCAGGTCCAGAGGAAGATCCAGGAGGAGATTGACCAGAAGATCGGGCTGGCACGTCACCCCCACCTCAGCGACCGCCCGCTGCTGCCCTACCTGGAGGCCACCATCAGTGAAGTGCTGCGTATCCGTCCTGTGTCCCCTTTGCTCATCCCACACGTGTCCTTGGCTGACACCAGGTGAGACCCTACCAGGGGAGAGCCTGTACGAGGGCTGAGACTGCAGGTGCCATCTCATTCTGTGTTTGCCTTGCAGCATTGGGGAATACTCCATCCCCAAGGGCGCCAGGGTCGTCATCAACCTCTGGTCTGTGCACCACGATGAGAAGGAGTGGGACAAGCCTGAGGAGTTCAACCCTGGTGGGTTGGGTGCTCCCTGTCCTCTTTGGGGAACAGGGAACAGCAGAGTGAGCCCAGGGGAGACTTGGTGGTAGGATCCTGCTCCCCCCACTGTGTGGGGCATTTGCACCATCCTCTGCTTTTTGCAGCTCACAGGGGACACACACGGCGAGCTTGGGCAGGTCTGGGGCAGAAGGAACAATCTCTGCTGATGCCAATGGTGCCCTTTTCCCCTTGCAGGCCGTTTCCTGGATGAGCAGGGCCAGCACATCCACTCACCCTCGCCCAGCTACCTGCCATTTGGAGCAGGGATCCGTGTCTGCCTGGGTGAAGTCCTGGCCAAGATGGAGCTCTTCCTCTTCCTGGCCTGGGTGCTGCAGAGGTTTACGCTCGAGTGCCCCCAGGACCAGCCCCTGCCCTCACTGGAGGGCAAGTTTGGTGTCGTGCTGCAGGTGCAGAAGTTCCAGGTGAAGGCCAGGCTGCGGGACGCCTGGCGAGTGGCCTCGTGATGGGGACAAGCCCTGCATCCCAGGCAGTGGTTCCCAGAGGGGATGGAACAGGACCGTGGAGGCTATGCCCTGCCTGTCCCACGAACGTGGGGCTGTCCAGATAAAGCTGTTCCCAACGCAGCATGGCTCCGGCTATTTTTTGGGCAGGCAAGAGAGGGGCAGGGAGTGGCAGAAGGGTGCTTGAGGCATATCATGGCCCCACAGCTTCACGTGAGCACTGGGCTGAGCCGGGAGGCCACAGCCCCTCTGTGGGGCCGCTAACATGGACTGCCCCTTCACTTTCCCAGGGATGTGAGGTGGGGAGCCCATCCAGAGACAACTGTAAGCCATGGAGACCAGCCACCAGCTTAGCTGCTGGGGGAGGGGCCCACTCCAGCTGAGTAAGAGGGGAAAATAAGACCAGTGGGCTGTTTAGGGGTGAGGGATGACCAAGTTATGCTCAGCAGCTGTGACCCTCGGCTGGCCCCTGCCTCAGCTTCCCCACTGGAAGCAGGGAGAACAGGTTGCCCAGAGAGGTTGTGAATGCTCCCTCCCTGGAGGTATTCAAGGCCAGACTGGATGAGGCCTTGAGCAGAGCAACCTGGTCCAGTGGAAGGTGTCTTTCCCCATGTCAGGGGAGTTGGAAATAGGTAATTGTTAAGGTCCCTTCCAATTCAAACCATGCTATGAATCTATGAAAACAATGTGATATGGGCTGGGAGCTGAGCCCACCACAGGGTAGAGAGAGCTCCCCCAGCCCTGCCTTACTCTGCCCCATCTCAGAGCTGCATGTTCCCACTACTGGGACTGCCTTACCCTGCTCCTCCCAGGGAAAAAAGGAAACAGTTTTGAGTTTCCTGCAATTCTAGCTCCCTGTCATCTTCCTCTCCCCCCCCTGCTGCCAGCACAGGCAGGCAGTGCACACGAGTGCCTGCACGCACAGGTCCTTGACAGCCGGTCTGTGTGCAAAGCACAGGGCTGCACTCGAGCACGTACGTGCGTGCACCTGTGCTCATGTGGACACACATGGCCCCTTCGAGATGGGACGTGAGCTCCTTGGAGGACTGCAGGGCTGTTCAGCTGCAACCCCTCTAGCAGCTGCTGTGGGAAGGCACAGGCAGCCCCAGCTCTGGCTGGAAGCAGGGCCCCCCACTGCCCAGAGACACAGAAAATAGGGACTTGGGGGTGCTGGTGGAGGAGAAGCTCAATGTGAGCCACCAGTGTGCACTTACAGCCCAGAAAGCAAATCCCATCCTGGGCTGCATCAAGAGAAGCACAGCTAGCAGGTTGAGGGAGGTGATTCTCCCCATCTGCTCCACTCTGGTGAGACCCCACCTGGAGTACTGTATCCAGTTCTGGAGCCCCTATTAAAAGAAGGATCTGGACATGCTGGAACATGCCCAGAGAAGGGCCATGAGGAGGATTAGAGGGCTGGAGCACCGCTCCGATAAGGACAGACTGAGGAGCTGGCGCTGTTCAGTCTGGAGAAGAGAAGGCTTTGAGGAGACCTTATTCCAGTATCTTAAGGGGGCCTACAAGAAAGCTGGGGAGGGACTTTTTAGGGTGTCAGGTAATGACAGGACTGAAGGGAATGGAACAAAACTAGAAATGGGTAGATTCAGATTGTAAGTTAGGAAGAAATTCTTCACCATGAGGGTGATGAGACACTGGAACAGGTTGCCCAGGGAAGTGGTAGAAGCCCCATCCCTGGAGGCTTCTAAGGCCAGGCTGGATGTGGCTGTGAGCAACCTTATCTAGTGTGAGGTGTCCCTGCCCATGGCAGAGGGGTTGGAACTAGGTGATCCTTGAGGTCCCTTCCAACCCTAACAACTCTATCATTCTAAGAGTACCCAGAGGTGTCTGGTCCCCATGGTCTGAGCTCAGCTGCAGCACCCCCAGGCCCAGTGAATGGGCACCATGAAGCTGAGGGCTGGTGACACTCACTGTGCAGCAGCATGGCATCTCATGCCTGCACGGTGTCCCCAGGCCCAGATGTTCACTGTCTGGGTGGATCATGGCCATTGCTTTCAGCAGCATAACCTTCCCGTAACACGAGGGGCTGTGTTTGCTTTCACTGAAAACTACTGTGCCACGGAGGGCAGCGTGAAGTTAGGCTTCTGGTTCTCCATTACTTGACCTTTTAATATTTAACTAAAGAGCAACACAATTATAGCTCAGGGCATCTGGAGGGAAAGGAGCGGGGGAAGAGGGGAAAGCCCTGCACAGCCCCAAAATAGTGCAACATCCCCACCCTGAACATCCCCACATTTTGCACCTTTTCTGTTTCCCCCTGCCCTCTCTCTCATGCTAGCAAGCATGCAAACTGACATAAAACTTCCCCACCCCTAAACTTTCTACCTCTCCATCACAGTGTGTATTTTCTTTCTAAGTGCCAGCACTTTGATTTCACCCAGCCTTCTCATTGCTCAGCATCTGGTGCCAAATGGCTCTCATCGGCCTGCAGTGTGGCACAGGACTGATGAAGGCAATGCATTTTCAGCCTGGCACAGAGGCAGGAGCATCTTCCCTGCTCCCAGCACCTTCTTGTATCAGCTCAGGGTGGAAGAGAGGAACTGGAAGAACTACCATGCACATACCTGTCCCTGGGGCATGCAGCTGACCTACCAGAAGCAGGGCAGAAGGGAGCAATGCCAGCAGAGTCTGAAACTGGGTGGGTGAAGGGGGACTGGGCTCAGAGTGGGTTTGGAGAAAACTTGGCTAAACACAAATGCTCTGGGCTTTGATGGGAACTGGCACCTGGTCCTTCCCCCTGCTCTAGATCCTGTCCCAGGCAGCATGTGCTGGCAGGGAGGCTCCTTTCCAGCATCCTGCAGTCACCAGTAACCGCAGCATCTCGCTGACTCCAGGAACATCAGCCCAAGATTTCCAGCATCTCTCTCCCCCTTGGCCAAGGCACTACATTTGTTCTCACTGGGCCAGCACCTTGCACATGCACTGCCACCCCCAATGCACTCCCAGCAAGATTTGTGCACTCACAGCAAGTACTCAAAATGGGCAGAAATGGGGACTTTGGGACCAGGGATGTTTCTAAGCTGGAGAACACCTCTGGCCGCTTGCACAAAGTGCACTCTCTGGCTGGGTTTCCCTATTCTCCAGGGCCACCACGTGCTGTTCCCAGGCCTGGAGACCAGCCATGTGCTGCAGACCACATCATGCTGAGCACAGCCCTTCTGTGGGTGTCTTGCTCCCTGTCCCAAGCCACCTCCTCCCAGTCAGCTGACTGGGAGAAGATGCTGCTGCAGAGGGCTTCAGTACCCAGCAGCAGCTGCCTGGCACCCTGTGAGCTGGTAAACAGCTGCCAGCGTGGCTGCTTCTCACTCTGGGAACGAGCAGAAATGCTGCTGAATCATCTGGATGGTGTTTATGACCTGACAGTTGCTCTGGGGCCATGTTGCTGCGCTCCAACTCCTGAGCCCACCAGACAGCATCACATGAGATGCTGGCAGTGAGGCAGCACCAGACTCAGCCTGTGGCAGATCCCTGCCTCCTCCCTGAGCCCCCTGTGGAACTCAGGGTCACTTGAGATGTAAGACTCTCAAATCAACCACCTTAGATGAGATCTTTGGCTTCATTCAGACCTGGCACTGGGCAAACTGGCACTCCAAAAACTGGTGGAAGGAGGTGACCATGCCTACAGGAGACACAGGGGAACCTCAGTATCTGCCACTGGGTTCAGGTGGCCAAGCATGGGCAGCAGCTGAAAATGATGAGGCGTTTGCTGCTGAAATAGTACTGCTGTAATGGCTTCAGTCATGTTGGGTCCTTGCCCTCCCTCTGGGGCCATGCAAGGTATTTGCACAGGGGGAGCCCAGGACAGGAGGGAGCAGTGCCAAAGAGCTTGGAGGACAAGTTCAGGGGTGTTGGGAACCCTATAGGGGCTCTATCTCCTTGAAGCAGAGGAGATCTGCAAGAGAGGAACTAGCGACAGTGGAAAGGATGAAGCTGCTTCATCCATAATTTTTCCCACAGCGTACTCCAGGTACCCCATGAAGTAGAGATGCAGCACACTGAGGACCCAAGTGCACCAGGAAGAGCAAGCCCAAACCTTCCCATTGCACAAACTCATTTTCTGGGGGTACAGTTACCCCACAGTGCCCATCTGACCTAGATGTTACAGCGCTCAGCTCTGGAGCCCTTAAGTTTCAGGGGCTTTGCTTTGCACCAGGCATCCGACAGCCAGCCCCGAGCTTGTGCCAGTTTGCTGCAGCTGGGATGGGAGGAGTGAACAACACTCAAAATACCTTCTGGCCCTGAGGAGGGCATGGCATCAGGAAGCTGAGTAAGCACGAACCTCAGGACACAGCTGTTCACAGGACAAAAACAAATCAAGAAACAAGTCAGCAGCCTGTGACCCCCCCAACCCCGACACAGAGACTGCAGTGCTTGCACCACTGCTGGAATGCTCTGGTGTGGGCACCAGTCCCATCTGATAAAAACAGATCTGTACTGCAAGGGAGAGCACAGAGGAACCAGCTCTGATGAAGAAAGGTGACTCATCCTGACCTTCCCAGGCTGCCTGCTTATGGGATGCTCTGGGTCCAGTCCAGGCTTTTCCTTTAGAAACAAAAGAAGAAAAAAGAACAAGGAGGGGAAAACTTTCCCAGAATGTGTTGCTCAGGGAAGGTGAGTGAGGGCCAGGAGGCAACAGGCTGTGGGAAGAGGCACGAAGAGTTTATTCACTGGAGTGAGATGATGCCTTGGGCTCCCTGCCAAGCTCCACCGGGAGTGGGCCACTGTGGGATGAGCCCAGCCAGGGCATGCAGAGCACAGGATATTTGGCTGTGGGAGCCCGAGCTGCATGGGGCAGGAAGTGAGCACGTTCCAGGCTCTCACTGCTGACGTACATCACAGAATAGTAGAGGTTTTGAAGGGACCCCTGGAGATCATCTAATCCAACCCCCCTGCTAATGCAGAGCTCCAAGCAGCAAGGGGCACCCAGGGAGCCCTGAGTTCCCATCACTAGGTGGCACAGTTTTCAGTGAAGCCTCCTGAGTTTGTTTTTGTCCTAGAGGGTTGCTCAGGTTTCCTGCCCTCAGGAAGTTTTTGATGACTACACGTAATGCAGAAGTTTAACTGCACCTCAGTTTTCTTTAGCCTCGGGTTAGGCAGGTACAAGCTCTGAGAGCAGGCTGTCAGCAAGCACCAAGACACTCGATTCACTCCTCCTCCTCCAGCCAACACCCATGCACTGGGTTGTACAAATGCAATGATATACTGCAGGGAAATCACATGGGTGCTCCCAGAGAGGGGAATTTGCATCATCAGAGCTGGAGTCCCTTGGGAACAATGAAGCAGTGCTGGAGTACCCACCAGCCCCAGCAGTCCCTGCTCTGCCTGGAGGACCCTGTGGCGGTGCTACTACATGAAGCTCTGCAGAGCCTGTCCCAGGTGACACACCCCAAGCCTGTCAGGAGGCCCACTGGGTCCTTGCCCTCGGAGCCAAGGTAAAAACATGCTGTGTAAGTGTCACTGCACCATCACAGACTCCAGCATGAATAAGATTTCAAGGACTGGCATCAACACTTAGAGCACATTGTAAAGAAAAATGAGCAGTGGATTGACACTATTTCATTCTCAATTGTGCTGCATTGTTTACAACTCAGTTTTGAAATGAAATTTTCATGACTCCCATAAATCACTTGTCCCTTGTACCTGGCAATAGGTGGGTTTAGTGCTCTGGTGTTAGAGATGCACACTTACCTGCGTGCTCACACCTTCCTTCTGCATTCTACACCCATAGCGTGTGTCTGGGGGAAGAGCTCTCTTTGGGCTCTGTTGGCTTTCTACAAAGGGCGAATCCAGAACCTCTTTAAAGCTCCAAAACTGGAGCTCTGGAACTCCTCTGCTTGTCCCTGGTTTTCCCCCTGTAGAAGCATCAGCCAGGATGTCTCTGAGGAGCTCACCTGCCCGGTGTCCTGCCCTGCACCATTCCTCCTCCCCCTATCAGCTGCCCCAGTCCAGGTCTAAAAGCACAAAGCACCAAGAGTCACAGTGATAGTCCTGTTCCTACTCAGGCATACATGAACTTAAAAGACAACAGTTTTGCCCTGTTTGTTCCTTATGGTCTTGAAAAGCCTAAAAACCCTCCAGGAGTCATAAAACCTGCACACCACTGCTTCTTCTGGACTTTTAAGGCTAGAAACATCAGCTCAGCTTATTGGTACTCACCTCTATGTCCACAGTAAAAGTAGGGAGGGTTCCCTGAGCCCATAGTGGAATAGCAAGAAAGCAAACAAGGAGATTTTTCTCCTATGCCAACAGAAATGTTGGCAGAAGGTCTCCCACTGGCACACAGCCATCCCCAGGATTTACAGCAGTAAAACCCCACTCTGCTTTTTTAGCTTCCTCTGTGGTGCAAGGAACAAAGCCAGGTGCTGATACATACAGAATTCCTAGGGGTGGCACTGGGAATCTTTAATTCATTTCTCAAAAGATGTGCATGGTCAGCAAATACAGCTGGAAGCTACCAGTCCTCAGGTGGTCTTGGTGCACAGTGAGCCAGCCCAGTGCTGGGGCACACACAGCCTCCCCGTTACCGCTCACGTTCCAGGCATCCAGGAACGAGGCCTTCTGAATCCAGCCCTTGTAAAACACTTAAGAGCATAGTAAGATGCAAAACTGAAGAGTCACTTTCATCAGCTGTGCTGATAGAGGAGAAAGGCTGTGATGGGCAAAGGAGTGAGAGTCTCCTAAACCTTGTAAGGTAAAAGTGCTCTCCTCAAATACATGGGTACAACACTGAAATGAGCACCACTTGCCTTGCTCCATCGTCTGTAGCCACCACCTCCAGCTCAGAAAAACTACACAACCTCCAGCTCAGAAAAAAACCAAACTACAAACCAAATGCACCACCTAAACCATCCTAATTCTTACCCCCACAAAATGATACGCACACACATGGGGGAGTTATCAGAAAAGGCATTGTATTTTGGTTTCCACCTCATTTAAAACTGATTTTGGTGTTCAATCAATCAAATCTGAGTATGTTTGAGTTCAGTTTTAAATTATTGTTATTTCCCCCCCCTCCCCTCATAACAGTAATGATCTGGACAACCATCATTATAAAAGGGACAGGGAGAAAACCCAAGAACAAGAGACATAGTCTGAACTGTGCTCTCCTCCACAGGAGCACTCTAGGGAATGTTAGTTTCAGCTCTTTGTTTCTTTGTTTGTTTTTCTTCGCTTCTCTTCTTTCCCCCCCCAACCCCTCCCCCCCTTCAGGTTGTTACTAACAAAATCTCTACCATTTATTAAAGCAAAGCTACAGTAAATTTTCTTGCAGTCTTACAGCAGGCTTTCATATTATACCAGTAGGACTTGCATGCATGGATTGCAGTCACACACACACACACACACACACACTCTCTCACAGACATTATACAGTAGCCAGTTGCCACCATTAAAAAAAAAAAAAGGGGGGAAAAAGGAAGAAAGAAACCAAGCAACCAACCAACCAAGCAACCAACCAAGCAACAACAACCTGCCCCGCCAGACATCAATTTCTTTTAAGTGGTCAACATTAGAATCGCACCAAACTTATGGATTAAAACCAAGAAAACCAACACAACAAAAACCACCCCAAACCCTCCCCCCCCCCAAAAAAAAAACAAACACCCCAACACCCAAAACCTAACCCAAGCCAAAACACCTGCACAGGTCTTCCACATGGACACAGTAAAAGTCATCCCTTTGCAATGGCCGGAGCTCTCGTCTCCATTTGTTCAACATGCATGGCTGAAGCTTGAAGGCACGCTGGCCAAAGAGAGCCCTGTTCTTTGTTATTTCATTTATTTATTTATTTAGTCATCTTAACTCAAGTGTGCTGCTCTCAGGGTGCAAGGAAAAAACAAACAAAAAAAAAACCACCAACAAAGAAAAAAGAGGGGGAAAAAAATATAACAAAATGAAGGCAAGCCCTTTCGCAGCACACCGGGAAAAGGTCATTCGGAGACCACAGTACTTGGAAGGCAGCCCAGCTGCCTGGATTCTACTTCTAGCTGTGCTCTTCGAGGCATTGAAGGAATACACTCGTCTTCAAAAATGACAGAGAAAGGCAAATTTCTGCAAACCCTTTCTTTTTCAAACTGCTTACAGTAGACTTAACAACTCCTTCTGGATGAAACTGGTCCTTCAGTCACCAGCTTCAGGTGGGAAATACCTTACCTGCTGTCTTAAAACACTGAAGCACCAGAGGTTATAGGCTGATGTGTTCAGGCATTCATCAGCTCCAGGAAAACTTAACACCAAAAAGGAGAAGAACAAAAAGAAGAACAACAAAAAAGATCCCAAGAAAACCCAACCCCAAACCAAAACACCTGCAATGAAAAGAAATCCCCAATGCCTCAAGAGCATTGCATCAAACCAGACCTCTTGGGCTACTGACTGCTGGCACTGTCAGAAGCTGCTTGCTTCTGGGAAGACACCTGGAGGTTGAAGCCTTACAGTGATTTTGAATCCTCGCAGGGTGAGATTTGCTGAGCTTTACTGATTGTGAGATAAAGCAGTGTTTCAGAAAACTAAACCCAACAAACTCGTAATAACCATCACCAAAATCACAACTGGGAAAATTCCATTTGTCAGAAGGTCTTATTGAAAAACATCAGTCCCTGTCCTGCAGAGCAGGACTGACACGATTAACAAAACCCAGAGCGACCTGTCCCCCACAAGCTGAGCCTTCGAGGACTAGTCCCCGAATTACACTGGAGGGGGGAAAAGAAAAACAAACCCACAAAAAGAAGGCTGTATCACCTTTTCCTCCTGTTAAAGTTTTAATCCTCTTACTCCACTTTCATTTCTTTGTATTTTCCCCCAGTCCTCCTTTCCGCTCTGCCACCTTAGCTGGGGGAGTTACTAGTACAAGAGTTTGGAGAGTCCTGCTCGTTTATTGTGTTCAAGAGTACACACACCGGCTGCCGGGGCAGGTGGTGGTGGCTGTGTTCACGGTGCTCCTCTTCCGTGGCATTAAAAAGCCCTTCCTCCTCGTCCCCGTGGGGACGGCCGCTGCAGCTGTCACAGAAGTCCAGGGGCCCGTCTAGAGCATCATCGATGAGCCCGTCGAACTCCTTCAGGTCGTCATCGTGATGGCCCCGGTTGCAAACGCAGACCTCGATGCCCGAGTCGCCGGTGAAACGGCGCTGCCTCCCTGGCGTCTTGTCCTTCCCGTCGGGAATGGCGCTGCTCTGCTCTAAGCTCTCAGAGCTGTAACCTTTCAGCAGTCCCTCCTTGCACTCCGTATCCTTATCGGGACCGGCCCTCTCCACGAGCTCGGCTCCCGTGCTGGTTCCGCCGGGCTCGACGCTTTGCATTTTGGCAACCGCTCGCTCGGGCAGCGAGGCGGTGGAGGGCTCGGGGTCCCTGAGGCTGGGCAGCCCCCCGGCACTGTCAGTACTGCTGTTATTGCCGCTGGCTCCTGCTGAGCTGCTCTGTGCTGGCTGCAGGTTTCTTGGTGTGTCTGGGATTGTGCTACTGCTGCCTGCTGGGATGCACTGCTGATGTAAGGCACTGTACGGTGGCGGCGGGGTCGGTGGTCGGTTCACCACTTCCTCATAGGGAGGTAGTAAATAATTTGGCAAAAACCCTAAAATTGGGAAGCAAGCAGAAGTTATTTTGTGAACAGCTGATCTGGGGAAACAAGTCATTAGTATCAGCATCTCGTCTGTCACCTACCAGCTCAATGGGCTTCACAGGGGGTGCTAAAACTCAGCCCAAATGAGACTCGGCATGTTTTAGAGAAGCAGCAGCTGCGGCACAGGAAGGCACCATTACAGTGGGGGATGGATACAGTTGGGACCAGCAGCATAGTCTCCTGGCTCTCAAGTCAATGCTGAGAGCTGCCAGGAGAATGTCCCCCCACTGCCTTGTACCCTAGTGTAGCCCCACATATCACACCAAGGGTGAGTGGAACAGCTCAGGAGATAACTCATCAGCCCTCTCCAAATCTGGCTTCTCAGCTGAGTTGCCACTTTCAAGATTAATATTTTATCTCTTCAGCACTGGTTAGGCCACACCTTGAGTACTGTGTCCAGTTCTGGGCCCCTCAGTTTAAGAAGGACATTGAGACACTTGAACGTGTCCAGAGAAGGGCAATGAGGCTGGGGAGAGGCCTTGAGCACAAGCCCTGTGAGGAGAGGCTGAGAGAGCTGGGATTGTTTAGCCTGGAGAAGAGGAGGCTCAGGGGAGACCTTATTGCTCTCTAAAACTACCTGAAGGGTGGTTGTAGCCAGGAGGGGGTTGGTCTCTTCTCTCAGGCAACCAGCACCAGAACAAGAGGACACAGTCTCAAACTGTGCCAGGGCAGGTTTAGGCTTGAGGTGAGGAGAAAGTTCTTCACTGAGAGAGTTGTTAGCCATTGGAATGGGCTGCCCAAGGAGGTGGTGGAGTTACCGTCCCTGGAGGTGTTCAAGAGGGGACTGGACGTGGCACTTGGTGCCGTGGTTTAGTAGTCATGAGGTCTTGGGTGCCAGGTTGGACTTGATGATCTTTGAGGTCTCTTCCAACCTTATTGATTCTATGATCTCAAAAAGCTTTGTGTGAATAGGAAGAGACATGAGCAGCTACACAGAACTCAGGCTTTTGGTACTCTCGTGCTGGATTCATTTTTTTCTGCTGCAGCCAGAATAAACTGGCAATACAGGCAAGAGAATTTGGTTTATTACTTACATCCCCTCAAATCCACAGAAGATTTTGTTTATTTTTTAAGAGGCACAAAGTATAGACAGAATGGACTGGAAATATTTAAATAGATACTGGAAACATTTAAAGATAGAACTGCAATTTTCCATGTGAAACTGCATATCCCTAGGGCTGGGGAGAAAAAGGCTGCTGGGATTATTTCTGGGGTGGCTGCAAGAGTTTCAACACCAAAAGCAAGTTCATACATGCAATTCAATGCAATCCAACAGTCCAGGTCAACAAACTCAGTTCTGGTACCTCCAGTCAAAAGGCTGAGACTTGCTGTTCAAGCACAGCATAGAAGGTCACATTGGAGAGCACAAAGCAATTGTGCTTTCCCTGAGCTGTGGGCAACAGCTCCTTTGTGCCAAGCCCTAGGGCTGCTCACAAGCAGCGTGGTCTGGGAGTGGTAGCACAGGGTGGGAGCCAGCATGGTCCCTGCTGAGGCAACACTTCCACCCAGACTGTGTGACTGAATTCTGTGAAGCTAATTCCTGTATCTCAGTCCCACCAACAGCAAGTGAAGGCTGGAATCAGGAGGACTCTCTGTGAAGTCCTGAAGGAGATGTTTTAGGAACCTTCTCAGAAAAACACCCAGGGAATCTATGCACTCAAGAATGCTCAATCAAGGGGGAGTGTGAAGGTGCTGTAGCTGGTGTGGTTCAACTCCAGACTGAAGCAGGCTCACATGCACCCAGCAGCTGGAATACGCCACCTCCTCTCTACAAGCCAAGGTTAGGCAGCAGACCTGCCCACTACCTCTCGTGGAGCCCATCCACTGGTCCCTGCAACACAGGGACCCTGCTGCTGCCCTGCCTCTCCTGCCCTCCAGGAAAAACAGCGTGAGTGAGATACCTACGGAAATAAAACGGCAGGGCCGAATAGTTGTGGGCTTCCCGGTAAGCGATCAGGTTGATCTCGTGCTGCCGCTGCTGGGCCTGGAGGCGATGCTTGGTGCGTCGGTGGTGGCAAACACAACAGCAGCTGAGGATGATGATGATGGTCCATACCAGCCAGAACCCTGCAGCGGGGTAGAGCAAGTGTTATCTGGGGTGTGAGAGCCACACTCAAATCCATGACGCCCCATGAGGACGATGGGGAAAATCATCATAAAGCCTGGATCTGAAGCCCACACTGCTCCACAGGCAAAATAGTGCATTGTGCCTCGACACAGAATCACAGAACCATTCAGGTTGGAAAAGAACCTCAGGATCACCAAGTCCAACCCATAACCCTACTCTACAAAGTTCATCCCTAAACCATATCCCCAAGCACCACATCCAAAGGACCTTCAAACACACCCAGGGTTGGTGACTCAGCCACCTCCCTGGGCAGCTCACTCCAATGCCTGACCACTCTTCCTATGATTTTTTTTTTCCCTAATGCCCAGTCTAAACCTACTCAGTCATAGCTTGAGGCCATGCCCTGGACTTAGCAGTCACCCACACAGACATGCTGGCAGCCTTGAAAGATCTGCTTAAATCTGTACACACTTGGGTACAACGTGGAGTATGTTCAGTATGTACAACTCTACAGGAGAACAATATATGGAGACAGGGCTCAGTTCCCCTCCACCAATACTCCCACCCCTTGGATACAATTCCTTCTAGCCAAAAACATGAGCAGAGCTGTGAATAGCATTGAACTTGTCTCCCATAGCCACTTTGGTTTGAAAACAACAATTAAGACACAAAAGACACTCTGCAGATCGACCACAGAAGAAGAGAAAAACCCCAAGCACTATGTTTGGCTTTTGTTTGTGCTGCTCTTTAATTTCCAGCCCAAACCTTTCATTGTTATGTTTAACAAAACCATACTCTTTTTACATAAAAGTCTAAAAATACTTCTTAAACTTTTTTTTTTTTCCCAGTGTCTTAAATTATCCAAAATTAAACCAGCCCCCACGTCCCCACACAGTCAAGAAACCTAACTTCTGCTCTGTTTGTGGTGACTGCTGGTTTCTGTGCACTGTCACACCATATGTGGACTGCTCCTTAAAAAGGGATTTTAAAGCGAGCACTTCCTGAGTTTTCTCCACACCCTGCAGCATGTGGAACAACTCCCCTTTTTCACAAATCCCCCTTCACACTTGTATGCAACTAAAACAACATTCCTGAGCCACACTTCAAAACAGCTCCACCATTCACTTTAGATTAGGCTTTTGTCTTCTGCAGCTCCAAACCCACAGCTCTACCTGCCTCACAGGCACCTGCAATCTATCTGTGTTAAACTCAGTTTTTGCAGCTCAGGATACAAAGAGAGCTCCCCCTTTAGAAACACCTAGCCCTGGCAATCACTCCTCAGAAGAGATCACAGCACTGACTTTCTTCCAGGAAGACCTCTGCCACTGTTGACTATTCCCAAACAGACATAATGAATAGAATAGAATAGAATAAACCAGGTTGGAAGAGACCTTCAAGATCATCGCGTCCAACCTATCATCCAACACCACCCAACCAACTAAACTATGCAACCAAGCACCCTGTCAAGTCTCCTCCTGAACACCTCCAGCAATGGTGACTCCACCACCTCCCCGGGCAGCCCATTCCAATGGGCAATCACTCTCTCTGTGTAAAACTTCCTCCTGACCTCCAGCCTGAACCTCCCCTGGCGCAGCCTGAGACTGTGTCCTCTTGTTCTGGTACTGGTGGGCTGGGGGAAGAGACCAACCTCTGCCTGTCTACAACCCCCCTTCAGGTAGTTGTAGACAGCAATAAGACTCTTTGTGCTACAGTCCCCTTTCAGCCCTGTGAGATCAAACTGCCTTCTTCTCCCCAGGAAAAACCTCTAGTCCCTCCTTTAAAATACCTTGGTGTTCTCAGCATCCTGTGCTGAGTTAGCAATGTTTCCTCTGCTAAGAGCTGGGTGAGGAAAGGTGAACAGTTCAGGAATTTGAAGAATGAGAGCAGTATTGCTCTGGCACAGGACAAAGTGCAATCAACCCATGTTACCCATCTCAGAGTCCAACACTGGCCCGTTTGTAGGTGAATTGGATATGCCGCATCACGCCTCTGAGCATTTTGAGCAGGGACTTTCACCTCCCTGTGTCATAACCCAAATTCTTCATGTATTTTGGCACAGCAAACTGAAATCTCTCTTATGAGTTCTGCAAGTGATTTCCCTAATGGGCTGGATGCCACCCTATATCCAAACTTACCAACACCCGCTATCAAATAAAAAGCATTAGCCGCTCCACTATTTTTGCTTGGCTGCAAATCAAGGCTCCCAGGCAGCCTGCTCAGCTCTGCCATGAAAGGCAGAGAGAAGACTGTGATCTTTGCTCCAGAGAAGCAAAAGACAAAGCACTCAAGATGCCCTCTGCACTTCCTTCAAAATGAACTGAGAAAGTTCTTCACCATGAGGGTGGTGAGACACTGGAACAGGTTGCCCAGGGAGGTGGTGGAAGCCTCATCCCTGAAAGTTTTTAAGGCCAGGCTGGATGTGGCTCTGAGAAACCTGATCTAGTGTGAGGTGCCCCTGCCCTTGGCAGGGGGGTTGGAACTAGATGATCCTTGAGGTCCCTTCCAACCCTAACAATTCTATGATTCTAAAGTGTCCACCTCAGTCCACCCACTCTCCTGCTTCTAAAAAAGCCTCTTTATACAAACTGAAAGGCTTGGTCTAGTCCACCCTTCGCTCTGAAGCCAGGCATCTGCAAATATCCCTGCAGCTCCTTCATTACCAGCACCTTGCCAGGCAAACCCAATACACACTGACTACCCCACTATACAGTGTTTCTTGCCAAGAGAAGGTGCCTTGGCTCTTGCTGGCTGAGGAAGAATGAACACACTCATAAACCCCAGCTCATTAGCACAGCGTGCCACCATACACTGGAGCAGTTCATCTTCTAAGCGCTCCGTATGTTCCAAGAGCAATCCGTGATGGTGTGTTCCAAAACAACGGAAAGTTACACCCAGCTATCCAGGGATTTTAGCTACAGTTATGAAAACAGATGCTTTTTGACACATCTGATCGTGTCCTTTCCCAAAGACTATAAATGTAATGGTAACAAGCAGCACTTAGTTAGTTAAGATGTCCTGGAGAACTGCCACTGTTAAGCAATCTCAGCTGCAGCAGACAAATTTTTCTGCAGGGAATTAAGGGCTCCCACCCAAGCCTGTATCCAGAAGATGAAAAAAAGTATTGCTTTAGAAAACTTCTCTACTCATTCCAAAGAAATCCCAAAGTGCTTTGCAGACAAACCAATGCACAAGCTCTGAGCAGGGGTCAAAGCAAGCTCAGCCATTCCTGGGAAGACGTGCAGCAGCTCTGTACACAACAGGCAGTAACAACACACAACAGCTTAGGGTAATGAATTAATGCTGGCTCCTACTGAAACCGCAGGTGGCATTTTAAGTAAACAGACCACAATTTGCTGGACAGCAGCCTGGCCATGGTGCCAGGAATACCACCTCCCTGCTCACGCAAAGGGTCTATGCACGCTTGCCACCACAACTGGATGAGATCTGCTGGTTTTCATAGGAATTTTGAGAAGAATAACCCACTAATAGCCTGGTATTGCCTGGTTTCATTAACTGCTGACACTTCATAGAACTTCTAGGAAATTGCTCAACCCCTGACTCAGCACAAGCCCAAGGATTTGCCTGGGTGATCACAGGAGACCAGTAGCACGTACCCACCACAACCATTTGCTGACCTGGTTTCCAGTGCCCTTTGCACGTTTTGCCTCCACCTTGTCACACAACAGAACATCTGCACTGCAGGGTTGAAAATCTCTCCCCCAGCACATAGAAACCAGTAAGATGGGACACCCATAGGTGCTGAGGCACATGAGGGGCTTCTTGGCTGCTGCTTGAGCAGGGCTGCCAGCTCTGAGATCTGGGGCAATTCCGGTCGCAAGCCCAGCGTGGTGCTGGGACTCTAGGGCCTCCATAAAAGGCTCTACAGTATGCCCTAGCCAGAAGTTTGGGCACAGCTGCAATTTTGGCTGCAGTATAGAAAAACTGTAAAAGCCTAGCATATAGAATGCACGGTCACTTCTCTGGAACAAAGCTGCACGCAGGAGGCCAAGTGCCACTGTAAATATTATGTCTGAAAGTATGAAGTGAACACTGAAGATGTCCAGGGCTGAGCTGTGCATTTGTGCACCTAGTGATGCCTGGCTTGCAACCAGCAGCAGGGAAGTAAGCTGAGCAGACCACTGGCTCATTTGGCAGGAGGGGAAGGAGGGGAATTTCAAATTCACCCGAAGCCAACACCATGCCAGCAGGAAGCGTGGAGGCTGGGCGCAGCAGCCGTACACACCAACATCTTGATCACGGCAAAGGCAGGTACTGGCTCTGCCTTGTGTTGAAGACAGGAGAGATGTGCAAAGGCAACCTAAGTTTAGCATTAAAAGGCCTCTAAAAGCCAAGTAAAATTGGGCTTCCAGTTGCCTTTGCAGTCCCCAAAAGCTTTCGCTGTCATCAAGCTTTCCCTGAATTCTTCAGTGTGTTCCTCCTTACCAAATCATCACAAACTGGATTCAGCTGCATTGTGTTTAGCACTAGGACAAAGGGGAATAGTTTTAAGATGAGGGAGAGCAGGTTTAAGCTAGATTTTAAGAAGTTGTTCTTCAGTACAAGGGTGGTGAGACTCTGGAATCGGCTGCCCAGAGGGGTTGTGGATGCCCCCTCCATGGAAGTTCAAGGCCAAGTTGGATGAGGTCCTGAGCAACCAAGTCTAGTTGAGAGGCATTCCTGCCCATGGCAGTGAGGTTGGAATAGATGATCTGTAAGGCTCCTTCCAAGCTAGCCATTCTATGATCACTGCAAAAGGAGAAAAGCTTAGGAGACACTGGGTATCCTGAGCTAAGATTGTCCTTGAGTGTCTGATTTGAGAGAAAATTATTTGCTGCTGCCAACCTGAAGGTGACTGCTGGGAACAAAGGTTCACAGCAACCTGATGATAATATGTCAGGTAGAGAGCAAACAGGGTCTTTGGAAAAACCACCACTGATGGACAGCATCAGCAGAAGCAGTGAACCATTTTGGAGCTAAATGCACCAGGGGCCCATCAGACTTCAAGGCAATTTCAAGCTCACTCTTGGTTTATGGAAGAGTGAGAAGCTGAAACGCTTTTTAGTCCAAAAAAGGCAGAGTCCTGAGAACCACTGCTGTATTTTCTGTCAGATTCCCTGGTGATGCCAGCAGGTGGATAATGATGCAACCAAAGGGTGAATCAGACACAGCCAAGGACCTGAGTTTTGCCAAGAGGTTTCCCTGCCAGAGCATCAAAACCTTTCATAAAAATAAAAAAGAAATACCAACCTCTTACTCAGCATCAGGCAGGCTCAGAGCTGAAAGCCCTACATGAGCGCCAAGCTCAGAGACTCCGAACAGGAGCTGCAGAAAGACCCAGGCACAGAATTAGCTCCCACGAAAGCCATCTCTCACAGGCAGAGGGAATACAGAAGAAAGAGAAGGCTGCTCTCTTTACAGCAACCTTGGGAAAGGAAGCCTCATTACATGGTCATGCACCAGAGGTGTTTTTACCAGCTGTGACAGAACACGCCATGCTTAAAGCTCCCAGAAAATCTCTCCAGGATACTGACCGTAGTGTTTTGCTCAATCTGAATAATAAAATAATTTGAGAATAAAAACTCCAGAGTATTCCCTCCTCATGAAAAATGAGGGAGCGATGTTCAGCCTGATGCTGTACTGTTTTTGCTGCCTGGAACGTTGCCACCAGCATTCCCTCTGAGAGGAGCTCCTTTTATCCTGTGCAAAATGGAAAACATTTTCTGGGGCATTCCAAGGGTAGAAACAGAGAAATCTGCCCTCAAGTTCATGGTAAACTTGGACAAATGCCATCACTCTGTTGGCAGGAACCCCCCTAAGAGCAAGCCAAAACATACTGCAAAGTGGTTTTGTGTCTTCCTGACAAGCATCTGGGTAATAGTTTTGGCTCCATGAGAGCCGGTTCTGAACAGAAGGAGAAGTGGAACAATTTCATTGACTAAAAAGTGATGTCCCAAATGGCAGCCCCAGTCAGCTGTGGCTGGAAAGACAATTGTCTTTCACATGGCCAATGCCATCAAAGATATGAGAGAGACTTAACTGATACCACAACCTGGATGCACTCGGGTTTCACAGTGTCCTTGGCACAGAGACTGCATTGTCTCCTTCCACTTCAGACATGAGCCTACATGAGTCAATGCTGCTGCTCAAGAATGGATCCAGGCCATAGGCCTATGAACATTTTAAGAAAGAAAAACAAGCTGGCAAATGCCACGGTCCTCTTCTGCCTCTCTCTTCCATACCTCCTGCTGCCTCCTCCACCTCTTCTTGTGCCAGCACAAAGTTGTGCGCAACTGTGGTTTGAGGGAATGAGAGCAGGTTGTTACTCATCTGCCAAACACAACAGCAGCAAGGGAAAGACTGTGACTGTCAGTGACAGTTTTATGTCAGTTTAAACCGGTGGAACTGCAGCGCCAGCCTGACCGTGCTGCAGGAAAAAGTTACTGAATGTTTGCAGAGTACAATGGCAAAAGGAAAAAAAGACATCTCCAAATCCTGCTCACTTGCTCCAAGGCTGGTAACTCAGACACAACAAGATGGGCCTTAACTGCAGCTGGCTTCTAGTTTTCAGTACAGTTTCTAGTTTTCAGTACAGTTGGAGAATAAATCTCATGAAGAGCGACTAAAGGAGCTGGGGCTGTTTAGCTTGAAAAAGAGGAGGCTGAGGGGAGACCTCATTGCTCTCTACGTCTACCTGAAAGGATGTTGTAGAGAGGTTACTGCTGGTCTCCTCTCACAGGTGATTAATGACAGAACAAGAGGGAATGGCCTCAAGCTGCAACTAGGTAAGTTTAGACTGGACATTAGGGGGAAAAATTCACAGAGAGAGTGGTCAGGCATTGGAATGAGCTGCCCAGGGAGGTGGCTGAGTCACCAACCCTGGATGTGTTTGAAGGTCTTGGATGTGGTGCTTGGGGATATGGTTTAGGGATGGACTCTGTAGAGTAGGGTTATGGGTTGGACTTGGTGATCCTGAGGGTCTTTTCCAACCTGAATGGTTCTGTGATTCAGTATGCACAGAGAGGAGTTGAGAAAAATCTTTTACTTCTCTTGCAGTGAGAGTCAGCTTGAGGCACTAAATCTGTAGACGCTGTTTTTATACCTCTCTTCTTGGGGGGGGAGCCTTTGAAGAGCAATTGCTCCAGTGCTCCAGTTTGTAAGTCCAGTCACCATTCCAGGTGACTTACCCCTCCCAAGATATCTGTGTTGGTAGAATGTATGTTGAACAGTGATCTAACAGATCAGAGGGGAACATCCAGCTGAGACCACATCCAGAACATCTTGGAAACAAGATCTTGAGAACAGTCTGCACTAACAGATCTGGATAACTGGTGAGGAGCTGGGTTGGAGGTACAGAAGGCAGGGGGTGAACCAGCACCAATGAGCTCTCTTGCCTTTCCTTGCTGTTTTAACACAGAGCAGGTGGAAGCAGGCCATGTGGGGCAAAAGTCAGTATCTGCACAGTCAGACCACACAAGACAGCTTGCCTTCTCCTTTGGATTTGTGAATTTCAGCCAGCCACACCAAAACAAGCTTAAGATAATTTTGTTGTCTGGATTAGGCTACAAAAAATACAAGGAAATCAGGAACTAACTTCCTTGGTGACCCTATACCTCCTGAGTTCCTGGATGGTTGTGATATCTCTTTTGTTTGCCTTACACTTTCAGCCAGGCTTTGGCAGTGGAGGTTTATAGCTGAAGCACAAGCTGAGGAGTAACAACAGCAGCCAAAGGTGAAGTTTGATACATGAGGAAAGAGAAAGCAAGTACAACCGTGGAGAAGACTAGGGGAAAGGCAAGGAACAGGGCAAATCCCCCCCTGAAAAAGGGCATGATTATACTGAAGGATAACATGGGGTGAGGAAGGAAACACAGGACTGATGTGGGTTATGACTGAGGGCTTTGGAGAGTGCAGCAAAGTCTTGGAAGTGAATTCCTATTATAAAGCTGACCTGGAACATGTACATGGAACAGCAGTTGCTTTAGTTTTAGCAACTAACCAGATCCTTGCCAAATTTCCCTGGCAGCATGCTTCTGGGGGAAAATAGCTGTCTAGAGATTCCAAGGGCAAGCGTGCAGACATGAGCAAAATGTTCAAAATCAGCAGAAACATCAACTGTGCTCCCTGCAAACAGAACATTTTTTTCCTATGCAACTCTCATACTTGGGGCCAGTCAAGATCTTTTGTCTTTTTTTGTTTTTTCCTTTCAGAAACAGAGGAGCTCAGCATCATTCTTAAAGCAGCCAAAATGAAACAAAATAAGTACATCCAGCACCTGAATATCCACTCATTGCCATTGCTGGCTTGTTGTACAGTACTTAAATGATCCAAGACCAGCTAAGCCCTCTAACTTTGAAATCCTTCAGCACACACTGACCAGCTGCCCATTTCCACGCTCCATGACTCCTGTCTAGAAGCACAGTGTACTCTTCTACCAACCACACTATGCTAAATACTTTCTACAGCTTTGCTTGTTGCATTCAGAGCCTCTGGAATCATCTAATTTCATGCTGGCACTCAATAGGCAAAGAGAGACAGAGAGACGGATATCAGGAGATCCGGATTTGGTTTTCAGTTCACATTATACACTTAGGAAAATCCAGAACATCAAGGTCTTAATTCTCAACCTGCAAAACACAGGAACAGCATTCCTTGACCATCTCCTCTCCTGTATTTGAAATGTGGTATTTTTTTGGAACATGTAAGCAGAAAGATACCTATCAGGCCTGGATAAAGTCCAGCAAGGGAAAACTCCAGCAAATCACAATCACATCATAACAGACCTGAATAAAACCTGTTAGTAATCAAAATCAGTGGCTGCTGCCATTCTCCAAAGATCACAATCTCCTCTTTGGGGAACATGAGGTCGCTGGGGAACCCAAAGAAATTGTTATTGGCTACCAAGCTCAAGCCAGGAACTAATCAGACCTTTATATATCCATTAGACTTACATATATATAAAAATCTGGATGTCATTTTATTATTTGGCAACATGGCACCATTTTTTTTTTAAGGAAGGGTTGGGTGGGGAATCTGAACCAGGCTGTTATCTAATTTTAAACACAGGCTGTCCACCTGCTTGGCATATCATGTTCTCCATTCCTCCACTCCACCCCTTAACAAAATAATACCTTGATTTTGCATCCTATTCCACTGCCCTCAAGAACTGGTTTATAATTACTGCAACCTTACTTGCTGCCTGGAAATGTTGAGATCAGCCATTTTCAAAGACCAACTTCTCTCAAATTCTTCAATGGGAAAAAGATTATTTTTTTTTAATGGGGAAAAACTTCAAGTGGCCACAAGTGAGGATTACATTTCAGAAGGCAAGTCCAGAAAAGAGAACAGTTTTCTTAACCATTTCAAATGCTGCCCTCCTCAGCTTCTTCGCCCCAGAAAGCTATGAGAGTAAATAAATCCAGGATTTAATTCAACAGGCCTAGCAAGAAAGTCTGTTTTCAGGCACAAAAAAGTACTGGGGGTCTGAGAATGTCTGAAACAGACGTTCCCAAAAGCTGCTTCAGTACATGCATACAATAGTTAAAATCAAAACACAGAATGACTGTGAAGCCATACCTAAAAGGTGCTGCTGAGTTAACTGTTCATTAACCTAAAGTTATTATTAACTTTTAAAAAGCTAATCTATTCCCAAGCATGTCAAGCTCTTGCTTTCCACACCATCAATTCATGCCCATATTAAAACTATTCACACACACTATCACTGCTATGTACCTTGAAGGTCTTGAGAGTGCCCCACCACACATACCTAGCAAAGAAACTCAACAATTCCTGAAGCAGCAGATAAATTCTGCAGCTCTGATTGTGAGCACTTGAATACCAGCTTGCGCTTAAAGGACATGCTCCTCCTATGCCTCCTCCTCCTCCCCATCCCAGAAACCTTTTCCTAACACTCATAATGGCAAAGCAAGTGTTGAACACATTACCCAATCTTAACTCAATGTTGGATGCTTGCCTGAATTTGCAGAAAGCACAGAAGATCTGGTGTCATGTTTGCATTACTCTCCTCATCTCAGTGTGGTATATGGTGCCCTCTTCAATGGGGAAGGAACATGAGTCTCAGCACAGAAACTCAGCCCTCCTCAAGAATTATCCACCAGTGTGCCACTACCATGTTTCTTCCATGATCTCAGCACGACCTGTGTGCTTGCCTTAGAAAGGAGACTGAAACATTCTGCTTCTTTCTAACAAAAAATGGTTTTATCATCCAAGAATTTTATGATGTAGTCAGGCACTGACAGGTATCAAAGTCTGTGCTATATTGAAAGTGTAAAGACAGTTAAAGTAAAATGATTCCATTAAAATGGCAGGGGGCTATTGTTTGAATTGCATTGTTTCTATGAAATTCAGTTAAGCCTCTCTTTCAAGATGTCCATGGGAGAAACATGGTGACTGTGCAACCAGCTCCAGTGTGCAGCTGTGCTCCCTCCTGTTGCTCAATTTAGATCCTGCTTGCCACAGAGTCTGTAAGCCCTTGCACACATGCATCTTCCTCTGCATTCCCACCCACAGAAATCCAAAACTGGGTCTGACCTTCCCCACTCTGCTTTGTCCATGCATCCCCACATAATCCAAACAAATTCCAGCCATCTGTCCTGCCTCTGCTGCCGACTGTTACAATCTGAACCAGGCAGTCTAAGGCATCCACATATTCACGCCTGTGCCTCATCTCCTAGGGTCCCTACAACTGCCTCTCAGCCCTGAATTGTTTCTTCAACAGTTTGGGGACTTCTGAAAATAAAGCTGGTAAGAAGTTCTGCTGTAATATATTGAAATCCTGCCATTAGTGTTGACATAGCCAGGCCCTACAGTCTGATGCATAAGATGTCTTGAAGAAGTCTATTAGAGTCCTGTTTTGTTGATAGCCACATCCTCCATGCTTCACTGGTTAATTTGAGAAGTAAAAGCATGTTCCTAGACTGAAGGATGATGTGCCCTGTCCTTGGATCTAAGTTAAGTGACAGTCTTTGTCTGAGTAATACATTTCCACACACATGGCCTTTGAGAAAATGAAACTGTGAGCACAGCAGAGCGATTCAGTAGATAGCACAGCTGCATAAGAGCTATAAGATACCATTGATACCTCCAGCCTCTAATGTGGGGGTACAGTGATCAGAGTTCCACATTTCCAAATTCTGTGGGCACAGATGACTTCCCATCCTAGGCTTCTGGCAGTACAACAGCATCTCAACATCTATGTTCAACCCTTTGCATTCTTCCCCAGGAAAGGAAAACACCATCAGAGGATCACAACTCTAAAAGTTTGCCTCTAAAATCCAGCATTTCTTGCTTTCCTATCCCTTTGGCTTCTCATTTTTCCATATATCTTTATCAAAGTTTTGCTGACCCACTTTGACTTGCCTGCTGTCATCTAAAGGGATTGAGCAGGTACAGCCACCCAGACATTCACTACAAACATGAGTAGTTTTAAATCCCAGATTTCAGGAATAAGGAGGTAAGAGGGGTAGTAGCGGGCAATGCACCTTCCTCTTGGCCCACAGTATTCAGCCACTGCTGGCCCACCAGAGCTGCCCAAGATTCTCTCTATCCAAAGAGCTCTGCTCCAAGCACAACGTGTCCTGAAGAGAATAAATGTCCTGGCCCCTGCTCCTTGAAAGGACAGCTTGAAAATAGATACATCAGAATTAAACTGCTGTTCTTGCAAAGAACTAAAACAGTAAGATGAAAGTTACTGATTTAATTCTCTATTGGAGTGTGTCAAACTCTAGTGTTGAGTGCATCAGCATTTCTCCCTCAAGCATGGTTTCCTCACTCATACAATGTTATTTTGAGTACGGTCAGCATTGCCCAAATCAGTGAGAAAAATCATCAGGAGATCTCCATTCATGAATGGCAACCAGCACTAGAACAAGAGGACACAGTCTCAGGCTGTGCCAGGGGAGGTTTAGGCTGGATGTTAGGAAGAAGTTCTACACAGAGAGAGCGATTGCCCATTGGAATGGGCTGCCCAGGGAGGTGGTGGAGTTACCATCACTGGAGGTGTTCAGGAGGAGAGTTGATAGGGTGCTTGGTGCCATGGTTTAGTTGATTAGGTGGTGTTGGATTAGTTGATAGGCTGGACACAATGATCTTTAAGGTCTCTTCCAACCTGGTCTGGTCTATTCTATTCTATTGTGGCAAGATGACCTCAAAAAGCAGCCTATGCCCTCTGGAACGACCTCATTTCCCTTGCATATCAGGTCCATTCCAGTGAAATGCAGTGGCAACGCATAACAAGGGCTGAATACAAAACTCCACAAGCCAAACCTGTAGTATGGTATGAGAGCCATGCAGATTAGGAAGGGAATCCATACAAAATGGAAGGACTTACACCAGAGTTCATAGTAGTAGTTGCAACACTGGGATTGTCCACAACAGTGGCCCGTTTCACATATGTAACTTTGATTGTTGACACCCATGCAGGTTTCCTTGTCCTAAAATTAAACAGACACACTTTTAAGAGGCTTTGTCAGTATCTTCTGTAAATGCAATCTTTTATTCAATGATCTGCAAGCATTTAAAAAGTCACAAGGTTACGGTCTTGGGAAGCTCTAAAATACATAGAGAGGTTAAAATACAGCTAAAGGTCACCAAAACCCACAAAGGATCGTTCAAAAGAAAACCCTGTATCTCCAAATCCATGAGTTACATTGCTTTAGCATCCAGTCAGCACTGCTTTCTCATCACCCCTTTCTTTTTCCATTAGAAGTTACCATGTTTTGGGAGCCAAGCATTCCCTTAAAGACAAGATGTCATTTGCTCCACATTTTACACAACATTGCTGCATTATTGGGGCTGAATGCCAAGGGGAGGAAATGCATTCATACATGGAACGTTTATAACTTAAGAAAAGACTGCTTGGATTCATTTAGATCTAAATGATAATTACAGCATGTTCCTGTGAGATTCCAATCTAAAATGATTCCTGCATAATTAGCCATGTGCTTTATATAAGATCAGCATTCCTGTAAAACTTCTTCCTGGAATAGTGAAGTAGAACAGGAGCAGAGCCAAATCAGCTGTACTGTGTCACCCAGCAGGTCCTCAGGACACTTAAGATGGAAAAGGACTACAGTGGACGTGAGGTCTCAGTCCCCAACACGGTACACCACAGAAGTCCACAGTTTCCTGACAGTGTGAAAACATGGTGGGGAAGAGGGTTAGGAAGACAGAAGCATTTTACAGGTTGTGCTTTGTGCATCCTCTAATAAGCTTTGGAGCAACCTGGAAGTTAGACGCCACAGAATTTCTGAAGAAACAAACAGATCTTAAAAAACACTGATGCTGCAAACAAATCTGTAACAAAGCCTGGCTTTTAAAACTGTCTTTCATTTAAAATGTGTTGTAAGGCAAAGAAAACATGGGGAGGTTTACACTGAAACATGTTAAAAGAACTCATAATTTTGCAAGTACCACCTTGCAAAAATCAACCAACCAACCAAAAACAAACAAAAAGGCCCAAGAAAACCCAACCAGCTAAAAAGAGCAGCAAGCCCAATAAGCAGGCTACAGGAATATACATTGCTGGATCCCAGCACCTACTGAACTCCACTGTTCCTCTATTTCATGTGAGTGCACCACAGCCACACTTCTGACAAGACTCTACCAAGTCCCCACATACAAAGCTCATTTCAAACCATGGACCACCTCACTGGAAAAGTGAAGTAAGGCAGCAATTCCAACGCAGAGGCATCCTGCACTGATTTCTTAAGGAGACAGTTCATTTGGGCATCTGAGTGAGCACCAACACTCCTCCACCACACAGCATCCCAGGGCCTGTGGGTCCCTCACCTGAGCATCCATATTACAGCAACAGTGCAACTTGTAAAACCAGAACAATCTCCTAGCACCTAAGGTTCAACAGAAATAGTACCCCCTTGCATTTCTCTCCTGAGAAGTCACAACTACTTTTTTTGATCATCTCAGGGCACAATTCAGCAAGCACAACTCAGCACATGATACACTGCTTCCTCTCCTGCCACAGGCACCATGATTTCCACAAGAGGCTCTAAAAAGCACCAATGGGCCAACTCCTTAAAACTCAGAGGCAACAGGCTGGTTAGGGCACCTGCCTCCTTCTTCCAGGAAGAGAACAACATTTGCTGGACAGACCAGTCCAACTGCTTTACTAAAGCAAACATTTTATATTCTGGTCTTGAAATACTGCATGCCAACAGCAGGCACAACATTTTCCTATAAGGCAAGGAGGTCTTTCCATAGATAATTGGAGCAGCTTTGAGCAACTTTTAGGAGACACTAAACCAGCATTTTCTGCTTCAGACATACTCTTCATTCCAAAAAATTGTAATTACAGTTAGTAAAAGAACTAAACACAGGACAGACACACTCCCTTATCTGTTCTTATGGCTTTATTTACACGTTTCCTCATTTTTGCTGGCCTTACAGAGTTAATGTAACTGACCAACAGCATAGATTTTGGCTCTCCTACCAACAGAATTGAGAAATTAAGATCCCATTGCAAAATTGCAATCCCGTTGATAATGCACAAGCCAGAAAGTGACCAGCTGAGGTCTGCCTTTGTGACACATGAAGATCAATATGACTTGTTGAACCAGCAAATGAATCATGTGGAGCTGGTGAAAGAACAGAAGCCCACAGTACCATTTCAGGAACTCCTCTGCCCTGCAACACTAATCCACTCTTGACCATCTATGTTTATGCTCCCAGTGTTTGTTTCATGCGGCTTTGTCTGCTTCAAAGAGTAGCAATAAGTAACACACTGCTGTCTTTTGGCAGCAGCAACCTACAGCAGCTTCAACATCACTGTATTTTTCCCACTTCAGAACTTGTAGCAGTCCTGTTTACATAGACTTTCATCACATTATCCTTTCATTTGAACTTCCTGACTCCTCTATTGCCAACCTTATTGTATTTGAAATGACCTTTCCACAATGCCATGCTTACATGCAGGCAAACAGGTGTATAATGGGATGGGTGTACATGATAAATAGAAGATCCTCAGCAGCTATGCTGATATTCTGCAGGTTGTTCCTGCCTCCTTATGAAGTCTCAAGCAACATTCTGTCTCCCCATTTAGAGTTAGCTTCCTTGCTAACGAGTGTTTGTACCTTTGAATAATCTCACAGCTGGCTCTCAGCTCCCACAGCTCAGAAAGTCCAGGGGTTGAAAGTCCTTTCAGTGTTGGCCACCAGCCACGCTGCTCCAAGTCTAAGCAGCTCCTCTTAGAGCCCTTCTGCAGCCAACTGCCAGTCTGGCCACCAATGGGCTTCTGGGAAAGTGAAGCCGTCAGACTCGGTGCCACGTGTCAGAGCCAGAACTGTCACCCTTGTTTCCAAATAGTTTCACAGAATCAAGGAATAATTTAATTTGGAAAGGATCCCAGCAGGTCACATGGCCCAACCCCTGCTCAGAGCGTGGCTACCTCCCATGCTAGGTTACTCAACCTGGCACAGGGAAAGATAAAATGTAAAGGGAACAAATCTTTGGAATAATTCAATGAGGCAGATTCCAGTGCAAAGAGAGCATTGTTTTGGGACACGCTACAGGTGTCTCCTTTGGACTGAGTGTTTCAGACTCCTTTCCTCTCTCCACTTCAGTCAAGACTCATTCCTGTGAAAAGCTGAGCCACTGTACAGTTTCTTTCACTTTTTTTGAATAATAGAATAATAAACCAGGTTGGAAGAGACCTTCAAGATCATCGTGTCCAACCCATCAACCAATCCAACCCACCTAAACAACTAACCCATGGCACCAAGCACCCCATCAAGTCTCCTCCTGAACACCTCCAGCAATGGTGACTCCACCACCTCCCTGGGCAGCCCATTCCAATGGGCAATCACTCTCTCTGTATAGAACTTCTTCCTAACATCCAACCTAAACCTCCCCTGGCGCAGCCTGAGACTGTGTCCTCTTGTTCTGGTACTGGCTGCCTGGGAGAAGAGACCAACCTCCGCCTGTCTACAACTTCCCTTCAGATAGTTGTAAAGGGGAAGCCAAAAGGTAATACACTTCCATCAGTATAGGGCATAACAGAGACTGTGCCATTTTTTGTTAGGAAACTTCTGCCTACCCCCAAGCATTTCTGATCAGTCTTAAATCTCTAACTAAATCCCAGCCTGAGCTTCTCATACTATCAGAGCTGTATTATCTCTGCTTACTTCTCCCATTCATTCTTTGTTTCATATGCTGCCAACGTGTAACTACTGAAGACATATCAGCAATATCATTATCCATAGTCAAAACATCTCCTGCAACATCCCCACCAGTGTCTGTGCTATGTGAACACATTTTCTTTCACACACCAACAAGCGTGAACAAGGCACAAGACTGATAAGAAATCTCTATACAGGGAGGAAAAAAAACTCTCATGGAAGCAAAGTTGGAGCACTTGCATCTTACTGCCCTGCCTTTGTTTCTAGTTTATGTTGCAGTTAGTGTTTGTAATGATATTTGTTAACCCTTCTTAGCAGCATGGAGCTTTTATTGAACTACTACAGAGCAGTCTTACGAAACCAAAGAGGAGTATTCCTTTCTGAAAGCACTTTTTCCCCCCAGTAGTCAGTGGCTATCACATTCCAGTGCAGGCTTCCCTGCTGAAGGACATTCTCATTTTCTTGTTGTCTAGGCAGGCATATTGCTTCCCACCAGCCTTTGTTCAGCCAGCTGTAGACACCAGACAGGATTACTCAGCAGCATCCACACTGGTCTGCTCTCAAAGAGGGCTCAACTCCCGTATTCCTGTTTCACAACTAAGAAGCCTGAACATGCCATCCTTATCTCCCACCTGCAAAGCCTAGGAGATTTCCAGCTAATTTCAAGGCCTGGCTTTGTCCTGTAAAGCAGCATGAACTCTAGGCTGCGTGTACATCGCTGTCTCCTTGGCACCAACCTAAGAGCTGACAGGGATCTCAGAAACTGAAATCACTGAATCCCTGACACACACTCCAAAGCTGGGAGCTTTCAGGAGAATCCTCTGCAGTCTTGGAGTCTGTGTTCTCTCTCCATCCAATCCAATGTTGGTAGCGCATAAGACCCTTAAGGGGAAGGTTGTGAATTCAAGCCTGCAGTGGGCAGTAGTGTTCTCCCTACTCTAGTCATGAGGTCTGTGGTGACAGGTTGGACTCGATGATCTTTGAGGTCTCTTCCAACCTTAGTGATACTGAATACTGAATATGGGGCAAGCTCTTTCTAAAGGAACTAGTTGAGCTGGGGAGATCACATCTTGGTGCCTCTGGAGAGTCTCTTCCTATTTCAGATGTGGCATTTCGGTTTAGTTTTCACTTGTTACAAACTTTAGAAAGCAACTTTGTAGAAAAATATGAATTTTTTAGATTATTTTTTAAACTTATTTTCTTGCTGCTATTTGGCATTTGTGGTAAGCCCACAACCATGCTGGAAACTGACAGCAGCACACTTTTGTTGTTAAGGACTTCTACAAATAATCCTTAAAACGTCCAGCAGTGGTCAGTATAAGAGAATTCAGGGCAGTGTCGTAAGTTGTCACACCTGAAGCTATAGCAAACATTACCTTCAGTGCCAGGGTGGGGAAAAAGGACAATTATTTTCTCCACCTCCCAGTTTAGTATTGGACCTTTGCTGGAGGTTTACATGACAAAATAAAGGTCAGAATCTGGGGTATGGTCAAGGCAGAGGCTGTAGGTTGCCTGAGTCACTTGTCGCTGCAAAAAAAAAGGCTGGAATCAGACCTCCCTGCCCTGCTTTGTAAAGGTGTTCAGTACTAAACGGTTGGGGTTTAATACCTATAAATCTGTAAGGATTTATTGTGTCTGAAGCCAAGGTAGGAAATGAAGGGCAATGAGAATGACTCACAGTGGAGTACCATTACAATAAAAGGATAAAGGCACTTCACAATTTCCTACTCTCAAAAGTCAGCAGTTAAGCTGGGAACATTGTTGCTGTGTCAAAAAGGAGAAAGATGAAGACGAGGCAAATCCCAGACCAGTGGGGCTATTTTCCAAGCTGAAAATTAATATGTGCAACTGCAGCAGCAAATACCACAGCCCACGCTCAGGAGTGCATAGTTGGCAATGAACCACCTACAAAAGATGATGCCTCAGCTGGCATTAACCAGGTAACCAAAACCAGCAATAGCTGATATCACAGAGATCTGATAACCGTTTCAGCTTTTTGCTCTGTCTCCTCTTCCCACAGAAATTCAGCCTCTATTACTCTAAATATGAGCACCTTGCATTTGTATGGCCCCTGTGTGTCATTCAACCTGCCAGAGTACCTACTCATTCTAACTTGGGTAATTCCCAAGCATCCTGGAAAACACTTTCAAATGCAACTTGCTTTCACTGACAACAGGCTATATACCATTCCTGTCTCCTAGGATGGCCAGTCTCTTAGACCTCTCTAAAGCTGTATGTACCTTTGGTACATCACTTGAACTGGAAAAGATGGGGATTAGTAACAGAATGATGGGGGTGAGTAAGGAAGTGAGTAACAGGCTTACAAATAGCAGGACAGTGTAAAGCCCAGCAGCAGGACAAAGGGAGACTGCCAAACTGGCATCTGCTGGAGGGCAAGATGCTACTGGTTTTAAGAGGGCTGAGGCTCAATCCAGGACTGCTCCAGGCATTCTGATTTCACAGCTCTTATAGGGGACTTTGTAATAAGCCTCTGTTTAACAATTAAAAAATCCTGACCTAGTTATTTCACTGATCTCATTATTCACAGGCAAGAGCCCCCGGCTTTCAGCACCTAGCCACACCCATAACAACAAAGGAGGATAGATAAACACAAGTTACACAATCTTAGGGGGAAAAGCATTAAAAATATGTGTTTTGAGTAACTTACAATCACTATTTGAACCATGCATACCCTTTAAGTACCCAGAGTAATAGAATGGAAGTGATTGTCAGTACATTAAAAGTCAGAAACAATCAACAGGAAAAACTGCATTTGATAATCACTATTTATGAATTGCCACCTTGGCTTTTACTCAAACTCACATCTGCAATAGCTCATGAGAATGCAAACACAAAGCTACCAAAGAAGATGAGCATCTCTGTCAGGAAAGAGACTCAGGCGGTAGCAAGTCAAAATTGCTACTGAAAATATTAGTCTGGAATGTCAAACATCGACACAGGATTTACTACAATTCCTAGTCTGCCTGCTGCTTTCCAGTTTCTAATCAAAATTCACCTTAAATAAAAAAAATCCCCAGATCCTTTCAGAAAAGGACAGTAGGTGTGATAGCAGCAAGGACAGACAAAACCACAGGGGAATCCTGTACTACCAGGGCAGCTAAGCACTGCTGTCCACCTGGCTGAATGTACACTGAAGCCTCCAGTCATCTCTTAGCCTCGTAAATATTACACTTGTTAGTCCTTTGGAACATGAAAGTAAAAATCCACCATCTGAGCAAGTGCTGTGCCTTTGGCAGGTTCAATTTAACAAAAGCTCCTAAGATTGGTAAAAATAGAATAGAATAGAAATGAATAAGAATAAGAATAAGAATAAGAATATGAATAAGAAAGAATAAGAATAAGAATAAGAATAAGAATAAGAATAAGAATAAGAATAAGAATAAGAATAAGAATAAGAATAAGAATAAGAATAAGAATAAGAATAAGAATAAGAATAAGAATAAGATAGGAATAGGATAGAAAATAGAATATAGAATAAACCAGGTTGGAAAAGACCTTTGAGATGATCAAGTCCAACCCATCATCCAACACCATCTAATCAACTAAACCATAAACCAGCTTTGACTGCTGAGAGTTACTGGAACCTCAGGTGCCAGCCCCTGCCAGCATGACAGGGGATAAATTCCTGTAAGAATGCCTTGCAACAGACAGCTGAGGCCAGGAAATAAATCAAGTCTGGACATTTCTTCATAAGACACCCACTATGAATTTTGGTTTGCTCAACGTGCAAAGAAGAAAAAAAGTGTTAAGTGCAAACACCCAAATACTTAAAGTATAATAAGTCAGGGAGGAATGATGCCTCTAAGCTGTCCCAGGCACAATAAAGAGCTTTAAAATGACAATTCTAATCCACAACATTTATTGCTTTGCTAATGCCAGTATCAGGAGAATTATATTTAAATCACCATGATTAATCAGCCCCAGCAGATGCATCTTCACCCCCAGCGAATGCAGAATCTCCAAGGTTTTATTAACCTTTATCTGAGGAACAAATTTGTCTGTAGCATCCATCTATCACGGAGAAATACTTCAACAAGCTTTAAAGGAGCACTGTCCTGTCACAGATTGTGGACACTAACACATTTCAGTATGAGCTGGTTTCATTTTTGTTTATCACGAGTTTCACTTTCAGACTCCAAGAACTGCACACTCACATCTTAAGCACCATGTGAAAGTGTTTACCTCTTTCAAGCCTTCCTAGAAGCTTCCCAGCTGTAGTTTCAGCTCTTTCACATAAAAGACAGATTCTTCTAGGAAATAACAGCTTTGAGGAGGCTGCCTTGCATTTTGTTGTTTTAAACCACCAGTTTACAACACTGAAAACCTTGAGTAGTTAAAATTAAGACTGGAAAGGTTAGGATCCTCTGCAACTGTGTTTCCTGGGACAGGAGCTTTAAACACCCACATTGCACTGATGTCAGATAGAGCTGATCTAGCTTTTTAGGCATTTAAACATCATCCCCACAGCAATAAAAAACAAACATCCTAAACCAAACACCCTTTTTTTACCACGTGTTCGGCAGTCCATCTGCCATGCTGCAATGCACTTCCTTCTTTTTGACCCAGTGGAAAGACAAAATCCAGGGGGGAACCAGTTGTTCTGTGCAGTGCAGCAGTGAGCAAAAAGTGCCTGTCTCAGGGAGCTCAGGCTCCCTCCACAATCATTTTGTCCATGTCTCACAGCCCACAAGAAGGGCACCCCATTCGGGATCCCTTTCTTGTGCCTGAAGTGAAGCTCAGGATCAGCACCCCTTGTGTTGAATGGGAACAACAGCAGCTAAGGACATCCCAGACAATCAGAGTGCAAACACAAGAGACAATAGACATGGTCAGACGTTCCTGAATTCCTCACACACTTTTAATTAAATACCACTGTTCACTAATAACCCTTTCTTCCCCCATTTTGGAAGTGGAAAAAGAAATTCCTGAATACTATCTGCATGCAGGACACAACTGCAAATATTTAGATTCTTTTAAGTCTAAAGATGATTAAAACTAAGAAAAAGCATAAGCAGCTCCATAAGCAGCTCTTTCCCACTGGATACTTCATCAGTGGATAAAAATAGTCAAGAGCTTTGCTCTTGTGTTCTTGAGGCAACACCTTTGTTCTGCTTCCTGTAAATGCCTCTGTATCAATGCCAAACAGAGATAAAAAGTACCATCCATCCTACTGAAATGACCAGACATTTGCAGCTTGAACAAATGAAGCCAAATTACACCTAACTTCTGCTTTTAAACCTTATGCAGCACCTCAATTGTCCCAAATAAATATCTAAAACAAAGAGATTAATTTAGAACAGGAACTTTACAAGACAAGCACACCCATGACACTCCAGCCATCTCAACACCCTAGCCAGCTGTCTCACTGCAAGCTGAGGGTTACCTAAAGCCATTCAGCCTTTGAGCCCAAATTTCCCTCCTTGGTTCAGTTTAAGGGTTTGAGGGGAAATCTCTTTGCCCTGAGTGCTAACAAGTGAACTATTATTATAGCTATTGCATTCAATTACAGAAGGTCATTGTGCTAGAGGTAGTTTCTTATGTAAAACTTTTTTCAGCTGGGAGGGGGATGGGGAGAGCTAATTTCACCAAAAACTGAACTGATAAGGAAAGAGACAGAACTGTTTACTCAGCAGCGTGCTTAAGTCCTTTTGCCTTCACTTCTAAACAACTGAAAGTAGATAGTTTAAAACATGCTACGGTTAGGTCTTGAATATTGAGTTCCAAATGAGAAACTGAAAGAAGCACTCTGATACCATGCAGTATCTATTTATTGTGCATTACAGATCCCAGCAGGGCTGAGGAGAGTTTACAGTTAGATTCCCCTACAGACTTGCCTCCCAGACCAAAAAAAGGGTTTGCTCTCCCCTAGGCTAGGAACACATAGTTGGCAGCTCCTCCAGTGGGGAGCAGCTGGGCATTTGCTACTGTTTCTCATTCCACCCAACATTACCAACTATTAAACTATCCTAAGTTTCTCACTCAAGCTGAAACTCTCCCAGAACACTTAAAAAGTCACCAGGGCTGGGGGGGGTCACAGCACATTGCCTCTTTCCTCTGACAAAGGTCACCCAGATGAAATATATAAACGCCTCTTTAAAAAGTAAAACAAAAATCCCTCCCAGTTTTAACGCTCCAAATACTGCCCGCACTGGAACGCGGCTCAAAGTTTGGCAATGTTTTTAAGCCACGTAAAAGCAATTTCACATCGAGGACTGCGGAAAGTACGCTGAAACTCAACCAAACGAAAACGGCACAGGGGCAGGACACAAAGAGCCACCCTGCCGCAAAGCCTGGAACAACAACAGAGTTTCTTTCCCCGGCTTGCAGTTCTGTTCCTTCCTCGTTAGTAACACAGGGCTTTCGCACTGCCCTGCGCCCCGATCAAACACCACGGGTGGGGAAGGGCTGCTTGTACGGTTCCATTTTGGGAAAGTCAGAAATCATCTCCCTGGGAGGGGAGGTGGGAATAAAAGTAAAAGCAATCAGCCACGTCCTCCGCCTGAGCGAGCAGCTCCCACTGCACCGAAGCCGGTTACCTGTCTGAGACCCAGGAGGAAAGGCATTCTGCAGGCTCATCCTCCGCACCGGCGCATGGGAAGGCAGGAATTTAAAGCCTCACAGCGACCATTTCCTCATCTGCTGTGGGCAGCCTGCTCCTCCGATCCTATTTAAACCAGGGCTTCCTCGGCTGGGAATGCTAAGTAAACAGGGTCCTGGGACACTGCACGCACTCGCTGGCTCCCCCTCCTCCTCCTCCCACTCCCCGTGACATATCTCAGACACAGCCCAGCCGGGGTGTTTGCAAGAGGGAAATGACATCAGGTCGGGCAGTTCTGGAAAAAAAAAAAAAGAGAGAGAGAGAGAGAGGCAGCCCTGAACCTTAAGACAGCTGCTGGGTAACACCAGGCAGCTGGTTGCAAATGGGAGCTGCGTCCTGTTGGGCAGCGGTGACTATGCGGGCCCCTGGCAGGGAGCGGAGGAGGAGCGGCAGCAGCAGCAGCCGCCTCCCTGCGAACTGGCTGTGGCAAGTGGAGGGGAGTCTATTAAAAACGCTGGCAACAGCAGACAGCTCCTCAGCGATGATTAAATCTCACTAAGCAAAAATAGACATTTAATCTATTTTTGAGGAGAAAGCTAAGTTTGATGCTGCTTGCCGAACAGCACTGGAGCCCTAAGAGCAACCACCATGGTTTCTCCGAGCACCTCCAGAGCCTGGGAAACGGGGTAAAGCCTTCACAGAACCAAAGCAGTCCCACACCTCCTTCTGCCTACCACCACAGCTCCATTTTTTATGAGCAACTGTTACAGCACTGTTCAACTCTCTGCCCTTCCAGATAACAGCCATCCCACTGAAGATACGGTTAACAACTCTCCTGATTACATTAGGAGCAAGGCTGGGCCTCTCCAGCATCAGACAGGTGATGAGAAGACATTTTAACCCACCCCTCCACAAGGAAAACACAACTAGCCCTGACAGAAGGTTTCTTATTCTCCTTGAGCTCATTTCACATTTTCATGCCATAGGGCAATTAAGCCTTATAAACAAATTTATCATCTGGTGTCCAGGATGGCACGTCTTGTTTGTCCTCTCCCAAGCAAGGAGTACAGCAAGTTCCACAGCAGTGTAGGAGATGACACTGCAGAAGGTAATCTAAATTTAACTTCCTTTTCTACCTCCACTCTGAAAGTTCAGCAACCTCTTTTTTTTTGTGCTTCCCTTTAATCAGCAGCTGTCCTCGTCTGTCGGGAAGGGGGGGACACTGGACAGGAGGAGGAGGGACGACTAGGACACCACTGCCACTCCTACATGCCCCAGCAGCAGCTCGAGGGATATGTGACAGAGACAACTCCCCTTGCTTTTGGCCTTTTTGGCTTTTGGAGCTCCACACATCAAAATATTTGATGAGGGATGGAATATAGTTTTCTTTTCCACAGAAAGTTCTCTGAATCCCTTTTTTAGTAGCAGTTTTAGCAATAATTCCAGGACTTTAGAAGAGACAGAAAAAGAAACCACATGTAATTCTTACAAATGATAATTTGCAACAGCAGAGGAGGGAAAAAAAATAGAAAATGAAAAGAAAAAAAAAAACCAGAGGAAAGGGGAAAAAAAAAAACCACCACAAAACCCCCACACCATCAAACTGAACAGAGCCCCCCAACAACCAGAGAGCTTGCAGCAGTGTCAGAAAAAGACATCCATTTCCCACATGCCAAAACCTCTCAGTGACCACTGCTGCTGCCTCCTTCCAGCCCAACCCAGCCTGGGGTTCTCTTCCAAATGAGACTGACACAGTCAGTCTGCAAGACTACACACAAGTATTACTTATTTGTACATCAGCTCCCAGTCACCATATAAACTTGCTGTTTAAGGTAAGCACAACTCTGTTTTTCCCAAGAGAAAACAGGCACACAAGTAACTTCCTGAAGGATACAAAACACCAGCGTTACCCAGCGTCAGCCAAGCAGTGGGGCTTTCCAGCCTTTGTGCCCTTGGATCAAAGAAAATCTCAACCTTTGCTTTTCCAATTCTACAGAGAAACACCAGTGATATAAAAGGGCAACTTTCTGGTTTAGTAATCTGTTCTGTGGCCTCATGCTGTCCTTTGAAATATCTGATTTTGGCTGTTGCTATCCAGAGCCCTGGACTAGGCAGATCCCAGGGCTGAGCCAATGCAGCAATTTCTAAATCCCTACTGTCAGAAGGAATCTAACTTTAACCACCCGCCTCTCCCTCAGCACGTACTCAAAAGGCAAAGCATCATTCCAGATCTAAGACAAGTTGTGAAAGGACTATCAAAGACAGTAACTTAGTGGAAAAGCAAAAGCATCCTCATTTACATGTGAGTTTAGCAATCCTAGAAAGACTGACACACACAAAAAAAGATGGTTTGCAAGCAGGCATTACCACATTTGCTACAGCAGCAGCAGCCACTCTCTCCTTCAGCCTCTGAGTGACAGCGGCCAGTAACACACTGCACAAACTCTGCTGTAGGTGACTTCTGAAAACGCCCTGAAGGGCACCCAAAAAAAGAAAAAGAAAAGAAGGATGAGTTAGCTCATACACTTATAATACTCTAATCAAGAGCCTCTTCAAAACACCTGAAGTTCTTCTCGTTGTTGCAATTGCTTTGAAGAGGATGTTCCAACTGATATAATTTCATCCCCTCTTCTTTTATTTTTTTTCTAATTCATGAGTTCTTGCCCCAATGCTTTGTCTTGTGGCAATGAGTTTTGAAGGCAGTGGTTGTGAACAAATAGTTCCTTTCATCAAGAGTGAATTCACCACCTTCTAATCTGACTTTCATATTATTAGCAGGTGGGAACAGAAGTCCACATCCATCTTCTCACCCATTCATTACTCTGTACCTGTTAGCTATCCTTTTATAAAAGATATCAATCTTCTCTATCCTCTTAATGTAAAATCTTTTCCCAAGTGCTCATTGTCCATTTCCAAGACTTTCTAATTTTCTGTGGCTCTCTGCTTGGAGGAAACCAGAGCTGAAATGATAATTGCTTTAATGAAAGCAAGGCAGTCTCAGCGTGGGTCTCACTTTTTTATGATTGTGGAGTTAAAAATCTACGACAGTCTATGACACAAGAGTGTGTCCATCCAAGATATGATGAATGGAGCAAACATAAGTTTTTACAGCTTCTCTGCAGATGAATCTCTTGAGGACTCTGAAAAGTCAGAGGTAATGTCAGGACGGATTATGGGACCTACAGCATTTGAAAATGTGCTTGTTTAGGCAGCCACCCTCTTTTGACACATCAGTGTGGATCCCAGTACAGGCTAAGAGTAAACAAGTTTCTTTTGAAAAAGACAATAAAGATCTCTATGCTGTATTAGTCTGTAGCACTGCTCTCCTGAACATGGCATCTGCCCCAAACATTATGTCAAGCAAAGGATGCTGCTTGACATCTTCACACTCCCAACACAATGTGCCTTGTGACTTCAGATATTAGCATGCAGCTGAAGTTGACGGTGGAAGTTCTTTGGGCTAATTTACAGGTGGCCTTCCATGTTAGATGGGAAATACTTGCAAGCAGATTTAGTAACCCAGCAAGATGCACTATTCATTTTTGATACCCCCGAGGAGACAGCTTGACCTTCGGATGACCCAGTTGCAACAATACAATTGGAACAAAACTTGAAGCTGAAGCACAAGGCTACTCTCAGTTGCTCCATTATTAGAGTTGTAGGCAAGGAGAGGTTTTGAGCAGTATATATGGGTGGTGTGCAATACCCCCTCAATTAAAACTTTAACACCATGGTTCTGCAGCTATATATATATATATATATATTTAAGAACTGACCATAAAGTTGGAACAATTTTATCTAATGACTCTTCAATTTGCCCCAGTGCACTCTGTCATTTCCATGTTGGTAACAGCAGTGTTGGCGATTTGTTTTCACTAGTCAGCCCACAGCTTTGGGTACTAGAACTTAGACTATGCAAGACTGTCAGGCACTCAAAGTGTGCAAGAAGCACCATGAATGAAGATTACTTTATCTTTCCTCATCTTGAAGATGGCTCTGAAAGTAAAGAATAAAAAGGGGAAGAAATTATGAAACTATAGAAAGGCATAAAAGCAGATCTCTGTTTATTCACAGTAAGACAACAAGCAGGACCAATCAAGCTCTATCTGTCTTGACAGCGACTTGTTTATCATCAAACCCAGCATAAGGCATTTGGAGACCACCAATGCTGGAACAATGATACAATGCTAAATCTGCCTGGAAACCATTTCCCACAAAATCTGCCCATTTGTCAGTTCCTGAAGAGTGAAGAGCCACTTCCCCACCCTAACATCACCATTACAAGAACACAATATGAGGGCCAGGTGTCCTGGATTCATGTAACATGTTGCATTGGTGCTGCTTACAAAGGTCTTCAAGGGATTCCAGAGAACAAACAGGGCAGGTCAGTCTGGTAATTTCCCAGGACATAGTGTATCTACTCTCTTGCTTAAGGAACACAGGATCCACAAGCAGATCCTTTGTGTTTAGGACTATTGTATTATTTAGGACTGGGGTAAAGTGTGTCCTCAGTCTGCATGCAGTTCAACCACAAAACAAAGACACCAGAGTCACTTTCATCTACCGTTTGTTAAAGAGATGCAGGAAGAGACCATGCGTGGTGGAACTGGCTTGTAAGCCAGTGCTGCAACCAGTCTGCTGGATCAATACATTCTAATGTGCAAAGCACAAGGGCTTGCAGTGCTCAGAATCTGCCCTTGGGCAGGTCCCTCTTCCTTGCAGCCTTTCACCACTTCTGTCAGCTCAGTGGTTTAGAAGTGCAAGAAACTTCTGCAGCTTATTAAGTGAAGATAAGCAAATATAGACAGCATATTTCAACTTCACTGCTGTCATCTGTCTTTGTCTCTAAGTAACTGGTTAACCAGGTAGAAAGAGACTGCACACTCCTAAACATGCTTGGTGCTGCAAGAGAGGCCCAGGAGCAATAGCTCATGCTTGATTCCAGCTGAATCTTGATTGCAACTGAATCCTAAACAGCAATTGTCACCCAAACAGACAAGTACAAATATATGCCACATCCTCCACCTAAAAGCCACATGTGAGCTCTGAACCAAAGGAGGGGCCATTGCAGAGGAAGCCACTACCCACTCTGTCACCTGGCATTTCAGTGTGAGCCTGTGGGCTCAGTGTGGGCAAAGAAATACCAATGGCAAAGCACATTCCTTTGCACTTTTGTACAGCAAGCAATCCCTCCTTCTGAAGCTGTTTTCTGTATTAAGCTATCATAAGGAGGGCACTCAAGAAAGGGCAGGGAGCAGACAAAGTGCAGATATGGAGGAGATAACCCAAGGGGAGTTCCCTGAAATATCCATTTGAAAGAGGAGACAACAGACCTCATCCAGGCAGTTGCAGACAGTCCTACCCACTCTGCTGTTTAGCTGATGGGAGAGTGGTGGCAATGAAAAGTCCAAGCTCCTTCTCCAAGATCAAAATAGCTTTTGCTAGGTGTAGCTTGAAATTTCCATGCCTCAGTGACGCTATGTCCAACTGCTTTTTAACCCAACAAGAAGAAAACTGATAGCCATAGTCCCAGCACGTTTTTCTTCACAGCAGCAGAGTTGTGGCCAAGCCAATGTAACTATAATGCCAAAGACTATTTGCATCATCTATTTTGTGTGACCACTGTTTCAAAACCCAGGCCTGCCATTCAAGCCCAGAGATTGTAAAAAGCTTTAAAGTCCTTCACCACTGAAGCAGAGTTGAAATTGCCCTATTGAGAAGTGATGTTAACTGCTTCAGTGGAGGCAGTGTTGGCTCTGCCCCTTCAGCATTCCCAGGCATTGGGCACCAATGTCAGGCTTCAATTTTAGTGTGGAGTAGGTAATGAAGTCACTGGAAAGCCTGCTCATCTTTCTCTGAGTCTGCTGGCAGGGGGGAGAAGGAGGAGGGAGGAGGAAGTTCAGCTATTAAACATCTGACAAAACTGTCTCCACGAGGGCTCTAGTGTGTTTGGGGCAGTACAGGGACATTCGCCTGGCCACTTGCTCTTTGGCACTCTTGTTTTCCTTATGCCCATGTATGCAAACAGGACCTTTGGTAACAGCTCAAGAGCAGACGATCTGCTCCAGACAGAGAAGAAGGCAGAGCCTGCAGACAGTAACAGGATCCCCCAAATGGGGAGTCAAGACGGTAAGCGCCTGTTCTAGTTTTAGAGCCTTGTACCATGTGGGTACCAAAAATACAGCCTGCGTGTCCCCTTTGGTCACATCATCACCGGAGACAGTATTGTCCCTAAGCTGCTTACCAGCACAACCTTGATGAAGATCTCAGATGCCCTACTCTTAGCAGTGCTATTTGTTTTCTCTCCAAATGACAGCAGCTCACTATTTTTAGTGCTCATCTCATGTCTGCTTGGCATTTCCCTTGGGCCTTACCCTTGTTTCACAGTGTTGGTGCCAGCTCCCACAAAGTGTTTTTTTGGTGCCAGAGGGGCTGATGCCAAGTCTGTCTGTCTTGATGCCAAAATGGCAGCTGGCTTTATTGCTGATACAGGATTTGCCAAAGCTAACAGCACTAGTGCTGGGGTGACTAGCATGGATTTTAAGATCATCTTTAGTCTTCTGCTGCCTCTAAATTTTATGGGATAATGCTTTTGGGGGTTCTAGGAGATGAATCAGGGCCTAAGGCAAGAGGCAATTATACAGAAGACGGTCTTAATTTACAGGTCCCTGAAAACAAGGACACTTACATACATGGACCAGTTATCTGGGATGCTGCACTGACACTGCTAGGTCCAACTACGCAGGACCAAGTCTCACTGCAGGTCAGGCAGGGCTTGATCTTTCAACCTGCAAATGTGTTTAAAAAAAACAAACCCTACCACAAAACCAGAGAACCCTCTGAAGATAAGGGTAGTTACCTGGCATTTCACCATCAAGATATACCTAAACCAGAAGTCTGGAGCAGAAGAGGGCCAGGGATAAGCCAAATTGCATCATATCATCACAAGCAAGAAGACAAATCCCAGGAAAGGTCATGGCCTTTTGCCCCTTTTGCCCTCTCACAAGTACCACTCCATGAAATGCTACTGTGAGATAAAATCCAGTCTCAGAGAGGCAGCACAGGCATCTTGGCTGTGAGAAACACCCACAGAGATGTGAAATAGATAGCACATGTGCTAGGTAATCACACATGTACAGATGTATGTAATTTGAAGTGGAGGTATCCTTGAAGGTATTTCAATGTTGAACTCTGCTACTTTTCTTATAAACCTAAAACCCACAACTTGTTCACACACAGTGGTGTCAAATGAGCATCTGACTGTGCAAAGATGCTTGGCTCTTTCTTCAGGAATGCTGCAGTTAGTTAATGTGACAAGAGGTAGACAATTGGTTAAAATACTTTTCTCATCATAGAAGACTTTGCTGGGGATCTGTTATGCATATGGCCTTGCCAGATCTTTCTGAAGTTCCTTGGCCTTTCCTAAGCTTAAGTTTACATGTCAAACAAATTTAGAAAAGCCCCCAAACCCCAGCAGTCTGCTTTCTTCAGCACATTTCACTTGAAAGAGATTCTTTTACTGAGTTCCAAGAATGAAGTTTCTGTTTCCAGCAGAGTGCCACTTCTATGTGGCACACACTCCTTGAGACTAACAGATTTCATGGGAAATCCTTTAGGGGGAAAAATAAAAGAGACATCAGCAGCTGCCTCTTTCTGAGCACCCTGCTGCATATTATGGTTCAGTAATGTTACACAGCAAAGCAATATTACGCATGGTACACTGAGGCAAAGGAATGTCCTTAAACCGTCCTATACGTACAGAGCCTCAAACACTTTCCTACTGTAATCGCTGGAGCAGGTCCAGAGGAGCACCATGAAAATGATCAGGGGGTTGGAGCACCTCTGCTATGAGGACAGGCTGAGGGAGCTGGAGGTGTTCAGTCCGGAGAAGAAGCAGCTCTGGGGACACCTAATAGCAGCCTTCCAGTACCTGAAGGGGGCCTACAGGAAGGATGGAGAGAGACTGTTCACAAAGGTCTGCAGTGACAGGACGAGGGGCAATGGCTTCAAACTGGAGAAGAGCAGATTTAGATTGGATGTTAGGAACAGGTTCTTTACCATTAGGCTGGTGGAACGCTGGAACAGATTGCCCAAGGAGATGGTTGGGGCCCCATCCCTGGAGATATTCAAGGTGAGGCTCTACAGGCCTCTGGGCAGCCTGATCTAGTTGAGGATGTCCCTGCTGACTGCAGAGAGGGTTGGACTGGACAACCTTCAGAGGTCCTTTCCAACCCAGACCATTCCATGATTCTATGACTTTACACTCCAGGCCCTGCTGTGGCACCTCCATCCCACCAATAGGTGGATTCAGGATTGCACTAGGTCTGCAGAACAGAAAACACAAACAAATGGTTTAACCTAGTCTTCTTCCTCTCAGAAAATACATGTGGATCACAACATGGTACCCCCAAAATTAAAAGTCTGTCAGTTAACACAATGGGCTGTGTAGTACCTAGAGGTTTACAGAATTTCTGTTATCTAGCAGAAAAGTAATGTCACCTGAACTGCTACAGGTAGGCTGCAGCTCAGAGTTTGTGGCTAAAGCCTGGCACAAACATGAGGAAAGGCCTCTCACATGGCATGGTCTGAGTGTCAGAAAGATAGGAAGACTTCTCCTTTTTCAAAATGAAGAGCACTGGAGATCACACACATACATCTTCATGCAGCCAAAGCAAAGAAATAAAGGAAGACACAAGTTAAACTATTAAAAAAAGCATTTAAGAGATCAGAGCACAACAGTGTTAAAGACTTCACTTTTAAATTACTAGACAAAGCTCTAAGGGAGATACCAGTTCTTAATGTCTATGGTTAGAGACTTCCTTAAACATGCAATCTGAAGGAAAAACCACTTCAGAAAACTCACCTTAAACACAAGCTTGTCTTTTCTAACTTGAATTACTGTGTTACTTAGGATCTACAAGTACTTGGAATGAAAACATGAACTCATCTCTATTCTGAAATGAGTAAACAAGAAAAAGAAATAAACAAACCAGTATAGTGTATGGTTAAGTGTAGTTTCAAGCTCAGTTTACCCAGTCTGTGAAACAGCCAGACATATCAAGACCTTAAACTGAATCTTTCCTCTGTTGTAGTATTGGTTCTGCTTTGGCCCACATCTTTATCAGGAAGACAAGAAATGCTCCCCAAAAGACCACACACTCTGTCACTCTGGAGCTTTTGGGATGCCCTCAAACAGGACAGCCCTCAGAAAGCACAATCTATATAAAGCAGAGAGCTCACAGAGGCAAGTTTCCAGGTATAAATAAAGCTGGTTCAACCCAAGCTTACGGGGCAAAAACTTCAATGCTTCCCACCTCCAGCTTCTGCATCCTGCTGCATTTTCCCCCCTCTGCAGCTATTTTCCCTAACTGTACAACAGGGAGAGCACCAGAAAGTTGTTCAGGATACTACAACTGTTGGACTCTAAATGCAACTAATTGTTATTCTCTCTCTGTCTGGTAGAACTGCCACCGGTTACCCAAATATTTCCTGTTGGGCTGAGCTCATCTGGAGGCCACCCTGGGACAGCCAGCAGTTATGTAAAGGAACAGGCAGCTGAGAGGAAGCGATGTCCCGGTGTCATGTTTCAGCATCAGCTATGGCATTACGCAGTTTGCACTTTGCTTAAGCACTAAAAGCACTGCCAACACCTGGAATCACAGCCAGTTTCTGTATTTCAGCAATGTACCTGCAGACCAGGTGGTTTTGCCATTCCAAGGGCAGGCACCTTCCACACCCCACTGTTTCACTTCACCACCTTCATGGCTATCTGTAGGATTTCCCCCTTGGGAATGTGGGTAACATGTGCTCCCCTTGTGTACATAAGCATGATTTATTCCATGTAGTTAAATAACCAATAATTAAAAATTCATGCCAGCTTTATCTTGGGAAGAAATGTTGATCCCTATAACCTGCCTTTATGGGCATTATCTTATCCTAACTGCTGTAATTTCTGTTAGTGCTTGTTTTTCTACTGGCAGATAAAGCAAGCACTCCCCTGGCCGTATCATGCTGAAGGAGGACAGGGTGACCTACGCTGCTTTACCTCTTCCACACATTTCTCTGCAGCAAGGTTTCAGGCTGTGGAAAAGAGAGAAGGCTTCTGCAGCAAGGTTTCAGGCTGTGGAAGAGAGAGAAGGCTAAGTTCTTCTTTCTTATTGCTAACGTCTGGCTTCCAGACGTGCCTTAACTCTAGGTCACAGTACCACAGGCCTGGTACCTCCTGCAATCACTGTTTTCTTTTAAGTTCTCCCACAGCACAAATGAACTAGTCCATATGCATTTCTATAAGAAAAATCAAAACAAATCAAAACCTGACTGACACCCTACCTTTTTACAGAGGTGACTGGTGCTAATTAGCATGACTACAGTAAAACAGTAAATCTTAACACATAAAAAAACCTACACCAAGCCCCACTGAACTGTCAGAAGCCAGTTATTTTCTTCAACAGGTGAACAATATACATGTCATCCTCAGCACTAAGACAGCTCAAAGTCATGTGGGTTACTGTTGAACCAAGAAACACTAAGGCAAGGAAACATTTTCAGTTTTCAGACATACTCACTTCTGACACACCGTAGGGCTCCTACAGTAATACCCCTGAAGCAGGTGGTTTGCAGAGTAGGAATTCTGAACGTTTCCTCTAGAAAACCAGGACCAACCCTCCTGTCTCAGAAACAAGCGAGAAAATTGCACACCAATTTCACTGCAGAGAGCCAGCCTGCACCTTGTAAAACCATCAGACCATTGAGGCATCTTCCAGGTAAAAATACATGAAGAACTTAGCGATGGACAGCAACATTTGTGAGCAGGATTTAATTACAGAGTGGCTATCGGATTGTCCTCCTTTCAGCACTCCTTAACACAGGCTTCAAATGTCAGGGCTGTTCAAAAATACAAGATGCAAACCCAGAGGCACCAGGCTGAAAGGCTTCTCAAGAAACCACCCTGTCAAACTGCTCTGTGAAACAAAATTTGCTGCACCTAAAGCATCAACATTTCTCTAACCTATTCTTAAGACAACTGTAATCACTGGTGTTCCCACTGAGCATCAACATTTCTCTAACCTATTCTTAAGGCAACTGCAATCACTAGTGTTCCCACTGCCTCAACAGGCAGCGTGCTCCTGTGCTCAATGTTCCTTAAAAATTAAGATGTTCTTTCTCATTAACTTCAATTCAAGCCTTAGCACAAGACAAGGCAGTAATTTCTTCTCCACTGAAAATGAGATAACTGATCACAGTCATCTTCTTAACTTAGCTCACTTGGAAAGCTGTCCCATTCCTCTGTAAGCTGCTTTCAGAAGACAAAAGAAGTCTTTATTTATTTTTTTTCCCATATACTGTAAGGATTAAATCCATTTTATTGCTCTTCTCAGTCTGCAATTTAAATCCAAAACATGGAATCCAAAATGATGTGCATCACTTACTAGCATGGAAGCGTTACAAAATACCTGTAGAGGACACTTCTATTACTAAATCACTGAAGATTCAGAGGTTTTTTTTTGCAACAACTGCACTCAGTTGCTGATACATCCCAAAATCCCAGACTACTTCTGTTTAGCTTTCTCCAGACAATAAGTACTCTGCACTGTTCCTTCAGTAAAAGTGAAACAGGTTTCAAACTGTTTCTTCAGGTTGTTCTCCCACCTAAAAACACACAATCCCACCGTCTGCATCTCAAGTGCTTTCTCTTCATCTCTCAAACTGCTGGCACAGAGGAAGAACAAACCCCTCCACGACTCCAGTCACCACCACAGACTACCCCTTAGCATGTATTCCAGTCACTTAATGAACCCAGTGTATTACTGTTTAATGCTGAACACAGATCCCTACTCAGGTTGGGCTATAAAACATCCATTGAATAAACCAAATTAAAATTTTTTTCACCTATGAGGTTGTTACTGATAAGCCCACACTGCTCATTTCCTGATGCTGTAGAGATGCTTAATAAAGCCTTCAAGGATTTAATCCAGTGCTTTACTAGAGACTGAAACACTTCACCATTTTCTAACTTTTTCCTTACTTAATCTTTTCTTTTAACTCATCCCTTTTACATTTAGTATTTGCTTTAATGTGTGTAGAATTACAACCAGGAGTTTGTGTGCTTTGTGGTTTTTTTCCCCTTCAGAACCATGAGTAGCAAAGCTGAACATGAGCCTGCAGTGTGCCCAGGTGGCCAAGAAGGCCAATGGCGTCCTGGCCTGCATCAGGAACAGTGTGGCCAGCAAGAGCAGGGAGGTCATTGTGCCCCTGTACACTGCACTGGTTAGGCTACACCTTGAGTACTGTGTCCAGTTCTGGGCCCCTCATTTTAAGAAGGACATTGAGACTCTTGAACATGTCCAGAGAAGGGCAATGAGGCTGGGGAGAGGCCTCGAGCACAAATCCTATGAGGAGAGGCTGAAGGAGCTGGGATTGTTTAGCCTGGAGAAGAGAAGGCTCAGGGGAGACCTTATTGCTGTCTACAACTACCTGAAGGGTAGTTGTAGCCAGGTGGGGGTTGGTCTCTTCTCTCAGGCAACCAGCACCAGAACAAGAGGACACAGTATGAGTCAAATGGAGCTTGCATGTGCCAAAGTGTGCCCAGTGGTATTCAGTGTGCCCACTACCCACCAAAAGAGACACTTAGGAATGCTTAAAGGACTCCGTTAGGAAACCAGATCAAGGACAGATGTGAATCAAGTAGCTCTGCTGTCCAATCAAGCATGCTGCACAAGGTTTAGTTCTATAATATGCAGTTAGAGCATGCTTGAGCTTTGCAGTTAAAGTCTGTGAGTCAGAGCTTAAGTTGTGTAGCTCTGAACAGCTGAGCCTCCGTACTTCTTTCAAAGCAGGCCAGAGGAAGTACAACCCTGTTGCTTCCGCACTAGCGTAAAGTACTGCTGTGGAACCATCTGCAGCTGGCTTTAGAATTAGCCTGAGGGACAACCACACCTCAAAAAAAACCCTCAGCAAATATGGAAAATGCTCCTTCCTAAACTCCATTTTCCCCCCCCTCCCCCCATCAGAAAGATGCATCAATGACTCCTGAAGTCTACAAACTGCAACTAGCTTGCAAGTGTCTGCTCCTTGCAGTAGCTCTTACTGGGTCCTCCAGTTCTAGCCGGAAGAAAACTGGATGCATACAGACCAAAGGATGTCCCTTGTGAATTGTATCCTCAGGTATCAGAAACATCACTTAAGCCAGGGGTCGGAGAGAGCACCCAGACCTTGCTGTAATGTGGTAACTCTGCCAGAGCCATCCTGCCAGGTCTGTATTTCACACAAAATAGTGGAATCTGAAATAAGATTTGCTTCTGAAGGACAAGCTTCTGGTTTAGAGGTTTGGTTTTATTTCAGAGTATTGCCCTGGGTTGGTCGACCACACAAACAAGAAGCACAAGCACACACACTGCTGACATACCACTGTGCATCTCAAGCATTCAGTAAAGGCAGCAAATGCTAACGCCAGAACAAAAGACAAGACCATTTTCACAAGTACAGCAGAATTCCCCCCACAGACCCAGTTTTACATGGATTGTGTCTAGCACAAAACAGCCATTTTTTCACAGCAGAGACCAATTTACTCCGGGCAAAAAAATTAATTGGCGGGTCAGATCTCACAGAGACAAGCTGGCATCTTCAAGAAAGGTCAAGAACTTACTGAGAAACAGAAATAAAAGGACTCCTCTCTATTAAATATCACAGATTCAGACATTCTGTCATGATCTCAACACTTTTGCCATGTTTTTTCCCAGCACAATCCAGGACTCAAAAGAATTCCTGAACAGGAAAGTTCATATAAATTCACCAGATTTGAGTCAGACAGATTTTCCAATCTCAATCTATGTCCCAGCAAGCCAGCAAAAATACAGAAATCTGACAACTGAAAGAGAGGGCATTACTCACTGCATTCCCCCCACTTATAAACACTCTGACAGCTGCATCAAAATTTGTTAGGCAATAATTTCTTCATGAGACAGTTGATCTTTAGTGATCTAGGAAGTTTGGATAAACCTCAAGAACTAAGAATGTTTTTAAGTGCATATTCTCATTTCTCCCCAGGGAATATTGCTCTTCAGAGGAATATTAACTTGAACTATGTAAATTATTTTGTGGACTGTTTATAACCTAATGACTTTACATGTAACCTTAAATGCCATTCTGCAAAAAAGCTAGCCATGGTCAGCAACTTGAGCCAAAGGAGGATGTTAGAGCCTCTCAGGCTTCCTTTAATAATAATAAACAACCAGGTTGGAAGAGACCTTCAAGATCATTGCGTCCTACCCATCGACCAATCCAACCCACCTAAACAACTAACCCATGGCACCAAGCACCCCATCAAGCCTCCTCCTGAACACCTCCAATGATGGTGACTCCACCACCTCCCCAGGCAGCCCATTCCAATGGGCAATCACTCTCTCTGTATAGAACTTCTTCCTAACATCCAACCTAAACCTCCCCTGGCACAGCCTGAGACTGTGTCCTCTTGTTCTGGTACTGGCTGCCTGGGAGAAGAGACCATCATCCGCCTGTCTACAACTTCCCTTCAGGTAGTTGTAGAGAGCAATAAGGTCACCCCTGAGTCTCCTCATCTCCAGGCTAAGCAAGCCCAGCTCCCTCAGTCTCTCCTCGTAGGGCTTGTGCCCTTTAGCTTTGTTCAAGCAATTTCACATAATACAGTTACCTTATACTGGTATCAGCGAAACACTGCTCAGAATCAAGCTGACCTAAAACTCAGGGCTGCATTATTAACTAGTAAGAGGACTGCAGGGACATATGTTTGGAAATGTCTATTCCCACATACAGCCAAATCTGAAAATCCAGCTTCAGCTCTTGATTAAACATTACTTAATGGTTAAAACTAGCATTCTCCTGGAAAAGAGATTTTGAAAGAAATACTCTAATCCTTCACTAAAGCCAGCCATGAAAAGCATATGGCTCCCACTGGGTACACTTCTTGTAAATCAAGTTACAGTTTTGGAAACTCAGAATGTATTTGCTAAATGAAAACAAAACATCTGTTATGGTTTCACAATTAGAACCTAAAAAGCCAGATGCTGCAGGAGTTAAATGTTTTCTTTGCAATGTTAGTTTACACAGATAGACATCCTGAAGGCTACCCAAAAAAAAAAACCCTATTTAAGGAGGAAGAGTGCTACAATCTGTGAAGTTAATACTGATGTTCAACATGCTCATGGAAAAAACTAGCTGTCTGCTTTCCAGAAGCCACTATTTGGTCTCTTCTATTTCTCAGATGAGAAGAGGCCTTTGCAGAATATAACTGTAACACTGAAAGCTCCACGTGACTTTCCCATATGTAGCTGTTCAACAGCCAAGTGATTTCCCCTACCCTGTCTCCACAGTTTGCATACCAAGGCAGCATTTGCCAAGTTCCAAGCAGAGAATTTTGAAGCCAAATTTGTAAAACCAAGAAGACAACTATCCTTTGACCTATGAGATACACCTCATAAGGAGAGTTAAACTGCAGGGGAAGCCAGACCAAAAACCAGAAAGAAAAGAGAAAAAAAAAAAAGATCACATTTTGCCATGAATTTACAAGAAATGTCAGTGTGTCAGTATAGATGATGTGGGAAATGGTGAGAATGCCAACATGAGGTTCTCTGAGTTTTTGAGAGCAGTATATGTAGCCATCCCACTTCTGCACATGTTCTGAGGCAGAAAATACTCTTCACTCATTGAACAAACCAGTAGGGTGAGGGAGGTGATTCTCACCCTCTAATTCTGCTCTCATGAGATACCACCTGGAGTACTGCATCCAGTTCTGGTGAATCCAGCATAAGAAGGACATCATAAATCACAGAATGGTCTGTGTTGGAAGGCACCTCTGAAGGTCATCCAGTACAACCCCCTCTGCAGTAAGCAGGGGCATCCTCAACTAGATCAGGCTGCCCAGAGCCTCACTTCAAGTATGTCCAGGGATGGGGCCCCAACCACCACCCTGGGCAACTGGTTCCAGCATTCCACCATCCTAATAGTAAAGAACTTGTTCCTAATATCCAAACTAAATCTGCTCTTCTCCAGTTTGAAGCCACTGCCCCTCGTCCTATCAATGCAGGCCTGTGTAAACAGTCTCTCTCCATCCTTCCAGGCCTCTTCAGGTACTGGAAGGATGCTGTTAGGTCTCCCCGGAGCCTCCTCTTTCCCATTGAACTGCTAGAGCAGGTCCAGAGGAAGGCCACGAAGATGATCAGAGGGCTGGAGCACCTCCCCTATGGGGATGGGCTGTGAGAGTTGAGGCTCTTCAGACTGGAGAAAAGAAGGCTCCAGGCGGACCTTGCAGCAGCCTTCCAGTACCTGAGGAGACCTACAAGAAGGCCATGAAGGGACGTTTTACCAGGACTTGTAATGACGGGACAGGAGGGAAAGGATTGAAACTTGAGGAACATAGATTTAGACTGGATATTAAAAATAAATTCTTTACAGTAAGGGTGGTGAGGCACAGGAACAGGTTGCCCAGGGAACCCCTCTCTGGAAGTGTTCAAGGCCAGGCTGGAAGAAGCCCTTAAGCACCCTGGTCTTGTGGAAGGTGTACCTGCCCATGGCAGGGGGTTGGAACTAAATGACTTTTAAGGTCCCTTCTAACCCAAACCATTCTATGAAAAGAAGAGTTAAGAAAATATTTTGGTTTTATTCCTCTAGGGCTACTGGCAGATGCATCAGACAGGATGATTTTCCTGGTTGCCTTCATCCCTGCCACAATATCCAAATATCTGGAAGCTCAACATCTGAATGATTCCCATGCTGTGCATCACATCTCAAAAACTTCTGGAGGTGACCTCAAACCCTGTCTCCAGCTTTCTGAAGGGCATCTTACATGAAGTAACAGAGTAGATAGTTCTAAGACAAGAGAAGACAGCAGACAAGGCTGAAGTACAAGTACTAGGACAACAGAAAAGATCCCATACCAGAGGAAAATGCAGATGACAAAGTACAGAACTGGTCTTGAACATGGCAGCCCCAGGAAGAGAAGAAAGCCACCTGCCATATAAGACTGCCATGTTAGACTGAACGCCCCAAAACAGAAGTTGGAGATGTATTCTTCCCAGGACACCAAAGCACCTCTTTTCCAGTCTGAGCTGCAGCACAACATTCATTCCTACTGACCTCACTTTTCACCTTGGATGAAGAACACACCCATAGTACTATCTTGATCAATGCAATCACAAAAGATCCTTCATTGCATGCAACAGTTCAGTGAGGCACATCTGGCAGCATGACAAAAACTTGCAAAGGGACACCTTGAACTGCTCATGTTTGATTTGACCTATATCAAATCTTCCTAATACCTAAATACCCCTGTGACACCAGGAGTAGAAGAGCCATGGCTGTGGGCTGGTGACATTCTGCAGCATCACTCCACCTGGCCCTGTCTCTGCCGTGAAAATCTAGCACTAACATTTGTATTAAGACACTGCAAACATACCAAAGAGGTTTGAAAAGACTGCTCAACTCTCATGAAAGAAAGTGCTCTCTGGTCTTACTTACAGCCCAAAAAGTGAGGGGAAAGAAGTTCTGTCTTTATTCTTTGCAGTCTTGTTCAGCTGTGCTCGATGCCAGCATGCCTTCTAAGTTTATGGTTACTTCCTGTTGACAAATATGTTCCTCTGCAATCTATATTGTCTATTTTCAAAAAGACAGACAACACAGTTTTTTAGCATTAGCCAAGTTTTCTGAAAGACAAATGATGGCCTATTTATATAACACAGACCCAAGACTCCACATAGCTTGTGGTCCATTCTCAAACTGTACCTGACTTCATGTTTGGCAAAGTCACTGTCTTCTGTTCTTTTATTTTCCATCAGCAGAATAAGGAGGATTTTACCATATCAGAAGTGGAGATAGAGTCATTAATGTTCACAGATAACATCTATTACTTTTCACTATGCATGAGATTAGGCATGTCTTTTCATGCCAGTTCAGTGTATTAATGTTTGTAGATCAAGTATTGAAAACAGCCAGAATTCACAGCTAAGCTGAGTTCACCTTGCAGACATTGACATCCCATGATTTAGTTACCTGCTGATAATACAAAGTCATCCCATTTGTGAAAGCTAGCAATTGTTGATGTTGACCACATTTTTAGGGCCAGTATTTAGAAAGTTACCAGTAAAAAAGTGGCACTCTCCTTTTATTATCCCTGTCCTAGGTCAAATAGATGGTCAATAAATTCATTTGTAACAATCAACAGAACTTTCTGTTACTTTTCTACGATACCATAATTCACTCCATTTTCTGTAAAGGAGGGTTTCATTGTTAACTATAGTAAGTAAACACTGGATTTAAATTTTCCCTTGCAACTTGCCAATATTGTCATGACTCAGCTTTACCAAAAAAAAAAATAAAAATGAAAGGGTTTCCTTTGCACTTCAGTAACTTTCCTCTTTTAGTCTCCAGCAAAACGATGGATGATAATTTAGAAAGATTCCTAGCCACGCACTATTTCTGGCTGAAATCACACTTACAAGCCAAAAAAACAAGCAGAGACTTAAAATACAGGCAGAAACTGTTCAGTGGTCAGCATTCCTTTGCTAAGACAGAACTTCACTACTGCCTCTATAAAGCAAATCAACCTTAAAAGAGAGGCAAAAATGTGCGTTCAATGCTTCTGACATATTTGGTTGGAACAGAGTATCCTAAACAGCAAAAGTCATGAATAGATTGCCAACAATCTCTGAGATAACCAGCAAAATGGTAGCAAGAAGCAGCCTCAGAAAGGAAAATTAATGATCTCAATTTCTCCCAAAGTGTCAAGAACTCAGACCTCCACATGGCTGAAGACTCTTTACAGAGTATATGCATATGATACTGTATTTTTTAAACTCACAAGGCTGGAATTCTTGATACAAAGTGTCACAGTGATAACTCAGGTTCTACATACAGTTTGTTTTGGTTTTTTTTTCCCCCCTTCATGTCATTAAATACCTTTTTTTCCTGTCTCCACACCTCACAATCCACTTTTTGTACCTTCAAATACTGATAAAAGTCACCAGCAATCTCCCACAGCACTAGATGTGTGGGAAGCTATGCAACAGCCTTCAGAGTGGGGAAGCCAACTCAAATCCTCATTTCTCAACTCAGGAGCACAAAGAAAGAGAACACTTGTACCGGCTTGCACATCTCTCTTCTTCACATCTTGACGTCTTTGCTAAAAGATTCTAACAATCAGGACACCAGAATTCATACTTCAGCATCTTCAACTTCTTTCCTGAAGGACTCCAGCTATTGATTCCTGATACGCTGCCAAGCTGGTCCCTGAAACAAGCCAGAGAGTGCTCAGGAAACATTCAGGAAAAGGTTGGAAGTCAAAGGCCGCTTCAGGCAGATCCCAGCACTCAAGAAGTTATCTGCTGACTGCAGGGATTTGCAAGGCTTTCCACAACCCAACGTATCTCAGAGAGATTGCAGGAATTTCCCAACTTCAGAATAACAAATTGACAAGAAGCAGCATGAAGCAGCAAAAGCCCATATGCAGCTGAACCGAAGCATTTCAAGCTTTCGACAGACTGGGGAATGCAGAGGTACCGCAAAGACAAGATTCTACTCTAAGCTGAAGCTCCCACTTATTGACCAGAAACCTGAGATTAGAGCTCAGACTTAGAAGTGAAGCTTTACACAGAGATCCTGAGGTGAATGCCAGAAGTAACAAGAAGAAAGGACCCAACAGCCAACCAATCATCATTCCTTAGAAGAGCAGCTGCCTGGAAGAATTTGAATAGTACTTTGTCTAAGTGTTTCCGTCGCCACACAAAACACTCTCATGTTGCATTCCCAATGTCAAAATATCTTTCACTTCAAAGTCTATGTCCTCCAATGCTTTCTTCAAAGGCTCTTGCAACTTAAAAGTCATAGGAAAGCACACCAAAAATATAACATTTGTCTAATGCATAGACTTCTCTGCTAGATGCATGTTATGGAGCAAAGCACACACTCCTCTGGGAAGAGGCTACCTTTACTCTTTCTAAAGCACCATGTATGCTGGTAAGCATACTCAGATACCAACAAAAGTCAAATGGGAATCTTTGCTATAGAAAAACCTTCTTCTAGTCTTCATTGTCCACTTGAATCCATAATTCTGAAAAGCAAATGCTCTGGTTTTAGTTGAAGCAACTAAACATAAATGCTGATGGAACACATTACAAATATAAAAATGCCCATTACCACTTGGGGCTAGATTTGAACTGGCAACCTAATGATGTGATACTTAACAGTTAGTTAACCACCTGTGGTCACAAAGATCCCAGGACACTTTGTGGGAAGAAAAGAAATTTGATGAAATGCAATATTCAGAAATAAAAGGCTCTAGATTAGTGCTATTTTAACAGGCAAGAAAACGCAAGGAACAACCTCTAAATTCCTATGAGTTTCTGGAAGATCCTTATACGTACCTAACACACAACTTTGTACCAGAAGTCAGTATTTTCAGAGATCAGCATTTACTACTAGATTGGGGTAAATGCAGCAAGTCCAAAAATAATTCCATTTTGAGTCAATGTATTAAAAACTACAATTGTCACAACCTGTTCAGTTGCATCACACCAAATTGCAGAGCCTGGCAGGGTATCATCTACCCTACCAAAACTATTCAGACCCTTTGGAATCCATAAACCTTGCATCAGTATCCTGGTGCTATGACTGCAGAGGGAGACTAGAAAAGAAAGAGAATAGAATAGACTAAAAAAGAAAGAGAATAGAATAGACTAGAAAAGAAAAAGAATAGACTATAATAGACCACACCCTCAATATCATCATGTCCAACCTATCATCCAACACCACCCAACCAACTAAACCATGCAACCAAGCACCCTGTCAAGTCTCCTCCTGAACACCTCCAATGATGGTGACTCCACCACCTCCCTGGGCAGCCCATTCCAAGGGGCAATCACTCTCTCTGTGTAAAACTTCCTCCTAACCTCCAGCCTAAACCTTCCCTGGCACAGCCTGAGACTGTGTCCTCTTGTTCTGGTAGGTGCAAGTCCCAATGACGCAAGCGTGCGTTTCTCACTTGGTTTCAAAGAGGCAATCATCTGAAAGCAGCCATCGAGTTTCCTCCTGAAGAAAAGCATCCCCCAGATATTTTATTAGGTTGTAAAAGTTTCACAATGGCACATCTGCTGGTGAGGCAGAGAGTGCCAAAGTCACAATTAACGATTCCCATCAGAGGGCAGGTCCTGTGTAACGTTTTTAAAGACGTATTGCATACCTGCAGGTGCTCCGTTTCATTGGAGAAGTCACAGCAAGACCATTACTCTCCCTGAGAAATAACACTCCCTTGAATAGCCATCAACCTCTCTCCCTGCACACATCAGTAAACTCAACCACAACTACGACCATTCCTACAAAAAGGCTGTAGAGTAAAAGCATCTGTACAAACTCCTTCCTGGGGGGATATCACAGTATCAGTCAGGGTTGGAAGGGACCACAAGGATCATCTAGCTCCAACCCCCCTGCCATGGGCAAGGACACCCCACACTAGATCAGGCTGGCCTCATCCAGCCTGGGCTTAAACACCTCCAGGGAATATGAATTCTTTTGTTTTATATCTGTAGCTTCGAAACAAATCCTTCAGATGCCCTGCACTCATTCAGTCAACCCCCAAACACACTAGACAAAAATCTTAGGCCATCCACATGAAGACAGTCACGTTCTCCACTTTGCATCCAAGAAGTGTGCAATTTAGGGCTCGCCAAGCAAAGTTGCTTATCAGAGTTCATTTTAACAATGTGCTACAAAGCATTAAAATAGCTTCATGAAAGGACAGAAAAATGTCATAAAAATTACAAAGGCAGGTGATAAATATTCAAAAACAACATCCCAAAAGATCACAGTAAAAGCTCATAAGGGTAAACAACCTGGTTTCACAATCCTGCTTCTGATTAACCCTTTTGAGGCTTCAAAAAGATACGATCTCTGTTGCTGCCAAGCATGTCTGCCAGAGCTTGCCAAGGAAAGCATGAGCAAGCAGCTTCAAAGGCACAGTGACGTACCTATAGCAGTAAACCCTAACCCTCCCTGTGGAAACCACACAACTGAACTTAGTCATAGAAAATGGGATTAGAAATTCTGAAACAAAACAAGGGGCTGAAGGAATTAGCAGTCATCTCAAGATCATGTTAAAAAACTATTGAGCAACATTGGAGTAGCAGCTGTTGTCAGGGTTGATAAAGGGGAGAATAAAACTAACAGCCTTCAGAGAAAACCTATCACAGAAACATTCAGGTTGGAAAAGACCCTCAGGATCACCAATTGATAACCCTACTCTACAAAGTTCACCCCTAGACCATAACTCCAAGCACCACATCCAAATGACCTTTAAACACAGCCAGGGTTGGTGACTCCACTCTTTAGTGCATAAGGATAGGAGGAGGGTATCTGGGTCAGATTAAAACCCTACATACTGGCCCCGTATGGTGGCTTGGCGAAGAGTGGAGGTGCTACAGAGCACCCCAGTCATCATCCCTAGAAACTAAAGTGCACAGATCCCTAGCAAAAGGTTTCTTTGATTTGACCAAAGGAAACATGGCATGGATCAGAGCAGATGGTGCCTTAATGATCAGCGTGATGGCTCCTGTGCGAGGGCAGAGGAAGAGTCTCTGGGAAGCAGTTTGGGAAGCACAGGATTACTCTTTGGACGGTTCAGAATGTCATGCAAACACATGTACACAAGAAGGTCACAACTGCTCCAGCGGCTGCCTTTGCTAGCGTCATACAACGGCACATGGCAGAAATGCCGAGGTCAGGATTTCTGAGACAACTCTCCAAGGAGACATTTCATGTGAGTTTCTGAAGTTCCCCACGTTTCTTGCACTGTAACTTCCTGGACAACAGCATCACATATTTTCCAATGACCGGACCTGACCCACATTAGCTGTTTACACAACCCACGTGAAACTCCGGTTTTGACAAATGTGTGTTTTCATTGAAAAGAACAAGAGCTCAATTCCTACCTTGAAACAATCTTTCACAAATAAATCATGTCTGCACGTAGGGTCAGGATGCCTAGAGAGATCCTGAAACAACAATTAGGTTAAGTGAGCTTCCCTGGCTGCCTCACTGCCAAAGAAGCTTTATTAGCAAGTACCAAGTATTCAACTCACTGATCAACAGATAAAGAGATCAGGAAAAGAAAGGTAGTGGCAGGAATAAAGGAGAGAAAATAATACCTTGAGACTGTGATGCAGATCTAAGCGCTGATGAAATGTGCTCCTGATCAATATGGAACGTGACCATAAGGCACAAGGCCACAACAGAAAGCATTATTCTCCCTTTGATCATTGCCCAGTGTCAATGGAAACCAACTGGAGCTTGGAGAGATATCAAATCTTTCAGAGATTGATATCTAAAGTAGCACACAGACCATGAATGAAAGTACAAGTGAGCTTCCACCCCTCCACATCAGGCCCAAGTCTGTCATTCTATTTAATGAAGTCTGAGTGGTCAGATTTCAGTGATCTCCCTCTGCTTTCTCTCAGCCCAGGCATGAGGCTCTTCCTTCTTCCCTCTCACCACAATGAAAAGGAAACAGGATAGATACTAGGTGCATACACGTGGCTCTTCATGCCAAACAGCACAGGGCTGTCCAAATTCACAGCAAGAACAGAATGACTCTGTTATCTTTTGTTTCCCATCAACACCACCATGAGTCTTTTCTCCCTGAACCATACAATAGCTCCCAAACCAAAGGCTGTGGCAGTTTTGAGTGGAGAAGACTGGAAATAGCTTATCTGCAGGAAAGCAGAGATACTCAAGGATCATCCTGTGCCTCTCTGCAACCATAAAAGTAACCAGACCTACTCAAACTACACAAAGATTCAGCCTCCACCAGTAGCAGTATCCTGATGAACTAACAGAGCCTCTTTGCTATGCTTGGACAAAAAAAATGAAAGGAAGTTAGGGCCTTTCACATTTTGCTCAGTCTCCTGACAAATGAAAGCAAAGAGGGCATTTTTTTATTTAAGCACTTGCTTGTAAGTTCAGAGAGGGGGGAAAAACATCTCTTAGCTTTCCTTCTGTATTTACACAGAGACTTTTCATATTTCCAGTGTTGCAAAACACAGAAGAAAACAAATTTACTTTGACTACACAGAAGTGCCAACAAGACAAAAAGCCACAAATACTTGTACAAATACATGCACATCCCTAAAAACAGATGCACCTACCAAAAGCACTGTTTACAGTTTGCTTAAGAGTCTAACTGAACTCCTTGTACTTGCTGTTAAGAAGAATCTTACTCCAAGTACTAACAAGGATTCAAACCGAGTCAGAAATAATGAACTCGGGTTTAATTGGTTTGCAAGAAACCCCATTTGCAAAGGCTACCCTTAGCCAGCTATTGAATACACAAGTTGATAGAGCCCAGAAGGCACTGTGATGAGTGACTTAAGTGGAGGCACCCTACACCCACCAACATTCCTGCTGAATGAATGCGAAAGCTGCAAGAATTGCTTTTATTTATCTTAGTAAAAGCATTTCTTGGAAGGGCTGGGAAAATTTATTTCAGATGGATTTTTTCAGCTGAGAACAAAGTTGCATCTATTATAATTATTCTCCCTCCAGTGTGGCCTGCCTTGCTGAGAAAGAACATTAAATTCAGCTGCGCACGAACTCACGGAAGTGACCTTTTGAATGAAAACGCTGCAGCGAGAGACTTGTGGAGTGTTCTCACTAAATAATAACCCACTGTCTGCAACTTGCAGATTAGTGCTCCAACCACTGATTTCAGCTGCTACTTACACAGGCAGAAGTCCACATGAGGTCAATCAGCTGAGAATAAATCATGTTTGCTGCAGTCTACAATATGGAGAGCTGTACTTGGGAACCTATTGATAGTCTACAGTCCAGTATGGTTTTATGAACTTTCATTAATCATCGTGTGGCAGCATAACCTTGCAAGGCACTTTAAGGAGGCCTTTTCTGCAGGACAGCCACTATCTCATTTAAATAATACTGACACAACTTGAACAAGCTCTCACTTTGATGAGAGTAACAAATGCAAGGCAAAACACCCATTACCCACACAGAAGTACCCTGCTTCCTTCGCAGGAGGACATAGGATTATCTGAAAGATTTCTGCCATATGGAAGACCCAAGCACTTGGGGAAGCATGCAGGTTAGCACTCAAGAATTAGGAAGTAAAAGTGGAGGATTCATTTCCTCTCTTAAATAAAAGGTGGGGTGTGAAATAGCAAGCTGTGGGAGATGTGCTTCTTTGGAAAAGGAAGATGTCATTTACTGGGCAAATACAAAATGTCCTCCGACTCAGGAGATAACCTTACCCTTTGCAGAAAGGTTGGGTACTGTAGAAAGTATCCCATCCTGTACAGACCTTAAAACAGATATCTGAGCCTTCCCAACAGCTGGGTTGAGGGGTAGTAAAATTCCCTGCTGCCCAAGAAAGCAAGGCAAGCTTGAGTGCTGACATCCACACCTCGGGGGCACTTGGAAGCCACTTACTCTGCCTGCCCGGCCCAACACCATCCCACAATGGACAGGATCCGCTGCCAACTTGCTCTGGGCTCCCTCTCTCCTTCATTTCCCAAAGTATGCACAGCAGTCTCTCCTGGTCCATGGCCATCCAGAGATTTTGGTATGCAATTCAAAGGTCTAGAAAAGAGACTATACTCTTCTAAGTATCTGAGGATTTATCAAGCCAAAACAAAGCTATCAAAACAGTTTGCACTGCCACTTTGAGTTCTGTACTCCCTTTTCAGATTCTGTTTGCATTTCAGCAAGCTGGCTCTCATCTCACAGCTCTGTGCACTGAACCTGCTGGTTTAGTCCCAAGTCTACGTACCTACATGCTGTTGTCTCCAAGAGGAAACATGACACAAGAAATCAAACTTTTTGATTTCACTACAGAATCAATTAACTGAGGGGTGTGAAGAAGGGAAAGCTTCTTCATTTTCTGTGCAATAAACACAGCACATGCCATTTGTGAGGCGCACCAAACCTTGATCTTCGTGAGTCTTCACATGTTGATTATTTACAGTAATGCCTTCCAGACAAATAGAAGAACAGTTCCCACTCAAGTATAGAAGAAGCCAAGAACAATAAAATTGTATTACAGCAATTGGGTAAAGTTTGACCATAGTACCTGAGGGCACTGAAAACCTTTGGACCGAAACCTTGCAGAAGAAAACCAGGAGTTTCTTGGTTAGCAATTAATAATTTAGACCTGAAGACTCTCATCCAGACTTCCAGCTGAAGAGTGAAGTTACACAGTAGAATAGGATAGGATAGGATAGGATAGGATAGAACAGGATAGAACAGGATAGAACAGGATAGAACAGACCAGGCTGGAAAAGACCTTCGAGATCAGAGTCCAACATACCACCCAACACCATCTAATCAACTAAACCATGGCACCAAGCACCCTATCCAGTCTCTACTTAAACATCTCAAATGATGGTGACTCCACCACCTCCCTGGGCAACACATTCCAATGGCCAATCACTCTTTCTATGAAGAACTTCTTCCTAACATTCAGCCTAAACCTCCCCTGGTGCATCTTGAGACTGTGTCCTCTTGTTCTGGTGCTGGTTGCCTGGGAGAAGAGACCAACTCCCCACCTGGCTACTATCTCCATTCAGGTAGTTGTAGAGAGCAATAAGGTCTCCCCTGAGCCTCCTCTTCTCCAGGCTAAGCAACCCCAGCTCCCTCAGCCTCTCCTCACAGGGCATGTGCTCCAAACCCCTCACCAGCCTTGTTGCCCTTCTCTTGGCATCATAGAATCTCCCAGTATTTTGATACAAACACACACAGAGAGAGTTCTCAGCACATTCACCATTTCAATGTATCTGTTTTAGATGGGAAAAGTGAGATTACTTTCTTAGTGTCATGCGTTAAGGCAGGATCGGAGCAGAAGAGTTCTTGCAAAAAGTACTCATGTCAAAAGAATGACTCAGGAACACACTGCAGTGCTAAAAAACCTATTATTTTTTTATAATATTTATACATTCACCCTCAAAAACCACCCCACCCACATCTAAACCCAAGAAACTTCCTTAAGAAACACTTTTTTCTCCCCCATTGTTTACCCTTGCACTAATTCTTTGGATTAGGTAAACTATCAAGACACTTTGTCCTCAAGAGCCCTCACCTGTGGTAGAATATGCAAACTGCCTGCTGTCAGGATGGGGGAAAAGCTGACAAACACAGAAGAAGTATAAGACCTGGGAATGAGTAAGTTAATTGGGCTGAACCAGATAGGAGCAGTATTTTCAAAGCCTGTTTCTTTAATTAAAGACATTAGTTAAAGGCATAAACAAGTTTTACCTTGCACCCCTGTCCTGAAGGAAAGTGCCTTCAGAAGAACTGTGGGCAGGAGAAAAGCTAGTTGATAAAAAAAGTGCTCTCACAGCAAGGATACAAATAAACAAAAGCTGGGGTCATTCATTCCAGAGTCTGTCCCAACTTGTAAAATGCCAACAGAATTTAAAGCTTCCAGATCCGTAAAACTAACTTTTCCTGTATTAGCAGTGTGGTAATGGCTACAGCAGCAGCTCAGCCAGCCTTCAGGTTACACTCATGCAAGGCATACAGTTTCACAGACACAAATATCCTCTTGGCTCCAGAAGATCAAGATGCAAGTAGCACAGTACGCAGCCAGACCAATGTGAACATCTTGTCTAAGTGTTGTTTTCCTGCCCTGTAGGTGTCTACATTCTCAAGTAAAATCCATCATGCTCACTGCTTTCATACACTAGCTTAGTCCTGTCTTATTAGGACAATCAGAATGTGTTTAATCCCTCAGTCATGCTTCTAAAATTTTTCAGAGTAGGATCATAGTGAGAAGAGTTCTGGTTACACCGCTAGGTGTACAACACAGACAAGAAACCATCAGTGCCACTCTTTCTGTTTCCCAAAGCTGATCTGCTCTGTTAAAGGATACCAAAACAAAATATGAAGTTTTGTCTTGGCTTTGTCCAGGTGAAGAATTCAGCAAGCTCTGACACTTTGTATTGGTTTGAAGTTACATCTCAGCAAAGGTGAAACAAGGCAACAGCGATTTTCTCCAGTCCCTTAATCTAAAGTTTTCCGGGCACGATGCTTGTCAGTAAAAGCACAGCGTGCTGAAAATAAAGGGAGGACTGCTGCTTCAGCTAGTCCAGCTAGCAAAAACAAACTACAGGTTTCAGAGTGAAAAACAATACTGTGAAGAGCAAAATCACTCCAGACTTCCTCAGCTTATCTTTTAATGCCAGGATGGTCTTCGGATTTTGCAGTCAAGGGATGTGCCTAAATGAGTCCGAGAGGCAAACTCCTGACACTTGCTTCCACAGCCTAACTGTGCTCCAGTGGTTTAGTATGCTCATATAGTCTGGGAAGTACAGAGATACAAGATCAGAGCAGAAAAGCAAGAACTTCAGTGAAACAATGTGTGATTATGAGGAAAGGCTGAGAGAGCTGGGTCTCTTTAGCTTGAAGGAAGCTGACAGGTGACCTCATTCATGTTTATAAACATGTGAAGGGTGAGTGTCAGGGCGAGTGTCAGGAGCCAGGCTCCTCTCAGAGATGCCCAATGGTAGGGCAAGGGGTGCAAGCTGGAGCACAGAAGGCTCCATGTGAACATAAGGAAAAACTTTTTCACTGTAAGGGTGACAAAATGCTGGAACAGGCTACCCAAAGAGGTTGTGGAGTCTCCTTCTCTGGAGACATTCAAAACCTGCCCGGATGTGTTCCTGTGTGACCTGCTCTAGGTGATCCTGCTCTGGCAGGGGGTTGGACTGGATGATATTTTGGGGTCACTTCCGACCCTTAACGTTCTGTGATAACAATAAAGTATGGTGTGACCCAAAAATATCCTAGTAAGATGGCCAGGAAAAAGAAGCAAAACAATAAGACAAAGAGAAAACAATATAGCTAGGGAAAAAGGAGAGAAGAATAAATGAAGAGCTCTTATTTTTGACACTACAATTTAAGACAAGCTTTGTCAGTGTCAGTCAGTGGAGACAATCAGTGATGACAGATGTCTGCAAGCCCATTTTAGCTAAGCTTAAAATCACAAGATTGGAGAGTCAAATGCAAGCTGTTTGTAAGTTTTGCTGCTTCTAAAGTGACAGAAGTCAAAATGACAAGGCAGTTTGAAGGCAACACAATACACACGCAACTCTTGCCCTCTTCTTCAGCACTCTGATAAGTGGTCTGCAAATGTACAAATTGCATAGCCTGTAAGGGAATGAGGAGTTCAGCACATAAAAGACTCCACCATGACCTTCACATGCATTCAGGTAGCTGCATTAAATGCTTTCCAAGTACAGAGTAAAAGTCTCTCAGGTTGTATCTGAAGAAGCGTCTCTCCTCCCTTTAAGAGGGTGCAGGGAAAGCATTTTTGGTAATTTTCCCACTAAAATTACAATTGATACACAGGATGAGACAAAGTCAGCCCAGTAGCATGGCCTTGAAGATATGCTGTCTTCTTCAAAGGTTTTGTCCAGTCTTTATAATGCCCACCACCTACGAGAGACCTTCCCCCCTACCTCCTGGCTCAGACCAACCCCAGGCACTGTTTAACCCTTCCATTCCACACCAATTACTTCCAGTTCTTGTTAGTTCAGCCAGAGAGCTCTAAAAGTTGCTTTTGCAGCAGGTTCCTAGCTCCGTGGGACCAATTTTCTGCCCACAACCAGTGGGATGGCTGTCATGTGGGATACTTTATGCAACAGAATAGCCTGATCTTCTCCAGCAGGCAGAAGACATGCAGCTCCCACAACTTCCTGTTGGCCATCATCCACCACCTGGGATTTAATGAGGATCCCACATAAAGAAAAAGGCTTTAAAAAAACATGCAACTGACTTAACAAATAACAAGCTTATTACAGAGAGTAAGGAATACAGAGCTTGGCAAAGGCATGTTTTGCACTCCTTCTGTATCAGGCTTCTGATGTAGCTGTCACAACTACACCATAGTTAGACTGACAGCATTATTCCAGGCTGTCTTGATTATGAGCTCCAGTTCCATATTAAGTTAAACAAAAAAGTGTCTTGTAGATAGCAGTACTTGACCTGCTGGTCCTGTCTGTGTGCTAGGAGACAAGAGAAAAGAGTGAATCGGTTCTGCTCAGCGAAAGCCTTTACACCATCTTCTGGCACGTCATTAATGCTTGAGTTTCCTCCCCACTTCTGACAGGCAATGCTCAACACCTTTTACACAGGGGAAAGCTCAAGATGGTTGGAGAGATTCCTGGCAAAACACACTCTTCATAACTGTTTCTATAGCTTACCAGTCCTCAATGTGCTGTTCAGCTAATGAGAGGGGGGCGAAAGGGGAAAATAAACCTAGTTCTGTAACCACTCTTGGAGCTCCTTAAAGCTGACCTTCCATCAGTTTGTTTCACAAAGCCATTGACTTTTCAGGCTAGCAAACTGTGAGCTCCAACTGAAGTTTTTCCAGAAGCTAGAGCATATATCAAGTCAATCAGAGACACAAAAATTTTCCAGTGCTTAATCAGCTCACAACTGTAGCTTCTCACTCAGTGATACTTCCCTGTTGCTTTTTAGTCTGGTCCTTTTCGTTTGTTTTTAAGATCTCTCTGTGCCTGCCTATCTTGAGGAATTCAATCGAAATCTCATGCATCTTTGAGGTGCCTTCCCATCAAATGTGGTTCAAGCTGGTCAGTGGTTTAATTAACGGGGCAAGAGACACTGATAACCACATAAAGCTCACCTCCTTCTATGAACTATATTCTGTGTACTAACAAAATCCATTTTCCTGCTAAAGTCACTGTCCCGCTGCAGGACTTCTAGCAAATTGGAGTCTTGACAAGCTCCTTTGGCCTCAAGCAGAGACAAAATATGGTTAGTTTTTGTGTTGACCATGATCCCTCACAGATCTCAAAACCAAACCAACCTAAACCAAAATACAAATCCTGTGGACCTCTGCTCTTGAAATGCCTCTGAAATGTCTCTCACTGTCTCGCACATGCCAAAACTAGAGATGAAATAAAATAGCTCCTCCACTAGAAGTAATTTCTACTTCATAGTAATGATGAAGATTAAAGAGGAGAATTTATTTATTCTGCCAGCCCTAAGGACCACACTTACTGAGGTCTTGAACTGCCATAAGAAAAGAAAAGGTCCCTGTTCTCACTTCTTCCCTAAACTCAGCACTCTACAACTTGTCAGCTGCTTGCCATACCCACATACAGCTCTGCAACTCATGATCAGCAAGAAGCTAACAGCTTTTCAAATGGCAAAAGCCTGTCCCAGATGCACCAGGGATTTCATCCACGCTTAAGCTGCCACTTGCTAGCAAGTATAATGTCCATGGCTGGATTTATTTTACAGTATGCTGGTGTGAAAGTGCTTGGGAAGAAGGAAGTCAGGAAACTGCATGTAAATCTCCTACACAACCCAGCTCTCACATACTTTTTTTTGCTTGCTGATTTGGAGTGACCTTGGGCGATGCCAGGTGGAGGGATACTGGCTCAGTGGAGGAAGGTGTAAGCCAGCAGCATCACAAGCTAGCTCCACATAAAACACAGTCTTTCCTTTCTCTTAGCAGGCATTTTTCAGGGCACAGCATGCTAGGGAGCACTGGCCACACTGGCATTAAATTGTTCAGTCTGCCAGCATCACCTCACTTCACACCCAGCAGAGCACCCTTCTTGCAAAAGGCTCCATTACAGTTTCACAAGCCATTGCAGAGACTATAGCAGTTATCTAAATATCATACTGGGGGCAGTGATACCACTGATAATCACACCATTAGAGCAAAATCAAGTTCCTCCTTGTCCAAGCAGATAAATGGCAGGTCTCTGCAGCACCTTGACCCTTCCTTGGCAGTCAAACAGTATGTGCTAAATCACAGAAAAGCATCATTTGTGACTGCCACAGCAACAGGCTTCTTGTCACAGGCACGCAATTCCTGCTTGGCAAGCCTGTTCTCTCTAGCCAGCTGTTATTTCAGGTTTGTGTGTTATGTGCACTGTTCACAAGCTCAGCCACACAGGCAATCAACTGTCAGAGCTCCACTGTCACAGCACCCAGTATTGGTGTCTCAAAACCTGACTCTACTAATCACACAGGACAGCAAAGGGAAGGAGGAACCCGGCGTCCCCATCAGCATCTCTCCATGAAGTCATCCAGCAGCACCATCCCACTCTCCATGCTTGTTTTCCTTCCAGCTGAGAGGCACAGACCAAAACCTGGCGCAATCAGGTTGTCTTGCAATATGCAGTGAGCATCTCTGCCCTGCCATGACTAATGGCCCTACCCCAGAGAATGCTTTCAAGATGTCTCTGACATGCCGAGTCCTTCCCTCCCTGTTGCAAAAACAGCAGTGCAACCCTAGGAGGAGCAGCTTGCCCAGTCTCCCTGGATTCATGAACTTACTGAAACAAATGCAAGGCAGGAGGCTATACATCCACAAAGTCGTTAGCTAAATGCTTTAATAAGCAAAGATTCCCATGCAGTTAACGGGAAAGGGCAGCTCAGATGAGAGGAGCACTCCCAAACCCAGTACCAAATATGCACATTATCAGGGGACAGAACAAAAGGCTACAAGTAGCTCAGTGTTTCCAAAACTGCAGGGCATGCCTCAAGGAGACATTTGCCTAGGCAAAGCCACGACCAAAGGGCACAGCACAGACAATACTGGGTAGAGAAATAGACTAGAAGATAATTAGCCCATCACTAGCTTTTTGCCACTAGCTGATAGGTGCTCAATGCTGACAGTCCTCCCCATACGACTTAAAGGGGAAAAAAGGCAGAAAGAAAAGGTGGACCATTTGCATTCACTACATGTGCGCTGCCCATGAGCTCAGAGGATATCCTGGTGTTTTCAGATTTCAAAGAAACACAAACTGTTTCCTACATTTAATGCCTTTCTGATACCACAAAAAAGGGGAAAAAAAGAACCTCAGCATAACACTGGTTAAAGAGGCTGCCAAAGTTATGTGAAAGAGCACAGTTCCCACTTTTGTAAGCAAAAACGTGACCGCCCAGGACGTGTAGGGGAGCAGCACTTCTAGAAATCAAAGCAAGGGGTCCACTGGTGTTTTAGACAGGGCTGAGTAATTGCCATTGAAAGGTGGCCAAACACTGACCATCCCTCCACCTCACTGGAAGGGCCAATGCAAGTTCCACCACTTTGGGCAGGATGTCTGCTGCCCAGCAACATGATACCCCAGCAGCATGGCACCCAGCTGAGCTGCCAGACAGGGGACACTCAGCACTGGATGCTGCCTTTAGCCAGATGAGGCTGATCTGGTCCAACACTGCCTGGCTCACAAGGCTGGGAGGATGGAAACCCCCCAACAATATCAAAACAGCTCTAGCAGATATTTTTTTGTGTGTCCAGTTCTGGGCCTCTCAGTTTAGGGAAGATGTTGAGTTGCTGAAACATGTCCAGAGAAGGGCAACAAAGCTGGGGAGGGGTTTGGAGCACAAGCCCTGTGAGGAGAGGCTGAAGGAGCTGGGGTTGCTTAGCCTGGAGAAGAGGAGGCTCGGGGGAGACCTTATTGCTCTCTACAACTACCTGAAGGGAGGCTGTAGCCAGGTGGGGACTGGTCTCTTCTCCCAGACAACCAGCACCAGAACAAGAGGACACAGTCTCAAGCTGCAGCAGGGGAGGTTTAGGTTGGATGTTAGGAAGTTCTTCACAGAAAGAGTAATTGGCCATTGGAATGGGCTGCCCAGGGAGGTGGTGGAGTCACCATCACTGGAAGTGTTTAGGAAGACACTGGATGAGGCACTTGGTGCCATGGTTTAGTTGATTAGATGGTGTTGGATGATAGGTTGGACTTGATCTGGAAGGTCTTTTCCAACCTGGTTAATTCTATTCTATTTTTCCATGGAGATGCAACCTTCCAACCCAGAGCATGGCAAGACTCCACAAAAGTTGCCCAAGTTTATTCTTATAGCAGTCTTCTTTTTCTTAACTAATATTTGGAGGATGGCAGGGAAATTCTCAGAAGGGCAATGACAGGTCCCAGTCATGGAGATGTTCTGACTATCCTGAAGGAAACTGCCAGAGTCCTCCCCAGGATGCACCCCACACTTTCAGAACAGGCTTCCAGTCTGCTGCACAGCTGCAGGGATGCAAGGAGAAGTTCTTACAGCAATGTGTGTAATTGTGAGGGCAACTCACAAACAAAATTCTCTTCTCAGGGGGAAAGTGTGCTATACAGATGAGACACCAGAGTTCACAGCAGTATATTGTCATGGTACGAGCAGTCCTTAATCCATTCTGCACAGTTATTTAGAGGTTCCTGTTCTGAGCAAGTACAGGACGCACTTTGATCTCTGCTGCCTCCTGCCAAAACTGTGGAAATTAGCAAGCAAAAAACCCAGAGTCACAAAGATATCATGGCAGATAAAATACATACACAAACAGCTCTCCTCCTGAGTGACCTGATGCCTTTCAGGAGACATAGAAGTGAGGCTGCAAGTAACTACCTTCACCTAAGCAAGAAAATTGTCTTAAACTCACACATGCAGAGCTGAGCCTCTCTTACATGAGGCTCACTGAAATCTTGCTGTTCAAGTCACAAACTACTTGAAGTGATGCTCTAAAAGGGCCCAAAGACAGCCAAACTCTTGGATGAGGCATGTTAACTCCCTGTTTGTGCAATCAGAGCTGTGGTCACAGCCTTGGAGAGAAACTCTGTGTTATGGGGGGGTGTTAGCCACAACGACAGTCATGCCGAGTTCTTCCTCAGAGCAACGATGTGTCCTCAAGCAAACTCTTTAATTTGGGATTAAATCAGTCTTTGAGAAGTGCAAGCTTCTGTCAGAATCTGGCTCAAAACCACCTTATTAGAGAAAGATGAATTCTGCAGACTTGTCACATAGTTAACATTTGCTTAAATCCCTTGTTTTTAAAGAAAACAACAGTTGAGAAAACTATGTGATAATTAAGCTGCAGGCATGGGAAGCAGGCAGATAGTTAGGGCAGTCAAATAATCTTTATTCTGCCCTGTAGAGAACAAACTACAACAGACAAATTTTAAAATGTTCTAAATGTTTCATTATAAATTTGACCAAGCTGATTTTACAATACATTATTTTCTCACTTCCTTCTCCCTCAAATGAAGAGGTGAGCGAGCATCCAGCCAAGGTGTGCAGTTAAGGCTGCACACCTACAGTCACAACAGAATAGGGCTAGATTTCTTCTCCCTGTTGACATTTATCCTAATTTATTTATTACTACATCCATAATTGCAGCATTTCTGACCATAATTTACTGATAAATGCCTCAAATCCAGTTAACAGAGTGTTGTGATCTGATTACAGGGGAAACTGCAATGAATAGCCATGGAATCACTTAAAACAGCTTGGACTCAGGATGGAGATGAGCTAATTATCTTCATTCTCCTCCATCCACCACCCCAACCAACTCTTAGTTAAGAGAAAGGTCTTTGAAGATCTTAGGCAGCCTGGACTTATTTTAACCTGAAAAATCAGACCCCCCTGCTGAGTACAGCATGTTCTCGGGAATGTTTGTTCAGTGCAGCTAGGCAGTACAGCTCCACCTCCTGAATTATTTAGAGGACACATTTCCTGCAGCACCTCCCAGTCTTAGACCATCAGGTCTGTGGGACAGTTTTTAGAGGCAAGGAGTTATGGACACTGAACAAGTAGCTCTCCCAGGCAGGAGAAGCAAACAGGGCATGACAAATGCCTGCAGAGTAGATGGAGGTAGGCAGCAGTCACAAGAGGCAGCAAGGGCAGCAACAATCTGGAGAGGACAATAGGCAAATGCTGTCAGGGCTTCAGCTACCAACACAGGAACCCTCAGTGCAGGGATCTTCCAAGTCCAGAACTGCTCCATTGGAGCTCTTCTCCAAAATCTTGTCAGCTCTGAGAAAAACAAGCTCTAAGGCAACACCAAAACAGACAAAGTTTTCTTATGTTCTCATTTTCTAGATCTTACATTTCCACTGTCATTTTTGAGTGGGTAGCTGTCAATCTCTACTATACACGGAGAGATGATACCAGCCTTTAGACAGACAGAGTCTACACTTAAGATCTAAAATAAACCATGAGAGTTTTATATAGACAGACTATGAAAAGAAAATGAGTAAAAGATGCATGTGTATCCAAGTGTTCTAAAGAAAACAGAGGCCGACAAAGCTCTTCTCCTCTACTCTCATATATTGTACCACTCAAAGATATTATTTTAGGATTGTTTCTGGTGCACTGAATGGAAAGGATACCCAAAAGTCTTGTACACAACTATTCCCCAAGCAACCTAGCTGTATGATTGCTTCCATGCCCTCCTCCTTCTTCTTTTCCTCATTTTCTACTCCCTGTTACTTTTTCCTAGCAGCTCCTTGATCAATGTATAAGCTATAAAAGGCAGGGACCACCTTTCTCAGTGTTCAAAAGAGGTATGGTATTTTTATTAGCATGTACAGAGTTAAAGAACTTCATGGCTTCTACACAGATAATCTACAGATAATTACAGAGTTGTTTGGGCTGGAAAAGACTTAAGATCAAGTCCAACCATTATGTAACTACCAAGTCTGATAATACCTGACCATTGCCAGCAGCTGGAATACTGCAACAGCCAGAGAGCAAAAAGGAGTAGAGATGTGCTTATATATACTTAATGTACCTCAGCTTGCAGATGAAGCAGAGCAAGCCCTAGGACTTCCATCTGTTAAAGGCAGTTGAGACAACATGCAAAACACACATAATCCAGCATCTGGTTCCCAAGGGCAGCAACAGTCAAACCCTAGCCTCAGTATGGGGGAAGGAGGTTTAGGATGGCACTACTAATGGGGAATTACAGTTCTTAAAGTACCTCTGGTGCTCTCAGTACCCCAAAAAGAAGGAAAAGTAGTAGTCCTTGACAAACTTCTCACTTACTCCTTGTGAAGTATTGGGAAGCATTACAATGGACAAGACATCCCCCAGTCTGCACCCCTGTGACACTAACTACTGTGCAGCTCCCAGCATCTGTGACCTACACTCACAGCATCTCACTGGTTTAGACCTTCAATAAACACAAACTACAATTTGCACCTTATAATAATACATCACATCAAATCAGAAGTCATCACATTCAATCTGCATTCTACATAGGGTGAAAAAGACATCTTGACTCCATCAACAGCAAGATCCATCGTGCACAGGCTGTGTGGCTGCTCTCCAAGTGACACTGAGCATACAGATAAAGGTGGGAGAGGTTTACAGTCATCTACACTCGGTAACCCAAGAACTTCATAGGAGAGCTGAACAGTACACATTGTGATATAATAGGAAACAAAATGAAGAGGTGAAAAGAATCAAATTTATTAAACCCCTTTACAGGCATGAAGAAGGTAGAAAACAGGTGGTCAGAGCCTACAAAGACATGATTTCCCCTCATCCCAGTCAAGACACGTTCCCTTCTCCTTCCCTCTATGCAGAGGCTTGCACCACACCACCTCACCACAGTTCCTGCCGTGGGAAGACAGCTCACTTGGCCTGTGCAGCCCCATACAAGTCCCACTTCTCTGCTGACCCAGGTCCTCTGACCAGCTTGCTCCATGGCACATCCCAAACCTCCTTCAGCACTGTCCTCTTACAGGCCACCTTCTTCCCTGTTGCCACCCCTGAAAGACACATGCACCTCCATCCAAAGGCCCCTGTGCACCTGCCAGCTCAAGCCTTCCATCCTCACTATAGCCATCTTTCCCATAATCTCCAGTCAACCATCAGCAAACACCTTTCTTCTGTGTCCTGCAGTCACTCTGCCATACAAAGGACCTTCAAGAAGCACTGCCACCCATACCTAGACCCCTACAAGACTTATCCATTCCCACCATATACAAGCACCCCCGAACTCAAGTCTCTGCATCTCCTCCAGCTTTACTGAAACCAAGGGAGATCCCCAAACTTGAGCCAGCCCCCCAAAAGCCTCTTCCTCCTCCTGCCCCATGAGCCCTAGGTATTCCATGCAGGCTCCTGCCCCTGCCAGTCCAGCTTGAGCCCCTGCCCCTATGGCCACCTCCCTTACCCGGGACGGCACAGCCCGCCGCGCTCACGCTGCTGCCCCACCCAGGTCTGCGCGCCCCCCGCCACTGCCGGACCCGGCCCCAGGGACACGGCCGCCGGCACGGTGCGACCCCAGAAGCCCCCCGGGCGGCACCTCCAGGGCAGTCCCTACCTGGGCAGGCTCCACGCTGGCGGGCAGCCCCTCGGGCAGGGCCTGGAACAGTAACAAGGCCATGGCGGCACGGAGCCTCCTCGCCATCCCCCCCACCCCCCGCTCCCCGCCTCCCCAACCCGACTGCGGTCCGGGACGGGAGCCGAAGGAGCACCCCACGCGCCGGCCCGACCCAGAAGGCCGCCTATTGGGCAGTGGGCGCACGACTGACTTCTCCATTGGCTGACCTCGCTGTCATTTAGGGCAGAACCGGGAGGGGCGGGGTCTGCGCGCAGGGAGCTGCCATCTTGAGTGTGGCGCACCGGGGAGAGAGCCTGGAGCAGGCTGAGGATCGCCATATTGTGAGTGGCGGAACTGGTGAGGCGTTGGGGGCTGCCTCTTGGTTCTGCCTCTTCAGTGCAATGCACCCGCCGGAGACAGAAGTGAGCAATACAAAAAGAGGGGTGCACAAGCACCCTCTGGCCTGCTATGGCCTCCCTCACACCCCAGTGGCAGCCAAGCACTCATCCCCCATTCACCTGGTCACACCCGATGACTATGATCCCTGCTCAGCCTCCTCCCCAATGTACCTGCAGAGCCCTAAACCCAAACAATTTACTCAGCCTGGGTACACCAGAGAGCTTGACATGGAGAAGGTGTTAGAATGATAGCAGCAGCATAGGAGTGAACTCAAGGTGCCCCAGTAGGAAGCCACATGCTGGTGCCAGGCCCATGGAAGACAGGAGCAGCACAGAGAAGAGGATCACCCATCACAGCCAGATCCCAGCATCTATCCACACAGTGGTCCCTCACCCAGCCTTGCATCCCTGGGAGTAGGGGCACCAGCACTAGGAGTTAAGTCATATCTTGAGAGAGATGCCCCATGTTTCTGGGGTATTAGCAGAGGCTTTTTGCATTGCCACTCCTGGCACATCAGGCAGCTGCCATGCTAGATTGGCATGACAGGGGTTATCAGCTCCTCAGATAACACGTTAAGAGAAGCCATGGAAAAAAAATAATCAATGTATCGGTTTATCTCCTATGCTGGCATTTTTCAGTTAGGGCAATACTTGGACACACCTAATCCTGCTGGATCAGCTCGCTCACCTGCTGCTAGCGTGGGCTTTACCCATTGTACATGCACCCTGCTTGCTTCTCTCTCAGTAGGCAGCCAGTTCACCAGCCTCTGCCAGCCTCTGGGTGAGGAGCAGTGAGCCAAGCCTGCCTGCTGGGGCTGCTGATGCCTCAGAAGAGACCCTCAGCCTCCCGTACCTCCTCAGCCCCTCCTCAGGTTCTACTGCAATCCATCATCATGTCTGCTCTGGTTATCATTTGAAGAGAGGTTGCAAACGTGCTGGAGCACTTTCTTTTCAGACACACATGAAAGGAGGTTTATTCCTGTTCCCAGCTAGCCTTGAAATTAGAGGTGTAGCTGGGAGAAGGTAGAAGAATGAACAGAGTACCAGACAAGCCCAAATCAGGTGTGACTCATGGCTGGAGTGCAATTAACACCTGCAGCTCTTCCAAAAAGAGATGAGTCCAGCTCTAACTCCTGGCAATGAGGTTTCCTTCCTGTTACAGCAATGGGAAATGGAGGCAGGGCTAGACAGAGCTACCCATGACAGCATGGGGACTTGCTGGCCACAGCCTGGCTGCAACCCCTCTGCTGCCAAGTGAGACTGAGGCAGCCTGAGCATTTACTATGGTTTGGTGGAATGCATCAACTATTTCCCAACACAGGCACAACATGAGCTGTTGAGATGACTTGAATCCTCTGGGGGAGATTACAGCTATAACCTAGAAACCTAGAAACCTCTACTGAGCTAAACTGTCAGCTGGCATAAATCCATGTTGATCTGAAGAGGGAATCCACTACTGTAAGCTCAAGAGGTAGGTCTGGTTTGAGGATAGCTTGCCAATCTTCCTAACTCAGTGCAGCCCTCTTTCTCTGGCTAAGAGAAACAAACTGCACAATGTACCATTTCCCAGGGCAAGGGGACAGTTGGTGCGAGATGGCAATAGTTCTCCAGAGGTTCTCGCTGCACCAATGCTACTCTGATGTGGAAGGGGACAGGAAAAAAAGAAATGACAAAACTGCTGAGGCTTTCCCACCATGGTCCCAAACTTTGCTTCAGGTGGCTGTCACCTTGGCATCAGTGTCTCGGAGCCCCTTGCCCTTCCAGGACTTCCCTGCACTGCACTCAGAAATGCATGGCAAGAGCACGGCTGCAACATGCAGGGGAAGGGCAGTTTTAGGGTGCTGCAGCACATCTTTTTGCAACCATCGCTGTGCTTCCAACCATCCCAGAGACACCTTGGACCCAAATGCACCCCAGGCTGCTACAGGTTCCTTTCTGAAAGTGCTCAAAGCAGTTTTGAGTACAGGGCAAGAGGAGCTTGGGTTAAGGAGCTTAAGAAAAGCAGAGACCAGAGATGTCTCCTTGTGGCTTCTTCCCACTCCCAACACGACTGACATCTGTTTAATTTCATGTGCTTATCTATTATTTTAATTGCACATTAGCAGGAGATCTAATAATGCCCAGGGAACACATACCTAAGTTTGAACATGTTTTCTTACTTTCCACTGACCTATTAATTATTTCAGAGCTCATGTGCATCTTTCTAGCTGTAGCTACATGCACTTGGAGACTTTATCCTCTGCATCTTAGGCAGAAGCAACCTGCTGGGGATACAGCTTGGCCCTTCAAGGAGTACATTTTAGGTTTGGCTGCTTTCTCTGTAGAAGTGGAGTGGTTAATGCCAGGAAGCTCTTTGTCTGCAGACCTTGTGTCTCCACTTGGACATACAGCTGATGAAGGGACGCTGCTGCCCTTGGGTATGTGACACACATCCCAAGCTGGAGGGTCAAATGTGGACCATATGCTGGGCCTTGCTGCTCCCCAAGCAGCTACATCATACAGCTGGCTAGGAACATGTTTCTCAAATTGAGGGATGTTCATCTGCAAGTAAAGAGCCTGGACACAGTTGTTTGAGGGACAAGACTTGTGCAAAACTCTAGGGCTCCTTCCTCCTCTGAAAATAGGCTGCTGCAAACTCAAGTCACTCTTCTTTGGGATGGGAGAGACCTCATGGCAGATCTAGGTTAGCATCTTGCAAATACTGCCTGGCCAAGAAGACAAACTGCATTCATGGGGGTAGGAAGGGTCACCCTGTATCATATCACTACTTCCCCCAATAGGACATGAGTCACCATGAGCAGAGCACTGTCACCTCCCTTTGTCCCTTGCCCCTGGATTGTTTGCAGCCCCACGAACCTCTCAGGGAAGGCTGCATGCATGGGATGCCCAAGGGTTTCTGGGCTTACGCCAGCCCTCTCAGAGCCTCACAACTCTTCCTTCTTGTCCTGGCCCCTGTGCTGACCCTCACCTTGCTGCCTGGTCAGCCACAGAGCCCCTCACCTTTCCCTTTGAAGGCAGGCACAGGATCCATGTACCAGCCCTGTCCAAGGATTCACACACGCAGAGACCAGCCAAAAGCAGAACCCAGCCAAACACAGCTGTGTTTAAAAAGAAAGAAAAAAAAATCACAGTTTATTTTTCAACCCTCCTCTCTGTCATTTGCAGTGCTGCTATTCAGAGTGTGAGTTAATGTCTCAACAACTTTGTGACTTTTGTGGCTACTGCATCTCCTACCCTCTGTCCAAAAGGGTCCAGAGTTGACTGTCCCCCTGAAGCTGCAGGTCCTTGGTCCTACCACAGGGACAGTGAGGTACAAGACAACTGCTGGCTGCTCAGGGGAATGGGTAGACTGCAAAAAATAGAGCTTAAAAACAATTGGCTGTTTTTCTTCCAGATAGTGGCAATTGGAAAGTAAAACATGAACCTGAGAGCAAGGAATGCATGGTCCAGATCTTGGTCCCTGGACTTTGGAGTGCTCCCTGTACAGAGGGGACAAGTCTCTTCCCATGTGCCAAGGCATGATCCAGCTCTTGGCAAGAAGCCACTATGGTGGTTTAAGGCGGCAGTGTGGTTTGGCTCGTGGCACAATGGCAGGACACCTGCTTTCAGAGGTAGGACTGTGTTCTGAGCCCTGAGGAAGACAGCCTGATGTCTTGCATGGCCAAGCCCAGTGACCACATGAGCTTGGACAAGCTGGCAGATTGTCCTGCACAGAGCAGGAGAAAGGCACGGGATACACAGCCACCACCCAGGGCATGAGGGACATGGGGAGGCAAGGACTCAGACAGCTGCATATGGAAGGAGGCTCAGGATGAGCCAAAGTGCTGCAAGCTGGGCATGCAGAGTGAGATCCTGCCTCTCCAGGGCATGGAGGCAGCAGAGAAGGTGCTGGGCTTGGGGGCAGATGTGGCTGGACTGTGCCTCTAAGCCCTGCTCAGAGCACACAGAGCTGGTGGGCATAGGGGACTAGAAGGATGTGATGGCTCATGAGGTAGTCTTCATTCACAGTCCCTTGTTAAAATAGACATATGGCACTTTGTCCCCATACTTGGCCATGATACTGTCATGCAGCTCCTGCTCAAGGTCAGCCACTGCAAGAGAGCTGTAGGGAGAGGGATAGACACTGAGAACTGCAGTCCTTCTCCCTGACCACCAGTCAAGCCACCCTCTTTCCCCATTGTCATTCCAGGTCCCCTGGGATCTTTTAGGCTCATGTCAAGACCCACCACCCATCTCTAGCATCCAGTGCTCCCAGTGCTAGGGGAAGAGGGCTACCAATGGGACTAGGAGTTCTGTTGCTCCCAGCACAGAGCTTGCAAACCAGAGGAGGCAGATGCTCTCCTGCTGCCAGGGGCACCAGAGTGCACAGGCAGGTGTTGCCTTGGGTTGAAGGATGGGAGCTCATTGTCCTTCTCCTGAGTCGGACAGAAAAGTGCTAGGGAAGAAAGAAGGGTCCAAGGTCCCACACAGGATGGGTAAGCAGTGGGACAGTTACCATCTCTGTGGGAACAGGGCACAGGCTGCCGGCACCATGAACAGGAGGCTGTGGGACAGAGAAGAGCTGAGCATTAGCATTGGGGTTCACAACCCATTTGTCCCCCAGCCACAGTGATCTCAGCCCTTGAGGGGCTGCTCATGCCACATGACTCCCAATAACTGGGGAAAGCCCAGGCTGAAAGGCAAGCCGCTTTGCACACCCCTGCTGGGAAAGAGGCCTTTTTTCAAGCATCCCTTGGAAGCACTCTCCAGGCACCCACAGGCATTTGAGCAACAGGACACTTACAAGCCTCCACAGAGCAGCACCTGCAGAGGCGCGTGGAGAACCCGGATCCGCTGCAAGGGAAGAGCCAGGAGTTAGTCCCCAGCCTCACCACAAACCTCACTCACAGACTGGGGAGATTTCTTCCCTCAATGGAGCTGAATGCCCAACACCTCTGGGGTACCACTGGCCCCTGCCACCCTCCACAGCCTCTCCGTGTCACCTGAAAGACCTTTGGTGTACTGGTGACTTGAACAGCAGACAAATCAAGCCAGGCTCTGCAACTCCTTCATTGTATTCCCACCATCTCAGTGGCTGGAGAGCAGGACTGGTGCACAAGACCCACTGGAACACCACAGGAGAAACATGCACTCACCTGCATGAAAGGAATTTTCTCCAGTCGTTCCATGATGATGGGCAAAATAACTAGGTATGGAGACAAAAGGTCAGGCCCCTGGTACAAGCCAGCCTACAAGGTTGCCCCAGCAGGACCATCCTCCCAGAGACCATGGTAGCAGTTAATTGTGCTGCAGGCTACTAGGTACTTGCTCATGACAACAGCCTGACACGAGACACCCACCCATGCATCATGTGAGCAGCATGGCCCATGCTCCTGTCCCTCTTGCTGGGCTTGCAGCATGGCAAGGGTCTTGTGAGGGCAAGGGAATACTGGGCTGTGGGTCATGGATCAGAGAGTGTAAGATGCATCCTAACAGGGCCCAACTGCCATGGGAGCACCCCACATCCCCCACAGGCTTTAAGTCAGGATGAAGAGGGCTGGGGGTCTGGGGAACTCTGATGGGAATGGCAGGATGCGGAGAACAGCTCTATCAGTGACATGAGACCAAATGTCACTAGGGATGCCAGGCCACCTTCCCTCTTCTTCCTGGGGAAAATTGAAGCAGGGGAAAGAGAGATGGTGGATCCCAGAGGGAGTCTCCAGTCTGCCTCTCCCACACTCCTGCCCTGCACTCACTCATGCCTGGTGCCGCCATGGTGATCCTGGAGACCACAACCTGTGCAATGCCCTTCACTGCTGCCCTCTGCAAACAAAAGCAGAAGGTCAGCCCCTGATGTGTCATTCCCCTACCTGGACCCCCATCCCCAGACTCACCCTGGATTGGCCAAGCTCGTTGTTGTCCCTGTCTGTCACTGTGACCCCGTTGATGATTTCTCTGGAGGGGACAGGCAGTCATCAGTAGGGGCCAGGATGGTCAAGAATGAGAGAGGCCAAGACAATGGGTATAGGGGAATGCCAAGAGGGTCCCCTGCGCTGTGCTGGTAGAGCTGCCCCAGCTGTCCCCAGTCCTGGCCCCAGGGCTTCACAGTCCCCAGCCCAGCCGATGCTGCCATCTTCAGGGCATGGCTGCAAACAGGGGCCAGCCATTGAGGGGACAGACACCAGACACCCAACAGTCCCCCACACAGCAGCCCAGCTGCCAGTGCAGGACCCTGAAAGCTGACAGGCCCCATCTAAGGGGTCCCAGTGCTAGCACATCGTGGACTGGGGCTCTCCTATGACCACACGCAGAACACCTACAGGTCTGAGGGACCTTCCAGCCCAGACCTCCAAACAGCTATCCTCAGCCCAAAATCCCTCTCCTGCTAGAGTCCCAGCACCACGAATGCACAGACCCTGGCTCACCTCCCTCCCATCCTCACCCCCAATTCCAGCCCAGAGACGGGAAACCAGCAGGGTGAGCAGGCAGCCTGGGAGCCCAGCTGCCCATGGCTCACCTTTGGAGGGAACCAGGTCCCTCGGGCACCCCGGCTGCGTGTGGCACTTACTGTTGGCGCATCAGGGGGATATTGACACAGTTCGCAGCAGCCACGGCTGCAAAGGGGACCCAGCGGGCCAGCAGTGGCGGGGCTCGCTGCAGGAGACAGGCTGGTGTCAGTGCAGGGGGGCAGAGTGCAGCCAGCTGCCCCACACAGACCCATCCTGATGTACCTTGGTGTAAAGGTTGAGTCCTACTGCAGTGGCCAGAGCTGTACCGGTGGCTGTGATGTAAGCCACCCCAAGCTGCCTGCACAGTGATTTCCAAAGAAGGGAGAGAAAAGAAACAACTCTGACTCAATCTTTTTCCTTTAGGGCCCAAGACAGTGCACAAGGTGTGTCTTTATGGGACATCCAGGGGGGTCCCAGCACAGAAGGTCCCCATCCCGTGTTGGGGCACGCTCACCTCAGTGAGATGGTGGAGGCGGCATTGCGGTTGGTGTAGTTGACAATGGCATTGAAGGATTGGTTCACCCACTGCCAGAAAACCACAGCAGGCACCGTCCTGTGGAAGGAAGGGACCAGAAGAGAACCCAAGGGCTGTCAGGGATGCCTGGCCTGCTCCTATGGGCAGGCTTGGTGGCAGGAGAGCCAAGACACCCCTGTCCTGAGTGTCCCCCAGAGGAAAGTGAAGTACTGTGGCAAAGCCACAAGTCAGTAGCAAAGTATGAAATGACCCCAGGAGTCCTGTCTGCCACAGGGCTTTGGGGAGCAGAGGAGAGGGCAGGGAGCCCAGACTTTCAGGGTGCTCAGCCAAGGGTGAGAGACCCAGCTCTCAGCTGGGCGGCAGCCATCCTGCTGGGCTGAGATAAGCCTTTGTCAGTGGGACCAGCAGGGAGGGGACCACAGGGACACAGGTGGCTCTGAGGGTGACCAGGACGCCTGGGTTCCTACTGGTGTCTCAGGGACACTGAGGTGGCACAGGAGGGAACATGGGGATGTGGGTCTGAACAAACTTTGGGATGCAAGAGGGTGGAGATGGGCTGGGAAGAGGGTGACACAAAAGCACTGGGAGATCCTCCACCAGGGCTGGACCTCACCAGCAACTCGCAAACTAATCTAACAATCAGGGGTGGGATGGGACAGGGATCTACCGGGAAAAGGCAGTGTCTGTTCCATACAGCCTTCCTACCCCACAACAGCCAGAAGGGAAGGGAAATACAGAGAACTGTCAGCATGGGTTGGGGATGCTGGAGCAGCCTGGAGGCACATTCAATCCTTGGTTTCAGAGGCCATTATGGTCCACAGAGAAGGAATAGTGGCCATTCAGGACTTGGACACATTAATCATTACAGTGCCTCTTGGAAGAGCTGAACTGAAGGCAAAGAAAGACCACAGCAAGTCATGCCAGGGTCCAGGTGAATCTGTGATGCTTCCACCACAGGCTGGGCACTAGATACAGGGCACTGGGACGTGGAGTTTGGCCACAAGCAGACTGGCTGTGCCCTTGGCAACAGGGACTCCTCAAGGGGCTGGGGGCTGTCAGTGCTACAGCCCCATTCTGGCATCCCCAGGGGCTCACCGGTAGAACTGGAGCATGCATCCAGTGAGGGCCATGCCCCCTGGCACCTGGAAGGACATCCTCCCGATGAGGTTCATCTTCTCACCACTGTCAGGGTGGAAGGCTGAATCGTAGAGTTTCTTGGCGTAAAGCAGCTGCTCCTGGGTGCTTCCTGGTGGCACCAGCCCGGCCCTGCAAGCCCAGAGCCCATAAAGGGGGAGCCAAACAGACCTGCTGGCACCTGGCACCACTGAGGTGCAGAGCCCTGAGCACCAAACTTGAAAGGCAGAGGAAACTCTCCCACGAGAGAAACTTGTTCCAGCTTGAGTCTCCTAGAAGCAGCCTAGGAAAGTTCCCCCAAACCAACTCCAACAGGTATTTTGTCCCAGCATGCCCCACTGGGAATGACTGCCTCCATACCCCCTGTGGCCATGCAGAGTACTCAGGCACAGCCGCAGGCACAAGGTTGGCACCTGCCCTGGCTGTACCCTTGCCCCTCACCTGCAGCTTTCCACCATGGCCTTGGCCTGGTCCAGCTCCTTCTCTGGCACCAGCACTGTCCGTGGGTCAGTGATGTTGAAGAAATGCTTCAGGCGCCCCATGAAGGTGCTCTGGTCCCAGCGTGGGATGTCGATGTTAAAGCCAAGGGGAACAGTGGCCATTTCACTGCAGGTCCGCACAAGGGCAAAAGGCAGCTTGGGAGGATCCCGTGTTGAGTGTGAGCCTGCCACAGCCACAGGAGAGGTTAACTGGGTGAGAGCTGTGGCAGGTTTATGTTTAACGGGTAAACTGGACTTTCAGCAGCCCTGAGCCTGGAAACTTCCTGCACCCCTGCTGCCAGCCAAATGCTGCAGTGAGGCTGCTCTTTCACATACCATCCTGCTCAAATGTCCCCCAACTTGCACTACCCACCTCTCCTAGCACCAGACACCACCTTCTTGTGGTGGGACCTTGCTGCACAGCACTTCAGGGCTCAGCTCACCCCCTTCACAGGGCTATGCAGCAGTGCCCTGAGAGCAGTCCTTGCTTGGCCATTACACTGCATCCCCCACTCACACACATACAACCTGGCACTGTGTCCTTTGCACTATGCTCTGTCCTCCAGTGGCACCGCATGCCCCCATGGCACTACACTGCACCCACTGCATTGCATGTGCCCACGAATAATGCCTGCAACTGCTGTGGCATTGTACCCTCCTGCGAACGCACCGCACAGCTCCTTCCATAACTGCATCCTCCTATAGCATTGGCACTGCACGTCCTCGGTAACAGAGGGCCATCTCCGCAACACTGTTATGCTCTCCCCCCGCCACCACACCGCATCCCCCTATGGCACTGCATGCTCCCCACAGCGCTCCATGGCCTTGTGCGCTCCCAATCACACCGCCCCGCACCCCTCCTTCACGACACGCTCCCCGTGGGCGGTACGGCACGCCACGGCATGGCATGGCACGCCACGGCACAGCACTGCCCTGCACACGGTCCGTGGCGCTGCACAATGCTCACAGCACTAAGACGCCTGGCACGGCACGGCACGGCACGGCACGGCACGGCACGGCACGGCACGGCACGGCACGGCACGGCTCATCCCTGCCCCGCCCGCGCGCGCGCCCCACGTGGCCCTACCTGCAGTCCCCAGACCCCTCGCCTGCCGTCTCCCGCCCACGGGGCCCCCAGCGAACTCCGACGCGTGGCCACTCTCAGCCAATCACAGAGAACCGAGCAACCACACCCATCTTCCCCGCCACACCCCTCGGGTCCCCTCTCGTACGCATGCGCCGGATGAGGGGGCGGACCTAGCTGCGAGCGGTGGCGCTGAGCTCCGCCCCTGCAGCCGGCCATCGGCACGTTCCATACGTACGGCGGGAAGCGCTGACGCATTACGTAGCTCCGGCGTGTGTCTGACGCAGTTGCCCATGGTAACCCCGGAGCCGCGCCGAGGATGGTGAGTGGGGTGGGGGGTGTCGGGCCTGTGGCGGGCAGCAAGGGGAAAGCGGCTGCGACGGGGGACCTGCCGGGCTGAAGCTGGAGCTGGGGCTGGGGCTGCGACTGCGGCTGGGGTCTGGGGGGATTTGGGCCCGGCGGGAAGCGAAGTGCCGACGGCGCCCACCTGAATGAGTAGCCTAGCAGGCCTGAGGCGTCCGCTGCGGTGAAGAGTGGGGTAATGGAAACACACGCTCAGGAGTCTGGCGGGCTTTGAGCTATTGGACCAGCGTGCCCGGCCAGGGTTCAGGGCAGACATTCTGGCAGGCCTGGGACCATGAGGGCTGGTGATGCCTACCTGCGAGTTCTGACAGCCCTGGGATCATCAGGACCGGGGGTGCTCACGTGGGGGATCTGGCAGGCCTGAGGATCACCGGGGATCTGGTAGGGCAGGGGCATCAAGTTGCACATGATGGTTGGGGGCACCCAGTCAAAGGGATGTTGCTAGGGTTGGGGACAATGTACAGCTGGGGCTTCCAGCCATGGGACACCCTGTGCGGGACTGGGCTTCTGGCTGAAGCTGGAGACTATGTGGGACCTGGAGACTGGGGGGAGAGGGGGGATGTTGAGTTGGATCCTGGCAGGGGCTGGGAGGCTTGAGGATGCTGTGGTGAGACTTTTGTTAGGATGAGATCAGTCTGCCTAGAGTGGCTTCAGTCAGAGTGTGGGAGGCACGATGGAGGGTTGGGTGCTTCAGAGGGCTGGGGAGCCCTCAGTCATCCACTTGGCATGAGGAGAGAAGGAGCAGTCAAGGAACCTTGCAAGCATGGAGGAGAGTGTTCAGGGATTGACCACAGAAAGTCTGGGAGCATCTGCAATTGTGAAGAGACACTGGACAATCCAGCCAAGGCTGAAGAGAGCCATCCATGGTTTGGATCCTGGCTACAGCAGTTGTTGGAGCTGTTAGGAGAGTTTGTGGAGGTGGAAAGGCCAGTTGATAAACAGCCTCAGAAGGCAAAATGAGAGTTCAGTTGTGCCAATAAAACCTCAGTGAGAGAGGTTGGATGAAAGAGGTTGTTTTTTCAGGGATGGATAGGACTGTGGTACAGTGCTCAGGGTCTGCAAGAAAGCTGCCAACTGAGTGGGATGAACAGTCTGGAGAGTCACATGGAAAACCTAGTCAATGTTGACTGGCTAGGATAGTCTGCTGAGGTTCTGCCAGGGCCTGGAGAGATCAGGGATGATCTACATTGAGAAGCCAAGAATACACTGTGGGAAGGGATGGAAGTGGAGTTTTGATGCTGATGAGAGAAAGAGAGGACCCAAGGAGGAAAGAAATGTTCAAGGGGAGAAATTAATTTTGTGAGAGGGTGCAGTGTGGACTGAAGGGAGGAGCTGAGAACTTTGGTACAGTGAAGGACCTGGTTAGGTTGGAGGGCAATGGTGGGAGGTAGTTGTGGTGGTGAGGGTGTAGTGTGGTCTGAATCGAAGTTGGGGTGAGGTTGGATGGTGGACTAGGCTGCTGGAAACAGCTTGGATTTAGATGCTAGAGTAGGTGAGATGGCACAGGCTGGGTACTGGCAACATCCAGCGAGGACTGGAAGGAAGATTTGGAGCTGTTGGGCGAGAGAGGTAAGTGGTAAGAGAAAGCTGCAGTAGATTGGGAACCACTGCTGAGGATGCAGCATGTTCAGAACACACAGGCAGAAGGAAATAGCAATGGGAAAAGAGCTTTCTCAAGAGTGAAGCTGTGTTTTGTCCAGGAGCCCTCTAGACACAAGCTGGCTTCATGTAAGTGGACAGCATGGGAGGAAGGGTAAGCAAGAATAGCAAAGGCAGCTCCTTGTCTTCACTTCTGTCTGTGTCCACCCCACCTGGTGGGCCATGGAGAAAGAGGTAAGGTCTGTAGGATCTGTTCTCATTTTAGATCAGTTGATGGAGCACATGACACCAAACATTGAAGCCATCACAGGATGGACATCTGCTGTAAAGATGAGGGCAGCTGCCTCCAGCATTGCAGTGCTTTGTGGGACAAATTTGGCCTGCAGCAGCTGCTGGCCAAATCTACTCTTCTGCCTTGTGATGTCCCAATAAGCTGGTGTAGTCTGGAATCTGGCTGCTGTTATCCCAGCACTTTGTGCATGGAGAGGGTGAGCTGGGTGTTTTCCAGTGTTCATTTTATTTGATACATCATTTTACTGCCTCTTTGCCTGTTTCTCATTTCTGGGAATTGTTGAGGTTTTTTTCACTGCAACCTCTGAGGCAGAATGGATGGGTGGCACTTCAGGGTGCCTGTTGGGCTGACTGGGTTGGGCAGAGGTCTGTGGAGCTCCCTATAGATTCACAACTTGTGCTACAACAGATTAATCCTGTAGAAGTAGCAACTCAGTAGAGTTTCTGTAAGCATGTGGAGAAACTATGTAACCCTGTGGAGCAGAAACTCTGAAACGCCAGCAAATATATCCAAAGCAGCCATGGCAGCCCAGGGGTGTGGCTCAGCAGTGAGAAACCATCCCCTGGTAGCTGCATGTGAGCATGTTTCTGGCATGTCATGATTGCATTGGGAGGTGCTTAAACTCCCTTCAATGACTGCTTGCTCCAACTGCAATGATGAGAGGGTTAATGCTGAGGTTTAAATTATTTCAGTGTTCATCCAAGTGAGTACATACAGAGGGGAAGTGTCTCCTCTTGTAGAGCATACCAGCATTTCTCACAGCTGTAGGGCAGAGGTGGTAGAAGGTCATAGGTATAGCACAGAGAGAAAGATGAGCCATAAAACTGCATAGCATGAGGAATGTGGAGCACTGACATCTTTGGTGTCATTAAGCAGCATCTGTGCTGGGTGCACAGCAAGGATGAAGGGAGGCTGTGGCATGGAAGGATGCACTGCTTTCCAAAGTTTAGGAAATGCTGTGAAGCAGAGCTTGTGGTTCCTTGTCACTGTAATAACATCCTTTACCAAGTGAGATGGTATATTATCGGTAGATGGTGGGGCCAGAGGATGGTCAGTGTTTTTCTAAAACTGTTGGTTGAAGATGACATCATCTTGTCAAAAACAGGGTTGTCAAAGTATGGCCCCATTTTACAGTTGAGGAAACTGAGTCATGAAAGTGTCTAGCTGATACTAGGCAGATCTGCTGGAGTGGATGAAAACTATCATCTATCTGTTGCCTGCTGTAGGTATACTTAGTACCCAGGATTTCTTTCCTTTGTCCCTTGTTGTTTGGCAGTAAAGCTATATTTAAAAGGCTTTCAAGAACTTTAATAGTGCCTTGCTGCTTTAGTTTCTCAGTACAGTTCCATGTTATGTATTTGGTTTACTTTACTGACTGTTGAGACATTAATATGAAAAACTGCCTGCAAAGGGAACAGTATACCACAGCTGGCTGTGGCTTTCAAGTTCTGAAACCAGACAAAGACTGCTGACATTGTCCAGTGCAAGTTCTTCTCTGTGCAGGGCGAACTGCTTCCTTCAAACTTGTTGAAAAAGAGATGTTTGATTTTTACTGTGAAAGGAGGCTTCATGTTGTTAATGGTTAATATTCCAAACCAGAAAGTGCTGTGTGACCTCTTTGACAGAAAACTATGTTAGCAGGTTTGAGCTGGAAAAACTCTGTAGGTGACTTGACTCCATTAAATTTTGGATTTCAGTGCGGGAAAGAAAGTCTGCATTGAATGACACCATATGGTGGAGACATGCAGCAAGCAAATGATTTTTTGGGAGTGTTGCCAGAGTAAGAAGTATTGAATAAACTGCACTCAATAGATTAATTTACTTTGGTTGTATTTTGAAAAAGACTGGGTGATTTTATGACCATTAGTGACATTTGCAGTTCTGCAGCCGAAGATAAAGGTAATCAAACGTCATTCTTCGGGGCACCAGCTAATCAGTGCAGTTGTCAGGAAGGACTCCCCTCCTCCAGCTCTGCTTGCACAGTATTGCACCCTAGACAACAAATGTAGCTTCAAATATACACTGCTGAAAGCAGGATGTTTGGCCCTGCTAAGCCCCTTGTGTTTCTCCATGTCACCTTCTCCTGCATGACTTTTGAGACCATCGTGTGCACCCTCTATCTTTAACTTGCTCTTTGAGAATAGCGAACTGCTATCGTATTGCTTAATTAAAAGTAAATCCTGGGCCTGAGCTGCATTAGATGCTGTGCAGGCAGAGCATGGAGACATTCCTCATGCCATGGAAATACAGTCTGCCTGAGGTGAGAGATAACCAAGCGATATGAGTAAGGAGAGTTCCAGACAGGTTTGAACTTGGCACGTTTGCTGCCTAAACCTCTTCAAGGATTGTGGGTGTGGCAGAGGAGGAATTAACAGGAGAATCGTGGGGTAGTTTTATGGATGTTTCTCCCACGGTGGTAGGACAGGCACAAAGGTTTGAGAAGAGAGCTCAGCAGTGCTGGGGCTGATATAACAAGCCATGGGGAGACAGAAGCCATCAATTCCACAGCAAGTGTGCTTGGGCCTCGAGGGTGAAGACTTGCGGTCGCAGCATCAGGGAAGAGGGTGTCTGTGCAGGGGTGTAGAGATGGGGCAGATGTGGTCACAGTGGCAGGCTGAGGTGCTGAGCTTTGTGTCTGTATTTTGTCTTGGTGAACTCTTTTGATTCTAGCTAAATATCCATATCTAGCAGATAAGCAATTGCTGGTAACCAAGGGTGGTTGTATTTTAAATTCATTATCTGAGCTTTGTGGCTAATAAAGTTAAACAGAATACATTTGCTTGTGTTTCCTAATAGGAATTGACTATGCTCCGCAGCAGCTTGTGGGCCGTGCTTTACCCGTGCCCTGTGTATCCAGCCCTCAGTACAAGGGGAAATTGTTCTTTCCATTATGGGTTTATATTGCCAATCTGATACAATATTTAAACAGATTATCTCAATGGTCTGTTTGTCCCAAACCAATTTTTGCTTTGGCCTATAAAGTGAATCTTTCTTTCAGCGGCTTCTGCGGTACAGGATGTAGTTACATGCATCAGCTAGTTCAAAAGACCCTTAGACAGCATGGATTTAAAACTGAATAAATCCACAAACCCCTTAGATAGAACTATAAATGTCACTGTATTTTTATATCTGTCTGTTGGCTGTTTGGTTGTTGGGGTTTTTTTTAAGAGAATAGGATTACTGCATGTAGCTGTAACTGAAAGTCCTTTGATAATTCACTGGGTATTTTAAACCTAGCAATGATACACTTTCATAAAACCACACATCTCTGTTTTCTGAAGGATGTTAATAAGATGGTTAGCTTTGCTTTTATGCTCAATGTGTTTATGAGTGCTCTTGCCCATTTAGTTGCATCCCTGAATTTAATGCCACACTCTGATTTCATAGTAATTGTCAGGAGTCTTTTTTTTTCCCTTTTGTATGTTCCCACTCATTGTCTGGCAAATGCAGTCCCCTTATTGCTGACCCCATCAGTCTGTCTCCTCATGGTGCTTGTAAAGAAAACCCTCACCACCAAGGACAAAGATGTTTTTAAACAAGCCAATCTGATATAGAACATAGTTTGCTTAACCCAGAGGTGAACAAGAAGCAGTTGCTGGCTGGCTGTGCCCAGCCTTGAGTTGCTCTCTATGGCTGCCTTTCTCCAAAGGCTGCACACGCTGCCACGCTGTGCTGTTCATTATCTGAACCGCATCTGCAGTTCCCTTCTCTGTTACAGATGCCGCAGTCTGCTTAGTTTTGTGGAAATTATGTGCTGCCTTATAATTCCTGTGAGTTTTCTCTGCAGCTCCTCAGCCAGCTAACATCCCCACTGTCCTGGTTGAGACTTGTCCTGCTGCTCACCTCAGACACCCCAGTAAGTGAGTGCTGCTGGCCTGGCTGCCATGCAGGCATCCTGAGCATCTCCTCATTGCAGGTTAGGTCTCAGCATTGAGACCTTCTATTTTACTGCCCTGTTACAAAAGCTCATTCCTATTCTGTTGCTTCTGAGCATCTTCTTTGCACCAAATTTTTCCACTTCATGGCTTTATACCTAACATCTCCCATCAATGACATGGAGTTGCTTTCTGACTCCCATCAACCCAAGTTTGTTTCAATGTCATGTTGGCAAGCAGGGAAGTGCTCGTCCACCAGTGTGTGTGCAGTAAGGGCTGCTTGTTCCACATAGCAATGGCATGCAGCAGGGAACTCAGCTGAGTTATTTTTTCCAGTCTGCTAAGCTGTCAGGAAATGCTTTCTGTCTTCCTAACCAATGTGCTCACAAGACCAATTAAAACATTTTTACAAGAAATGTTAGAAACCCATCTGAGCATGGCTTTCTTTAATCTTAAATCTTCACTAACTAGAGGGAGAGAGTGCTGAGGGCAAGTTTTAAATAATATTTACAAAATAGTAACAGTGATAGTAACCAATACTATTGTCTGGCTCATGATTTAAGTTGCGTGTACAAACCGTGTAACCTACTCTGGCAGCTACTGAAATAAAGTCCGGTTCCCTATGTTGGCTTGCTTGTCTTCCAGCCTTTAAAATCAGCTTACTTTATACCTTAGAGAATACTTTTATTTCTATATATATCCCCTCTTCTATTGGCTACCCCAGATAATCCTGTGATCAGCCATGCAGCAGTGTCACTTGAGCAGAATATGGAACGATGCTGATCGTTTTCTCATAGGCTGTCATACTAGCCCAGAAATAGCATTCATCTACAATGGGAGAAGCTCTATTAACATTTACAACTGTTCCTCTTCCTGACCCCTGAGAATTGCTCCGTGGTAGATAAGCAATACTTTGTAATACACTTCTTTGCACTCAGTATTTTGGGGTTGAGTTCTGAAACATAAAGTCTCCTAATCCCGATCTACTCCGGGATACGCAGCCCTGCTCTTAGCAAGTGGTGCTGTGAATAGGATTAGCATTTCAACAGCTTCTTTTTTTAACTGTGAGCAATAAACTAAAATAATAGAGCCTGATTCAGGGCTCTCTGAAGTCGGCAGTGGTACTTTGGCTGGTGTGTGTTGGCTTTGGGTCAGGCCCATAAGAATGGGAAACTCAGTGTTTCCCTGGGAAGGAGAGAGAATGTGTGAATTTTAGAGTTCCTGCTCCTGTGGGGTCTGTCCACACCAAGCTGAAACCCATGAATTTACAAGCCAACAAACACAACTGTAAATTCGACTGCAGGTGAAAAGAAAATGTGTTGCTAGTCATGCAGTTAAAACTTGGGGGTTTAATTACATCAAGGGCACTTAGGACATGCATGAAAACAAGTAAGCATTAGAGGTATTTTTGTTGTTTCATTTCCCTCAGACACGTCGCAGTACACACTGTCATCAGGGCAGAACAGGGGCTGGGCACTGTGACCAGGAAGATGAGCTGCTGGGTTGGGAGGGCTGGCAGCTGCACTTAACACAGCCCTTCAAATTCATTAGCTGTGGGCCCATGGGTAAGAGCCAGCTGTGAGCATCTGGGCCTCAGGGCCTGTATGTTTTCACTAAAAGCAGTCTGGAGATTTACTATGCCTGTGCTATGCAGGCATGGCACCTTCTACCAAGCAGAGCCCTTCCCTGATTAACTGGTCTGGAACAGGGCCTGAATTCCAGTGTTTTACCAGCCTGTTTATGAAATAGGTGATAACCTGAGCCTGCTTATTGGGCTCTAAGACTGCAGTTTTGCTGTTTCTTACGTGAGCTCTGGATTTCTCAACCTCAGCTTTGCAGAGTGCTGTTTAAAATCACCAGCAACAGTAGCAGTCCAGCAACTTTCTACAAATGTCCTTTAAACCCATTTTTACTAAGTGCCTTATACACTGTGCATGTATTTTGAGCTGTGTCTGATAATTAAATGGGAAATGATAAATGACTTGCAAATTGAAGCTGTCTAGAGGGGTAGATCGACTCTCACATGTGTTTGGGTCTGAGTGTGTTTTCATCCTGCATTACTGAAAGTAGTGCCATCACGAGTCCAGTTCTGGGCCCCTCAATTTACAAAGGACATTGAGACACTTGAACGTGTCCAGAGAAGGGCAACGAGGCTGGGGAGAGGCCTCAAGCACAAGCCCTATGAGGAGAGGCTGAGGGAGCTGGGATTGTTTAGCCTGGAGAAGAGGAGGCTCAGGAGAGACCTTATTGCTGTCTACAACAGGTAGTTGTAGCCAGGTGGGGGTTGGTCTCTTCTCCCAGGCAACCAGCACCAGAACAAGAGGACACAGTCTCAAGCTGCACCAGGGGAAGTTTAGGCTCGAGGTGAGGAGAAAGTTCTTCACAGAGAGAGTTTTTAGCCATTGGAGTGGGCTGCCCAGGGAGGTGGTGGAGTCACCATCCCTGGAGGTGTTCAAGAGGGGACTGGACATGGCACTTGGTGCCATGGTTTAGTAGTCATGAGGTCTTTGGTGACAGGTTGGACTTGCTGATCCTTGAGGTCTTTTCCAACCTTATTGGTTCTATTATTCTGTGACCTGTAGTCCTGGGTCCTTTCTAAAATGCTCCCCACTTTGGAGCACTGTGATGAGCAATCAAAAGTGATGGTTTCCAAAAGGCTGAGGTGGGGCTCAGTGCCAGAAGGGCGGGGGGGGGTGGTGGTGTTGCAGCGATGGCAGTTGCACCGTGTCCTGCAGTTCTTTATCTTGAGGACAGGTTTCTGATTGCTGTGATCTGGAGGGGATGGGAAGCAACCTTCACGGCTCAAATAGTCCTTGGCTCCCAGCAGGAATATTTAGAGGGTGTAGTTTCTCACAGCAACAAAGTACTTTATGACATTTAAGTGATTTACCCTTGTAGGTCAACAAGAAGTGTTGTCTTCATTTTGCAAATGGGAGAATGGAAAAGATTGAGAGATGGGCTCCAAGGGCCTAGGTTTGAGATGATGTTTGAACTTAGTTCCTGGCACTGGGTCTTACTGGGCTTCAACATGGGAATTGCCTGGGAGAGACAGAGCAGGAGCCCAAGGGCTCCAGATAGGGCCGTAGGTGCATTCCTCTCCCAGATTTGCCAAGCAAATTAGTTGCGAGAGCATCCATGTCCTCAGGCTGGGTCTCAGTGTGGTGTGCACTGCTCAGTGCTGCTCAGGCTTCAAGGAGTGGTCCCTGCCAAGCAGGGGGTCATAGAACAGTGTGGCAATGTGTCCAAGGACACCCTGGTAGTCATGGATTCACAGCTTGTTCCTCCGCCCTTGGCTTTTGTGGGGCCAGGCTGGGCAGTGAGAGGCAGGTGGAAGTGGGGTGATTTGCATCTTTTGGTTATGTGCCAGGATCCAGAATATTTTTGTTCCAGCCTTTTTAGAGAGGAGCAGGTCTCTGAGTGGTGGCACTGAGAGAAGCTTGGGTGTGCTGCTGTAACATGTGCAGTTGTAAATGAGCTGACCTGCATATTCTGTTTCCTAATCCTGAGTGATACTGTCAGCTCAGAGAGCTGAGCCTGGCTAATGACTGAAATCCACTGTGCTTTTCTTAGCTACCATGTGTGGTGATCTGAGATAGTTGTTAAGTGCTGCATCCTGAGAATCAGGACTGCACGTGCCCCATGGGTCCAGCATGTTTTAGGCAGATAAACAGGGTTTGAGATGATCTGGGAGTTACTATGAAAAGAACTGATGTCAGGTACATAGTAACCTGTGGTTAACTAGGAGGGAGATTAAATTAATGGGGTTTTCCCTCTGATAAAGATAATGAAGAGCTCACAAGGACTTGGTTTGCAGCTCCTACACATGATATGCGTAGGCAGTGTCTTCTTGGCACTGGGAATGCCAAACATCTGTGTGACAAGAGCATTGCAGCCTGTGGTGCGCCACACCGAGTGACATTTGTGCTGTCTGAGACCAGTACTCTCTGAGATGAAGGAAAAATAGGGGCAAGGCAAAAGCATAAAAGAGGAAATGGGAATAGGGAATGCAGAAAGGGGTTTCAAGGTGTCCTGGGATTCACTGCCATATGGAACCTATTTCAAGGGTGGAGGGCCTGAGGTGGTATGGCATAGGGAGAAGGACAGGGAGAAATAACAGCTATGATCTCTCTTGTGGACTTAGGGTTTGCTATCAATCCTGCGTAAACTGAAAAGCACCCCAGACCAGGAGGTGAGAATCCTCCTCTTGGGACTGGATAATGCAGGCAAGACCACACTCCTGAAACAGCTGGCATCTGAGGATATCAGCCACATCACACCAACACAGGTATGGCTTTTACCTGCCCAAGGCAGTTTTTGGGATCCCACCTACCTTACTATACAAAGCACTAATGATTCAGCAGAGTATTTCAGTAAAACAAGGAGCCACTGGAACCTGGTGCACCATTAAGTTTGTGTGTTTCTTCAAAAGAAGTTCTCTGAAGGAGCCAAAGAGCATCAGGCCAGATCTGTCAGGTAGTGTAAAAGTGGGTGAGTGCCATGGAGTTCTGCAGGAGGCTTTTGGGTCATGTTAGGGTTGCATGGATAAGACTTTGTTCCTATCGTCCTTGCCAAACAGGGGATACGTACAGGAGATGCTGCAGCACTGGGCAAAACACTGTCTCCTTGTATCTTTTATCCAGCCAGCTCCAAGAGTTCTGCATATTACTACACTCCCTCTCTGGTGCCTCTGGTCCCCTCTCTTTGAGCCTCGGGATTAGGTAGAGGGATAGCTCCCATCAGAAGCACTGCAGCATCGCTCCTGTGTTGACCAGAGGAGGTTGCTAGAGAGCTATGGGAAATGCTTCCCCCCACCCCCTAGCTGCCTCCTAAAGCTCTCATCCCTGACACCCCAAGCCCAAGCCCCAATCCCCAGGATGGTGTTGCCAGCCCACGCCACATCCTGTTTTTCTACTTGAATGCCCTTTCAATCGGTGCTCTAATTGATGAAATGGACCCTTCAGACATGCAGCTGTTGCTCTTTTAAGCTGGCATTAGCTGTGTCGTGTCGAATTGAGCCGAGACCTCTGGCTTCGTGTTAGCTGGGACTCTACTCAGCTTTCACAAGCTCGCTCCTGCTTCTCACAGCACCCTTGTTTTCTCCATATCTGCAGCTCTCCCACCTCTTCCTCCACCCGCCCTGCTGAGCTCTCCCAGTGCACTAACTGCATCATATGTCTCCATAGCCATGACAGTGTCAACCCTTGACCTAAGAGCACCAGCAAACTGATGGTTTGGTGGCTGTGTTTACTTTCACCAGTGCCTCTCCTGCAGCCAATCCATCTTTGTGACCGCCCAGTTCATCTTGCTGCATGTTGCAGGCATGGGATATATAAGGTGCTAATGTCTGCTTATGTACGTGATCCAGCCATTCAGGTTCATGCTCTGTGTGGCTTTGTTTCTGCTCTTTCCAGGGCTTCAACATCAAAAGTGTCCAGTCTCAAGGCTTCAAGCTGAATGTATGGGACATAGGCGGACAGAGGAAGATCAGGCCGTACTGGAGGAACTATTTTGAAAACACTGATATCCTTGTGAGTATTGGCTGCAGCTGAATGCTGTGCTCAAGCAATGACTTTCCAAGATCTCAGCCAGAAATTCAGGAACAAGTAATGTAATGTCCCAGTCCTCAGGAACACCATTGCCATTGTAACAAGAGTTATTCTGAGTGAAACGGCAAGACTGGTTGAGTGCAGTAAGAAAAATACAGTGGTGTTTGGAGAAGTCATTCAGTTGCGTGTTTTCCCTTTCGTGGGATGGTGCTGGTTATAGCCAGTTCCTTTCCTCTCATCTAGGGCTCCTTCAAATGAAAGAACATTAATAACTTGTAGTTTTCCCATCTATAGCTCCTTTCACCCAGGGCTCTGGAGGCCTATCATGGGTATTAATGACTTATGCCTCATGTGTAGAGGTAAGTTGGTGTGGTGCCTTTGTTTTCTTGCTGAGGAAACTGAGGCACACCAGAATTAAATGCTATGTCCAACATCAGATAGGAAAGCTTCTGGTTGATGGACATAGAGGACCCCCTTGTCTGTTCCTTTGTTTCTTTCATCATAAGACTGTTCTTTAATGTTTTTGGCATCCTAGATGCAATTACCTTACAATTAGCTACAGACGACTACAATTATATTAATAATTCAGGACCTTTTTGTTTCCATGCCAGAGCACATTATCCTGGGACCCTCCAAGTGCTGTCCTGACTAGTTTCAAAAGAGCACCTCTAATGTGCAGCCACATGTGCCCAGATGAAGGCAGGTTGCAGACTCCAGGCCTGTCCTCATCCTAAGCAATGTTGCTTGTGAAAACAGAGAAGAGGTGAGGTCTTCAGGGCTCTCATTGGAAAGCAGGAAGCTCTTTTGGAAAGGTGGCCTTCCTCCCTCCTGTCACTCACATGTACTCAGTAGTGTGCTTCAGTGCACTTCCACAGAAGAATCAGAGGAACTAGGAATAGGACTCTGCTTCAAGGCTCATGTCATGGCCCTGAAGAGCCTGGCTGTGCCTGCAGATTTAGAAAGCATTGTCCAACTGAAACTGTTGCTTAAATGGGACCAATAAACCCCTCAGTAATCTCTTGTGCAGATCCCCCAATTCAATCTTAGCTTGGAATCTGGTCTATGAGGACAGCCACCACAGCATAAACCTGGTTGGTTGCTCTTGCAACAAGTAGTGGTGAGGTCTCCCTAAGCAAAAGATCTGAGTTTGAGAATGTAGCAGGACGTACTCCGCATGCTCTTCCGTGGCCATCAAAAAGGGGTACATGGCATGGCTGTGAGGTGATTTGATTGTGTCCAAGTTCTGCAGCTGTCTGCGGTGGGGAGGCAGTAGGTTTGCAGGTCGAAGTCAACAATGTGAACCAGCAGCTAGGAGATCTGTGCCTGCTGTGGCAGGTGCTCAGGCTGCAGAGACTGCGCAACTGTAACACAGTATCTAGGAGGCTCTATTGGCAAAGGCAATGACCTACATCAGTGTGTGGGCTTACACCCTTCCCAGTTTGTGCTGTCTGGGAGGTGCAGAAATCAAGGTGAATTTGAGGACTGAAGGAGATGAAAGCAGTTGTTTTCTTTATCCTCTGCCCACCCCAGTTAAAGCAATGTACAGAGAAAACCCTTCTTTTCATGAGAGTAAGAAGTAGGTAGAAAGAAACAGAATCAGTTTGGGGGAAGCAGCATTGTGAATTCAGAGGGTATAGCTGGTGCATGCTACGGACCTGAGCTGCCCTGTCTGCACTCCATGCTGACAGTCAGTCCCAGACTGGGCCCTATTGGCATCTTAGATCAGTGCTTTGCTGTGTCTATACACACTGAAACTGGGATCAAGTCTTTCTACCAGCCCTCACCTTTGTTTTAGCCATTAATCTCATTCCCTGACAAACCTGGTGCAGGTTGTGCATCTCTAAATTGAGCCAACTTATCTCTCATGCTATTTCTTCATCCAGTCCCACCACTCGCAATTTCTGCCAAACCCACTTACTCTGGATTTAGTTTTGGCATGTTGCTCAAAGCAGGCACACAACTGTACAGGAGCTGCTTTATCAAGCTCCATTCTTCTGATGTAGAATCATAGAACTATTCAATTTGGGAAAGACCTCTTAAGATCATCAAGTCCAACTGTTGACCTAACACCACCATGGCCATTAAACCATGTCCTGAAATGCCATGTCTATATGGTTTTTGAACACCTCCAGGGACAGTGACTCCACCAGCTGCCTGGGCAGCCTCTTCCAATGCCTCACCACTCTTTCAGTAAAGAGATTTCTCCTAATTTGTAATCTAAACCTCCCCTGGCACAATTTCAGGCTGTTTCTTCTCATTCTGTCACTTGACACTAGGGAGAAGAGACCAACACCCACTGCACTACAAGCTCCTTTCAGGTAGCTGTTGAGAGCAATGACATCTTCCCTTAGCCTCCTCCGGATTAAACAACCCTAGTTCCCTCAGCTGCTCTCCATAAGACTTGTTCTCCAGACCCTTCACCAACTTCTTTGCCCTTCTCTGGGCATGCTCCAAGGACTGTTCAATCTGATGAGCTGTGCTAACAAGCACCAGAGCCAGAAACAGGCTCTTGTGTGGCCCTGGCCGTAGAAGGATGGTGGAGATGAGGTATACTACAGTTCCCAGGAGCCCTTGTTTCTGTCATCTCCTAAAACTATATTGCACAAAGTAGAAAGGACCCTCTAAAAGAGTATTAAAAAGCAGGAAGTGATTGCAAATTCAAATCTATGCAGGTGCCTTTGAATGAGAGCTTGGTCTTGCATCACACACCTGTGATATTTGGAAGCTTAACCCAGGCAAATAAGGTGTGGATATCTGGCTGATTGCATATTCAGACAGGCACCTGCAGCTATTTGGCACAGTGCTTTCTGGTTTGGAAGTAGGCACTCTGCACATACTCTGCCTTCTCTGTGCTGTGCTTTAGTGGCTTTTGCCCCGAGCACTGTTGTCTCCGATTCTCATCTTGCAAAATAGCTCCCTAGCAAGGAGCGGAGCGGCGCAGGAGGAAGCTTGGCTGGCACTCAGAACTCCTCCTTGCCAGCTAGAGAAGTACCGTAACATGGGAGGTGCCGCCTTGCAGCTGAGGAGTAGCACTTGAGTATTGCAGGCATGTGCTGCTGAGCTGTCCTGAAGGAGGACATCTGACAGTCTGCTGTCACCCTAGAGCACGACTGCCAGCCCTGCAGCTTCTTCCTTTCTTCTGCTCTTTCTTTCCTACCCCAAGTGCGATGCAGAGGGGTGAATGCTTGGGAGGGGCAGAGAGGACGGGCACAGCTGCTACAGTATTGGTGCATGTGCTTGGGATCAATTGTGGGGAGAGGCTGCATGGCAGGCTGTGCCCACAGGCCTTTCCCCACCACGTGGCACCAAATGCATGCGCTGCTGACGCATCCCCATGCGGCTGCCTCCAGCCCTACCTCATGTCCCCCAGCCTCTGTCATTGTGCATCAGCCTGGCTCCAGCAGGACCTCAGACCCCAAGTGATCAGCAGAGAGGGCTGTGAGGTTTGCTAGGTTACCTCCTGAGGCCTGGCACACAGATTGTCCTGCTGCGTGTTTGGTCTCATTTCAAACAACTCTTAACCCTGCATATTGAGGGAGTGCCTACAGTTTAATAGCTGTTGCTGCTAGAGATCTTCCCTCCCCCTACTCTTTGGTCGAAATTATCCTGGAAGCATGGAGTCTTATGCCGAGACTGCCTGCAAGGATGCCATTTATCTTGATGGCAGGGTGCTGTGCTCATCTATTCCCTGAAAACCAGGCTGACACTTGCTCCCTGTAAGCCACCAAAGAGCATGCAGATGACATGCTAGCAGCTTCAATCACCACTGATGGGGAATGGCAGGGACTGGAAGCAAAATGCTCAGTGTTTGTCACCAGTCCTATCCCTGTCTGCTGTCCTAGCACCCTTCTTCACAAACCTTCCTGTACTGAGTAGTGAAAAAGAGAAGCCAGGCTTTTCTTGCCTGAGTGTTAGAGCTACCTACAGGAAAGGACAATGGTTGGACTTACTAATTACATGTTTAGGATGACCTTTGAGGAGCCTTTTAGCCTGTGCAGACCTAGAGCTGCCTTCACTGAGAAGGCTTATTTGCTTTTACAGAAGGAAATCAGCATGTGCTGTGCTGCCTGGAGAGGGTGGAGGCCTCCTCCCAAGGCAGGGATCCTGTGGGCTGAGGCATCCATCCTTCTCCATACCAGAGCAGAGGTGTCTGTCTGGGACCTCCTCGTGGACCATCAGATGTGGTGCCCAGCCCTGAGTGGGTGGCAGGATTCTGCTGTCAGTCCTTGCGAACCAGCTGCTCACTGTCTATTCCATCATACTGGTGGACAAGCTGGAACCTGAAGGTGTAGTCTCACAGGCTGGATCCAGACCTTCTCCCCAGCCGCTTGCTCCAGAAGGTTGCAGTAGGATCACGTGATGGAGAGGAATTCAATGTCCCAATATATTCACCCCCTAAGTGCCATTGTGAGCCTTGGTGGTTTAGTGAGGAGGTGATTTGTCTTGCTAGAGGGCAGCATGGCGTAGTCACACCAGTGCAGTGCTTGTTCACTGTTCACTAGGGTGAAAGACCACCTCTTGCTTCCCAGGTTTTGGCCTCTCGTGCTCAGCTTCCAGTTACTTGAGAAGATACCAGGCAGTCGCCTGTTCTCTTCAGATAATAGATGCTGTGGAGGTGGTGAGAGTATCCCCAGTACTGCCTCCAGCTCTTTCCTGATCCTACCAATGTGATTGCCCATCCCCTCAGCTTCAAATAAGGCAGTTCCTTTCAGAACATCACGAAGTTTTGTCAATGTTTGCTATCCATAATACCATGAATCTCTGTGGCCAGAAGCGTAACGATCAGGCTCAGCTCACTTAAGCACGTGACACCGTGGAAGAGTGTCTTCTGGGAGAGTAACTTCTCCTCTCATTTCTTTTTCAGATCTATGTCATTGACAGTGCAGATAGGAAGAGGTTTGAAGAAACAGGTCAGGTAAGTTACATATGCCCAGCCTCCTTTGAAGTAACTCGGTGCTTCTGAGTGCCCTTTGCACACAAAAGTTAGGAAGACGATTTTGTTGTTTATGAGGGAAATTTGCATTTCAAGAGAGACTTGCCTTTCAACATCAATGCAAGATTATTTTGGTAGATGGGAAACAAGGAAAATAGGTAGCCTCATTCCGTTTAAATGGAGCACTTTTCATTAAAGTTATACAATAACAGCAAATGGAGCCCAATACTGAAAGCAAAGACTTCTCTGAGTCCTTTAAACCTTGCCAAACCAAGACCCTGAGGAATCCTATTTTCTTATTTACCAAGCTGAAATGGAAATCATATTGACTTGATTGTCTTTTGGATGTAATTGACAAAAAAAAAACCAAACAACAAAAAATAATAACACTTAAGAACTTCGTAACTAGGACTGGCCAGGAAAGAAGGTTTCCATTTTGCAAAGTTTGGAGGTTTTGTAACGTTTTGTGATTTAGGATGGGACGAAAATAGGACTTTTGAACATTCTTTTGTAAAACTCAGAAAGTGCTGGTGTCCCAAAATAGCTAGCAACAGATTTACCCCCCCCAGAGACTGGAGATTCAGTTTAAAGCCCTCTGTTCCGCTTGGTTTGAAGGAGGCACTTGATCTTTCTCAAGTATCATGGACACACCCTAACAGCAGAAGGGTTGGTTGTTGCAGGGGTAGGGGGAATCTTACCCCTGTTGGAGCTGTTTCGTTTTCTATCGGTAATTGAATGTACATTGGGCAAAAGAGAGGGAGGGGAGGCAGAAGCCTGGAGCGTTTGCCTGAGTCAGGCAGGCGGCCGCAGCCCGGACCCCTCATATTTCCGCAGACGCTTTTGGTTTCAATAAATCATCTGTGTCAGATGGAAGACCTATTTTGTGGAAACATTCCTGGCCAACTCTGTTTATAACTCCATTCTCTTATCCTGGTTTCCAAACCAAACATTGCTTTTGGGGGGATGGAGTCAGATTTCCGCTGCAGTTCAGCGTCTCCCTGACTGCGCTCGGTTTGTCCAAAAGTTTCTAGCCACTGGATGGAAGATGTCAGGACAGTATCTGAAAGGATGAGACCTTTCTAGCTAAAGAAGGAGTCCACAGAAATCTCTTCTATCTGCAAGCAGTCCCCACAGGATCAAGTTCTGCTGGGTTTGTCATACGTTCACCTAGGGAAATGACTTGAGACTGTGTGCTTGTTTCACACGAAGCCATTGCACAATCCTAGACATGAAGTGTTTCTGCCATTGTTGGTCCACTGCAGATTCAGATTTGAATTAGTAAAAGGCATCTCTCTGAGTCACCCAATTTTGAATGAACCATTTCTCAAGATGCCACCCAATGTGTGCTGTGCATATGGAGCCAAAATCCAGATAGTAAAGCTGATCTAGCTTGTCTTCAGATAGCCAGTGCCTTCAAAAGCATCAGTATTTTCTTGTGGGAGGGAGATTTCCATTTCTGGGGAAAGAAACAGTCCTCTCCCACTCAAATTGCAGTGTATAAAACTTGGAACAAAGCCCTGAAACTCATTGTTAGCAAAGATACTAGGGCTGGTGTCAACAGCTGCTCAGGTGCAAATGCCAGTCAAGCAATAGCTTCAGACAGATTCCTCATACTGACAATTTACATGGATTTTGCTGTGTCATCAATTTTGATCTCCTAGCAGCAGGGACTGGTGAAACACAGAGTTGTAGCCTTTAAGGCAACTGCTAATTTCAGACCAAGATGAAGATTTTTGTAACCTGTAATTGGAAGGAATAGCTTTTGAACCTTGGGCAGAGATGATTGTATACATTTTTGCTCTCTTATAATATAAGATCTAGGTTTCAGTGGAACACATTCTTCCAGCATTTGTCCTAAATATATTTCTAATTAGAGACAACCACTGGTGGTTGAAGGCTTTCTTCCCTTCCCTCTCTCCATCTTCCCCTTACCCCACTCCCTTTTAAATGATATAGGAGCTGGCAGAGCTTTTGGATGAGGAAAAGCTCAGTGGAGTCCCCGTGCTCATATTCGCTAACAAGCAGGATCTGCTGACGGCTGCCCCTGCTTCGGAGATTGCTGAGGGACTGAACCTACACACAATCCGGGACAGAGTCTGGCAGATCCAGTCTTGTTCAGCTCTCTCAGGAGAGGGAGTACAGGTGAGGCTCTGGAGAAGGCTTGTTGTGCCAGCAGACCATCTGTAAGAGATTGTTGTCTGTTGATCTGCAGGGTGGGGCTGGACTGGCTGCCTCATGAGGGAGGGTCAGCCCAGCCAAACCCTCGCAGCGCGGAACACGGGGGCCATGTGTCTCATCGTCCGTGCAAAGGGAAGGGGGAGCTGTGGGGCCTTGTGATCTCTCCCTCCCCTGGCAAAGGGGAGAGTGATTGCATCCCAACCCAGGACCCCTTGGCTGGGCCAAATGCAGACATTGATTTATTTTAGAGAGACTGCTGTCAGGTTAATCATTTTCACAAAACAAATTGTCTTTTACTATTAACCCCTTTGACTGCTACAAGTGTGCACTTTAGAAATCTGCTTTACCTTCACTGTTAATGTTGTTTGGCATTTTGCTCCAGCCAGGCGCCAGAGAGAAGCCGATCAATTTCTCTGATCAGGAGAAATGCAGGAGTTGCACGCAGGGCAAGGACCGCTTCCAAGGACAGCATGTGGGGCAGCAAAATCCCACCAAGGGGTTGAAATGTGTTCCTGTGCTGAACTGTAGTGGTTGTGTCTCGGGCTCTTGTGCTGTATCTGGTTCCTGTGGTACAGTAACTCTTTGTAATGTAAATGGCACCTAGGCTTGTTTATTTCAGTCTCAGGCTTTCCTGAATTAATGAAATATTTGCAGTGCTTGCAGTAGGAGCAGGCAGGAGTCCTCCCTTCACTGATATTTAAAGAAACAGAATAGTGAAGATACTTATCTTCACTGCAGTTTCAGTAAAAACTTACTTGCAGGTGTTAACGTGGCTGTTCAGGATAGTCAGCTCTCAAGCTGAGTTTGAAGGGTTGCGGTAGAGGCCTGCAATATGGAGTGGGCAGTAAAATGGCAGATGAAATTCAGTGTTGACAAGTGCAAAATAATGCACATGAGGAAGAACAATCCTTACCATACACGTGTGTTGATCGGCTTAAAATTAGCTGCCATTACTCAGGAGCAGATCGCTGGGAGCAGCAGCTTAGTGCTCATCGAAGGCCAGAATGAAAAATCAAACACTAGAGAATTGCCAGAGAGCAAATAAGAAACATCCCAGCAAATATTTCTATTGTAGCAGAAGAAAGGCATGGTGGGCCCATATGTTGAACGTGACATTTCATTGCTGCCTCTGCCCCATCTGAAAAGATTTACGCAGTAGTAGAATCGTAGATTCCAATCAAAAATGAGGTTGAAGGGTCTTCAGAAGACCTTGAGATCAACCTCATGTTTAAAACAGGTGTCACTGTGAGTCTAGAGGAGGTTGCTGAGGACCTTGTCCAATCAAGTTATCTCCAGGCATGTAGAATCTACAGCCTCTCTAGGTTAAGTTCTAGCACTTACCTACCCTCGCAGTAAAAAATATTGCCCTTATACCTGCTGAGAATTAGTAGGGATTTGAGAATCCTCTGTTGAGAGTGATCAGTAACACAGAGCAGCATCTGTACACAACTGTAATAAATGAGTTAGGACTTGCAGGTTGGAAGAGAGAGGACAAGAGAGTGGGAGCATCTTCAGGATTTAGTAAATAAGGTCTAAAAGTGTCAGACTGTATGCTGGTTCTCATGTTGCTAAAGGAAGGGTGTTCCTAATGGGACAACAGGACAGCAGCTTAAATAAAAAGAAGTGCTTCTCTGCAAGTTGTGTAATTGCAGATCTCATTGCCACAGGATGTTGTGGAGATCAAAGATATCAGTTGGTTCAGAAAATTACTAAGTGAATGTCTGAAGAAGAGAGATGTAGGCAATCACTGACCACTAAGATTTGGAGGCAGCTTCTGAACGAGGAACAACTTCGGTCACGGACTGTGAGGGAAGAGTAGAACAGGGGAGATCCTCTTCTTTCAAGCATCCGTTCCCTTGTGATACAGAAAGAGGGTGCTGGCCTGGATGGACCACTGGTCTGATCCAGTAGAGCAGTTCTTATTTAAAGTTCTTAACCTGATGTTCAGACTTAAACATGGTAGATGGTGTCTGCCAAAGGGCCTTTATTTAGGTAGCTAAGGTAGAAATTAGCTCAGCTATGTTGTAGCCAATCTTGTGGAAGGCTTCATCTCTAATCTTTTATTTTGAAGTGGTGGTGTTAGAGGGAAATGCATTCCACAACGGCAGTGTATACTCAGGTCCAAAGAAATGTGATGAGGAAAGTAAGGCTGCGCTTCACAGGGCCACAGGCAGGCACAGGTCACCTTCTTCCCTTGTCCAGGCCCTCCTCTACTTTGTGGAAATCCGTGTGAGGTCTCTAGATGAATTACAGGGACACATGTTGGATGTGGAAGAACTGAATGATGGAAAGTGTCACTTTCTGTTTATGAGGTTTGAAAAGTGTCTCCTTCTCAAGCTGACCTGTGGGCACACTTTGTCGATAGCTCCTTCTTACTGTGCCTTCTCCTTGAACTACAGTGCATTCCTGTACATTCAGTAGAGTTATTTTACTGCAAAGTTACACCCTTTACCAGGGAAATGAAAGCTGCTGCTGCATTCATGTCCAGAAAACAGTAGACAAGACCTAAATAAAAGTGTTTGCAGGCCTATATATTTAGTTCATCATGCTTATCTAGACAAATTAATTTAGATGCAGGCCAGATAAGATCCTGCTTTGTTGTCTGCAGTCTCATTGCCCTGAATACTGCAGCTTATTCCATAAATTATTATTGCAGAAAGGTCAGGGAAGTGACAAACTCTACACCTTGTAGGAAAAAGAGCCCCTGCCGTAACTCCAGCCCTGTCAAATCAGACAGCAGGAATGCCAAGCCGTCCTTTTTCTTGGAAACTCATTGAGCAAAGTCAATTTGGCAGGTGGCTTTTAAACTAAACCTGAATCAGCCCAGGAAGAGATGGTGTCTGCAGTGCTGGGACTCTAAGGGGAAGGTCAAGATGCTCAAAATTCAGGGGAACCAAAGAAGGGCATGTTTAAAGAGTGAGATTAAGAAAGATGTTTTTGAGGATTGTGGTGCACAGTGTCTCTAGCAGTGGCTCAGAATGGGAGCTCTCTCCGTGTAGTTAAATCTTAGGTCACTGCTTTAAGGACTTTGACAAATGACAATGAGTGACAGCAAAATAGATGTAGACATGGAAGCATCAGGTACTCAGAAGGAAAGCCAAGGAGCAAGCACACTAACCATCACTGCTGCTGGAATGTATGAGCTAGAGTAAAACTGGAGACATTGCTGATGGATTTTGCAAGGAAAAGTAGTGGCATATCTAGTACTGAGCACATGAAGGAACAGAGTTCATAGAGGAAGACTTTTGTGATAATCTGAAGGAAGAGCAATGAGCAAAGATAAATAATGTCAATAGATGAAGGAGAAATAGTTTGAAGGTCATTTAATTAGTTTAGCTGCTAGCACCATGGTGTATAGAATTGGGTAGTTAAGACTGGGGATTTCAAGGTTAATGAGATTAGATTATGGTTAATAGAACGATATAAATTTAGAGAATTTAACTATTATTTGAAATGGGTTATTTAATAAAACTGTTAATTAAGGAGGGAATCCATATTGCCATCTTCTCTTTTAAAATTAACTGCTGGGGACTCTGGAAAAGAGTCCCAGTAATGTCCTGGGTAGGCTCAGAAGAGAGGTGACAGGGTTAACTGGAATCTCCATGCAGTGTCCTCTGGAAGCCAGCTGGTAGCCCCTGTTTGCCAGCTGAAGACTCCATACCCCCTGACTGTAACCATGGGCAGCATTTCTCCTGTTCTCAGAGTTCATGGTGCACTTAAGGGAGGTGTGGCATCCCTCATGCTTAAAGGCTCTTTCAAGCAAAATGTCTGCTTGGGTCTGATATTATCCTTCAGGCCTGGTCAGGAAAGCCTTTCCGCTCACCACTGCCATTTGTACTCTGCCTCTGGAGCAGTCTTGCACCAGCTGACACTGAGACCCTTGCACAGAGTATAGCAAGTGAAGAAGGTGACCACTGACAACAGCAGAGAAACATAAAGGAGCTGTTTGCTTGACAGCGGCTCTGTGGTGCTACACAGGCTCTCTTAGGATTGTATTTTGTGACCACAGCTCCAGTTGTAGTTGTTGGCATGCAAAAGCTCCAGCCAGGGTAGGGCGAGCGCAGGCAGGACTCCTCTGCTTTCCAGCCTGCCCTCTTGCTGGAGGTGTTATTTAGGGGGCAGGCTATGTGTCAAGACTTTGGAGTGGTTCTGCAGCTTGTTTTTTGTCATAAGCAAGAGCCTCTGATCAAGGCATCAGGAGCTCAGCCTGCTCCAAGGAATCATCGTCCAGAACGATTCTGCAGTGTATTGTGTCTGAAGTCTCCCAAGGATCATGGCCCCCTGGAGACCATTAAAAGCCTGTGGAACTGAGAGTAGCCACTAAACTTCTCTAATTTATGCCAGAGCTGGTCTGGCCCAAAGGACTATGGGAAGCCTTCTCCCTGCCCAGTTGAGAATGAAGCCCAAGACCTAAGTTACACTGATGCTGGAATCCAGCTCTTCCATAAGGGAAAGACTCAGAACGTGACTGCCCTTAAGGATGTCTTAGCCAGTGCAGGCTGGTTGAGGATATTCCCCATCTTAAGGTTCTGGGGCTACTTGTAAATGTGATTTAAACCAATTGCAAGGACTGCAGCTCTGCTGGGGCAAGCAGAGCCAGTGCTTGCTGAGGAGCAGCAGCCATGTTTGCAGATTCCAAGGCGAAGTGTTGTGCGATTTTTAAGTAGGGTAAAGGAGGACTCCACCGCGCTGCGTCAGGGTTGCAAGGTCTCTGAGCACAAAAGGAAAACTTGCACCCAGGCAAAACCAATGGGTAATGTACTTGCAGGAGCCTGTAAAAGCCAGTCTGTATGGTGACTGGAGGTGCAAAGAAATAGCAGATAATGAAGGTACAGCCCTAGCTGTGCAGAGGGAGAAGAAAGCGACAGTTAAAATAACACATACCAAAAATGCTAGAGATGGAGAATTTTGCACTTGCCTGACCCAATTTGTTATGGCAGACTGAGGATTACATGAAAGGATTAAGCTTCGCTGTCCTTAAGGTCACATCAGGGGTCACAAGTTTGTGGCCTTGCCTGATCCCTGGCTTGCAGGGGAGCAGAAATCAGGCAGCTTTTTATGGGGTGGAAGGGACTTGTTCGCTGTGTTTGAAATAAGATTACTTCACTCCCATAACTGCAAAGCTGATGATGCAGAGAATAAGCAAGCAGTGGGCTAATCTCAGGCAGGACATTTTATTTTTCCCAGGGAAGGCCCTACCAGCCCTTTCCCAAAGGGTGTTCACATACAACTCCCTTGGCACAAAAGCAGATGTGACTGCAGCAAGGCAGAGTTGTGCTGAGCAGCATTTCTCTGCAAGGAGCATTATCCTCTTCCCTGGAGTTCTCTCGCTTTTCTTTGGTAAAGTTTACTATCTGCTTGTTAAGGAGCTAAGAGAGGCAAAGCTGAAAGATCTGAAATCCTTCCCTGGCTAAGTTTTCCCAGGGTTGACTTGAGGCTGGAATACTAATACTGTATCCGTCTCCATCCTCAGAGTACCTGCCAATGTCTCTGCGTCTCAACAAAGCAGCCCAAGGACATCTATCAACATCTAAATGTTACTGTAGGGATTGTACTTCCTGCACAGAGCCATCTTTTAAGCATGCAGATATAGGGACAGAATGTGTAGGGACAAAGGATGACAACAATGGCCTCCTTGTGGACTTGACTCTTTCAAGCAACATTTCCTCCTTCCTGTGTGCCTTCCCCATAGCAGCTCTTTGTGTTTGTAGCAGCCTACCTGGCTTTCTCTTATCTTGCCAACCCTCCATCCTGCTTTAAGCTTGAAGTAGAAAAACTGCAAGCATACCTTTTCCTTTCTCTTGCTTCCCTTTGCATGTGCTATTCTCCAAAGCATTTGGGGACACTTTAGAACATCACCACCACACACACCCTGAGAAAGTTCATGCCTAAGCTATGGGTGTCGCTGCCGTGTGGCTGCAGGTGAGGAAGGTGCCTTACACGTATCAATTCCATATAACACGTGCAGAGCCAGGCACACTCGGGTTTTCTTTATCATTGTCAGGCAGGGAGATATTTACAAGCAAATGTCATTTTCCCTGTCAATTAACTCGTGTCAGAAGAGAGTTTTCAAATTCATTCCTGCTTTAAAAGTTGGGTGACCTACTTAACGTATTTGAAGCCTGTTTGGAGTTCACCTTTCCTCTTGCATTTTGCTATGTCATTCTTTTGCCCTCATTATATGCTTGATGCAGCCAGGCTCCCAGCCATGGTAAATCCCATCATAAACTCTGCTTTATGACACTGGCCGTGCTGGTGCTGAAAGGCTCTGTCTTTCCCCTTCCTCAGCTCCCACATGGCAGCAGGCAGTTTTAATCACTGTGAATTCAGGTTGTGGTCAGATTAGGTGGAAGATAGGATGCGTGTTTGTTGTTTTGCAGTGATGTATTGTTTCTGGGATTACTGTGCTGAATAGCAGAGGGTGTCAGCTGATATTTATTACTTTAAGCTGTCTCAGCTGTTCTGGTTCAGCAAATAAACCTACATTCAAAATGAATGAGGAGCTCTGCTTGCCTTGTATGCCATGATGTGTGCAAATGTGATTATTGCTTCCGAGGCAGGGGAAGCTGAAATCGTTGTGGGAGCGTTTTTCAGTTATTTATTTATTTTCACTCTTTGCAGGCAATCATGCAGATTTCTAAAGCACACAATCAAGCCAAAGGCTTGACACCTCTCCTCCTAGCCCCATTGTTAAACCCTGGCATTCCTCATGCTGGGAATCGCCGGCTCCCTCTCTCTCTAAAGTGATAAGCTTTAAACCACGCTATTGATTGCTTAAGGCATTACATGTTTTACACCCAGGTTATCAGTGTTATTGAAAGGGGAAGACACAAAGCTACTGGGCCTTAAAATGAATCTACCTCTCGTCTTTTCCCATTTGCTCTGAGGATTTCAGACAATTTGTTTTACACTGATCTCTGCTGTGGAGATAAATAAATGAAACTGGAGACATCAGCCCTCCCCAAGGTTAGAGTTAGAAGTGTTATTAGTGTAGGGCCTCATGTGCACCCCAGCACAAGCTGGGCTCGCTTATTCTTTATTTAACACAGCAACAAGGGCTGATTTCAGAAGTTGCTGCTCCCCTTCAGATAAGAAGTGTCACATAGCATAGCTATCAAGGTGAATTGGTATTTTCAAGTGAGAACCTCTCTGCTTCTGATTAAGCCCTGAGGACTCCCTCTCTTCTCTCTTAACTCTTTAGCTCCCCTCCGACTTGGCCATCTTCCTGGCTGAGGGGCAACAGGGAGGCGTGGCAGTGTGTGTCTTGGCTCACCCCAGGGGACTGCGGCGCTGTGCCTTTGACTGCCTAGCCTTGGGGCAGCTGAGGTCCTTGGCGGCCTTTGGGCCGTTTGGGGACAAGGACACAGGAAGCCAGTGACAATGCTACCCTAGGGCTAGCAGTGGTGCTGACCCAAAAGCTCTGGTCTTTCTCAGGGGCTAACCACCGTTTTAATGATCTGAAAATGACCACTGAGTACAGTGAAATCCCACCCCCACAACCCCAAGGTGGTGGTTGACCGATTTCCAAGCACAAAGATTTGCCACTCTCCTCTCATGCACAAAACCCCACCTGCCTTCTTTCTGTCCTCAGCTTCCCTGTTGGCAGAGGTGCCTGATAGGCAGGGTGGAGGTAATGGTGGGACAGAGATAGGAGGAGACTGTGCGTCTTGCACTCTGTCATGCACATCTCACAACAGATTAATGACAGAAGCAGATAAAATGTCACTTTGCCCTTCAATAGCATATCCCATTCTGGGATCTCAACAGTAAACTCATGACTTGGGTACTCACAGCACAAGAGTGCATACATTTTTAAGGAAATCCTCAAGAGTGTGTCAGCCTCTTAAAACATGGCCACTGCTGCTCACTGAACTTGTGTATGCCCCCTGAGGGCCCATTTTTTTTGTGGTCCCTGAGGAGCAGGGTCCAGATTCAGTTATTGCGGTGACTTTCGTGGCTCTGGGTTGCAAGGCTTGCAGCTGAGCAGAGAATTAGAGTTGTATTCTTAAGGGGAAGCTGACTGTATAACACGCAGCCCCCTGAAATCCAGGGGCTCAGGGATAAGGTGAGGGGCCCGAGGTTATGCAAATCAGCTGTAGCTGGACCTGGAACTGAGCCTTCGTCTGCCGCTGATGTACCTTGACTGCAGAGCGATCCTTTCTCGAAGGACATAGACGCAGCAACGCGATGAGACAATGATGCTTGTTATGGTCAGATGAAAGATTTAATAACCTCTGGGTGACAACATCTGCCGAGCAAGGAAGCTCTCGCAGTCGTAACCGGCGGCAGTCCCGGGCACAGAGGGCAGGCGGGGGGTAGATGAGGAGGCAGAAGGCGGTACTTGCCGAGCGGCGGGCGAGGGGGGCTGAGGGATTCCTTTTCCCTTTGCTTGACTAACGTTGCCTTTCTCTGTCTGAAGGACGGCATGAACTGGGTGTGCAAAAATGTCAGTGCTAAGAAGAAATAAAGCACTCCGAGCTGTGTGGAAATGGAGGAGCGGTGGGAGCAGAATTCTAGCCTGAAAACACTAATTTGCTGCTTTCTGACCAAATGTTTTTCCATCTGTGCACAGTTACAGCTGTTAAAAGGAGAAAAAGAAAAAAAAGGAAAAAAAAGGGAAAAAAAAAAAGGAAGCAAATGGGAACAACGTTGGTTAAACCTACTGCTGGATTTGGAACCTGACCTGCTCTTTCTTGGTACCCATTTTTATCCCAATAAAGGAATGGTGTATTTCCTCCCTATGCATAATAGTATTAAATGCTGATTAGCAAGCAAGTTTGTAAGCAGGGGCAAGACTGTGATTCAGTGTGGAGCAGCGGGAGTGGTGAGTTGCTGCAGTTGCTTAGATGCATAGGACCTGCCCTGTACCTGCAGGTTTGTGGTTGCTGAGGACACTGCTCAGGTGTCAGTCGCAGCTTCCCTTCAGTGACAGATAAAATGCAGTTGTGTTAACCAGTTGTGGGTAGTTGCTTAAAACAAAGCTGCTAAGGAGTCGTTGTTGTAATGAGGGTAGAGGAATTCCACATACTCCTATAGCCATAAAAGAGGAGTTTGATCATAATGAGGCACTGTTCCATCGCAGCACTGCTGCAGAAGGGAGAGAAGGGTTATGTGTTCATAACTGAAGCTCTTTACAGTTGGAATAATGCAGGATGAGTGTGCCTAGGGCTTTTCTCACAGCTGAAGGAGAATTTAGCCCAGCATTTCACCTTGAGCCAGCAAAAACATGGTTCCTGTGCTCAGTAAGTTCCATATGTGAGATTGGTCTTGATGTTGAGCAATCCCTGTTGATTTTCCCCTGATGTTAAGGCAACTCTGCAGCAAAATGCAATTAAGTCCATGATTACTTTCTAGAATGAGATACCAGGTCCCAGGTTTCCTTTTTGAAGTGTGCAAAATATATTCTTCTACTCCCCACACCTTCCCTGGCAGGCCTTGCCCAGCCCTTTGAGGGACTCAGGGGACCACCCCATAGCGGGCTGGCTGTCCAGGGCCTGAGGTCCCCCCAGCCTGGTGCTGGCTGTGGATTGCCCTAGTGCAGAGTCAGTAGCTTGAGGAACAGCAGATGGGAAACACTCTGGAATGAGGATTCATCCTTCCCCAGACTGGCTTTCCTCTAAAAGGGTGTAGTTGCTGAAAGAGGAAAGAGAACACGCTTTCCACCTCCTCATCCCTGATTCAAATCCAGCCCCAGCTGACTGTGAGCAGGAGTCATTAGCACACCAAAGCAGCCATGTCCTGCGTGAAGTGAGCTTGGTGACTCCTGGGCCAGTTTCTAATGCACAGATGGTAAAATAATCCCACTGCCCTGCTTGCCAGCTTTGTTTGCTGCCTGCCTGTGAAAGGCCAGAGAATGACTAGGGACTGCATTACCCCTTCCACCTCTTGGAGCCGGACCGAGGGGCAGCACGGGGAAAGCTGCGTGTACGACAGCATGTGGCTTTGCCACGCGTCAGCGAGTTGACTCATGGACCCAGGCAGAAGGCTGACACCCCTGGAGCTCCCAGCTCTTTGCTCCTCCTTTCCTCTGGACGTCTCCACCTTAGGGCAGAAACATCTGCACTGTAGTGAAGCAGCCCTTGGCTGCCTGTGTGCTACGGCCCTGCAGATTGAAATCATCTGAGGCTTATTCTGCACACAGCACCACCACCACCACCACCCCCCCCATACATGGGGAGGTACAGTAGCGGTTCAGGGGTTGATCGGCATGTAGTTCAGCTGTCTTTGCTGTGGCTGGGGGCAGGGGGACAGCTGGGAGAGCAACTGCTTTAGCAATCCAACTTTAATCTGCCTGCGTCTGTGAGTCAGCACCCTCTGAGTGCATCTGTCTCCAGCACCGAGGCAGGACATGCATGCTGGAGTAGCACAGCCTTGCTTTAAAAACCAGACGACTGGAGGGGGAGAGAGAGCAGGCTCAAGTGAGCTGTTAAGCAATCGCTAATGACACAAAGTGACACAGCTCCAGCTTTGCATGATTTGAGTAAGGAGTCATAAGATGAGGAGAGATGTTCATTTAAACATAGCTCGTTCAATCACTCCTCATCTGCAACAGCTTATCGGGAACCCCCCAGGAATCAGCCCTGCATGGTCCTGGGTCAGCTCAAGGAGGAGGAGTGCGTCGCAGCATCGCCTTTTCCTTGCACGTAATGCATTTGCCCAATGCAAATACTGTCAAGAGCTGCAGCCCTTTATTGCACGCACACCGTGCTGGCCCAGTGGTAGAGCTTGTGACAGATACTCCTGAGCTTTGGGTTTGCCCACACTGCGTGCCAGATGCAGAGTGAAATGCTTGGGTACCCCTCTGGTGGCCCGGGCAGGATGGAACAAAATCACCTTGGGAGCTTAGGCTTTGATCCTCCTTTGCGAGGCAGCTGAGTTTGTGCTTCCCTGCTCCCTATTTTTGATATCGGTGTCAAACTGTGTCACCTCACCTGTGCCACAGTAGCTTTCTAGATCCAAAATGCATCTGGGAGTTTAATTTGGTTTTTTTTCAGACTCACTTTGGTTAAACGTGGAAATGTGTGTAAAAGAAATATATTTAATTTTCCTGTTGCTCCAGTTTGAAAGGAAAACTTGCCTTGCTGAACTCAGGAGCGTGATGTGTTTGCTGGCTCATTTGGTATGTTTGCATGTATTGATTGTGTGCATCTGTACCAGCCAGAGCTTCACTTGTAATCCAGGTGGTTAATTTGGTTTACCTGGCGCCAGGTAGGGAGAGAGGAAGACCATGAGAGCGCGAGCTGTGCTGCGAGGATGAAGGCGGAGGGTTAAAATGACCATGGCTTAAGTAAATCACCCTGCAGTGATGGCTGTAAGTGCTCCTTGTATTGTAAACATCTCTCTGTGCATCCACCTGGTGAGAATGTGAAAGGATTTGAGGTTCTGTTCACTCGCCTCGCCTTATCTGAATGCATTTACATCCGCTGTACCCCCTGCGGGGCTCTGATCCCTCTTCGGCACCTGGTTAACTACCACCCATACAACTGTCTGGGGCCAGCTAAAAACGCCTGCCGCCCCTCAACAAAACCTCTGCCCCTCTCCCAGCCCTCAGCGCCTCTTTGCTTTACGGTAATTGCATACGCCGGGCTTTGTCCTTCCAACTCTGTCTGCTTTGCCCTCCTCTAAGTGAGGTTCGGGGGAAGCAAACCATCTCATTGGTATGGGTGGAGCCCACCACACATCGCATCAATTCATAGATTTTTAAAGTCAGAAGGGACCGTTAGGTTCCTCTCTCCTGACCTCCCGCATAACACAGCCCATTAAACGCCACCCGCCAGCACCATGACTTGCGGTTGAATTAGAGCACCTCTGGTAGGAAGGCACTGGGCCTTGATTTAAAGGCTTGGAGTGACAGACAGATCCACCCCAGACCTCCAGAAGTTTGTCGCAGGGGTTAATTCCCCTCCCAAGGGGAGTTTCGCCTCACTTTTACACCATTAAATCTGATTTTACCTTCGTGATAGATAAAAGATGCCTCTCCTGCTCCTGTCTTCTCAGAAGGGGAGAGATGATGGAGAAGTTAAATTCTCCAAAGGCACATCAGGAAACTCGAGTGCGAGCCCCTGCTCCGGCCACGGGCGCTGGGCGTGGGCACTCGTGCCCTGTGCCTGCTGCAGCTCCGCTGGTGGAGAGTGTCTCTCTTTGCCCTCAGGCAGCGCTTACCAAAGCCTCATGCAAGCTTCTCCCATTGCCCCCGCAGCAGCGCTGCTCCTTGCACGTCAATGCCGTTTTCCGTTGTCACCAATGTAACTGACTGCCAGCTGTATTTCCCAGCCCACTCCCACTCCCCCCTGCTCTACCGGGCTCTTCTGCCAAGGCAAAAGGTCGCGGCTGTTGCATTCCCTGGGCCAGCCAGGTCCACACAAGCTCTTTCTTTTATGTTCCCTTTTTGAATTTCACCAAAAAGGGATGTTGGCCATCGCTGGTGGTGTTGTTAGTGTGTACTTTAGATGTCTTTGTCCAAAAAAAAAAGAAAGAAAAAAAAAAAAGAAAAAAGAGGAAACATAATTAAAGTTTAGTAGAAAGACAACTTGTGTTTGGGAGTGATCCTTTTTCTTCAGCAGGCGCCTTCTCCTCACAGTTTTCCCTGCTTGCAGTCCAGGACTGCCACTTCCCAAAGAGCTACCACTCCGTCTGCAAAGCTGCTCTTCCACTGCCCCCCTCTGCCGCCCCACCAGGGACAGCTGCCGGTGCTAGAAGTGGAAGAAGCCTTTTTCTTTCTGCAATTTCACTTGTGCCAAGCCTCCAGAAGAGCCACCCAGCTGGAACAGCAACCTTCAGGAGGACCTTCTTGTTTCAAAAATTATTTTGTAGGTTAAAACAAAAAAAAAAAAAGGGTGATGTGAAACATGTTCCCTGCCCCCGACCTGGCAGGAAGGGAGAAGGGCAAAAAGAAAAGCAGCAAACCATTTGGGTGTGGCTCAGTGAAGGGGGGTCTGGAGGGGCTCCCGAGGGAAGGAAGCAAATTCTGGGCTTACTTCTTTTAGGAATAGAATAGAATAGAATAGAATAGAATAGAATAGAATAGAATAGACCAGACCAGACCAGGTTGGAAGAGACCTTCAAGGTCATCGTGTCTAACCCATCATCCAACACCACCTAATCAACTAAACCATGGCACCAAGCACCCCATCAAGTCTCCTCCTAAACACCTCCAGTGATGATGACTCCACCACCTCCCCAGGCAGCCCATTCCAATGGGCAATCACTCTCTCTGTGTAGAACTTCTTCCTAACATCCAGCCTAAACCTCCCCTGGTGCAGCTTGAGACTGTGTCCTCGTGTTCTGGTGCTGGTTGCCTGGGAGAAGAGATCAACCTCTGCCTGTCTACAATCTCCCTCAAGGCAGTTGTAGAGAGCAATAAGGTCACTCCTGAGTCTCCTCCAGGCTAAGCAACCCCAGCTCCCTCAGCCTCTCCTCATAGGGCTTGTGTTCCAAACCCCTCACCAACTTTGTTGCCCTTCTCTGGACTCGTTCCAGCAAGTCAACATCCTTCCTAAACTGAGGGGCCCAGAACTGGACACAGGACTCAAGGTGCGGCCTAACCAGTGCAGTGTACAGGGGCAGAATGACCTCCCTGCTCCTGCTGGCCACACTGTTCCTGATGCAGGCCAGGATGCCATTGGCCCTCTTGGCTCCTTACCGTTCCTGCAGCAGGATGAGCCAAAATGCGAGGAACTGTTGGAGGTCTTCAGAGCATCAGCTGCTCCCTGCACGGCCAGGATGCCTGCAAGGCTGCTGGAGCTGCTGGACAAAGCCATTATCGATGGTCACACTTCATTCCTTCCCACGTCGTTTTTTTCTAAGGCATGCTTCCTACCAGCTCCTGCCATTTATTGAATTTATTTTTTTTTCAGCAAAGTAGGAAACACTTTTTCATCTCCTTTGCCTAATGGATTGGATGCGAAAAATATTTCTCTGGCAAGTGAACACCCTGAGAGTTGTTTGACTTGTCAGGACGTTATGTATCGGCCCCTGCGGCCCCCTGCCCCCGAAGCCGCCGCGGCGCTCCCCCTCTCCTGTTGCTGTTTACCCTGGGACACGGCGTAATTTATGTGGAGGCTGCGTGTGACCTTGCATGCGCCTGCTGGAGCGAGCCGCGGCACCCTTCTCCGCACCGGCCCCGCTTTGCATTCACAGGATGAATTTAGTGCTCCCGAAAGGACACGGAACCCAGCGGATTGGATGGGGGGGGGGGGGGAGGGAATAAAAAATAATAATCCACAGCCTGATAGAGAAATAAACACTGAGATTATTTTTTTGTTGTCATTACTCTTTGCACAGCATTTCCTTCTTGTTTAAGGGGCCCCCCACCCCAGACTGCCTGTATCGGAGCAGAGAGATCATCTTCAGCTGCAGAGCTGGAGGTGTCAACCTTTGCTTTCTCGCAGCGAGGGGCACACGTCAGCGAGGGGCACACATCGGCGAGGGGCACACATCGGCGAGGGGCACACATCAGCGAGGGGCACACGTCAGCGAGGGGCACACATCGGCGAGGGGCACACATCGGCGAGGGGCACACGTCAGCGAGGGGCACACATCGGCGAGGGGCACACATCGGCGAGGGGCACACGTCAGCGAGGGGCACACGTCAGCGAGGGGCACATGTCAGCGAGGGGCACACATCAGCGAGAGGCAGCCTGCCCAGTGGCCACAGCAGTGCTCCAGCCGTGCTGTCCACCCACCCGGGCACCTGCCCAGGCACTGCACTAAAGCCTTTTTAATTTTCTTTTATTTTGTTTTAGTGGAAACAAGCTCTCTCCTGGCTAAATTGCAGCTTCGGGCTCAGTTGGCTGAATTTGGGCTTGTTGGATTTTTTATTGCAATCTGTTCACTTATTTCCCTCCCCGGCGCCGATGAGAAGCAAAACTGCTGTAAAGCTGCAGTCGTGCTGGGGAGTGTGAGGGGGGGAGGGGGGACGGTGTCAGAGGCTGGCTGGGAGCAGCCCAGGGTCCACACTTCCTATTTAAGTGGCTGATCGGGATGCATTGTCTGTACCCTTTTTAATGGGAAAACGAAATAAATAAATAAATACACTCCCAGTTGGAAGAGGAAGGCTTGGAAAGAGCCCCTCTGCTTGCAACATGCCGTGACCGAGCAGCTCTGAGCTGCAGCCTGTGGGCAGCACAGCCAGGCAGCCAAACACGGCCCTGAATAAATAATCCTACAAGGAAGGGAAGCTGTCAGGTAGGTTAGGGCCCAGGTCTGAGCTGCATTAGGAGCTGGCAGAAACGCCCTGCAAATAAATCATCTGAATGAGAGGTATTTTTAAATAGAAGTTGTCCTTGCTGCTTCGCTTTGCAACCTTTTGTGCTGCCGGTGGGAGCTGAAGCCTGCGAGCTTTTAAGGCTTTCTGGCTGGCAGAGGAAAGCTGTCAGAAAGCTGGCAAAGGCTTGGGGTGCAGGGGAGGACACTGCTGGAGAGAGCAGGTACCCCTTATGCTGAGAGCATTGCCTGTGGACTGGGGACAGCGCAGTTCACAGCCTGTGACAGCTGGGTCCCAACCGACCAGGCAAAGCTCAGCGTCTTGGAGTGGCCAAACCAGCTGTCCTGCCCTGGCTCCATCACACTCCCTGATGTCAGACAGGAGGATTTAGATGTATTTTCGGTTCATTTTTATAGCTGGCACCTGTGAGGCCAGCACCAGGCAGTGATAACCGAGGAGGCCAGTACGTTGGGGGCTGGGATAATGGCATGGGTAGAGTGATCTGGTCTGGAGGAATGGGGAAGCTGAGGGACGGCAACCTCTCTGCCCCCAGGGGCGGTGACACTAGGGTCTGGGGTGGAGCAAGGGGCCGGGGCCACAGCTTGCGATTGCTTTTGGAGCCGAAGCATGAGCCACAGCTCTCACAACCCTGTGGGGGCCGGGGGGGTGTGCTGAATTGGGTGCATTCAGTACGACACAGCTGGTGCGGACTGCAGGGCGGGGGGGGAGGTAGGGGGGAGGTGGGGGGTTGCAGTTGCTCCTGACACTTTTGCCTCTGAATGTGATGATAAACTCTCTTTCCCGATTAGCGCTGATCCCTCTGCCTCCAAAACAGTTGGCCCTAATGAACATACGGCCCAACAGCTGTAAGCAGTTATACATATGCATGGATATATATATTTATCCCCCCCCAGCCCATCCATATATACTGGAGATCACAGCTGTTGCTATTCTTCCTTGCAATGCAGATCAGACGCTCTCTCTCTTTGGAGTCTTACTTGACCTATTTTGCAGGCGCAAGATTTTTTGTGATGATGATTTCCCCAGTTGGTGCTTTTGATTCTGCCTGAAACATCTTGATTGAAGGCAAACAATGGCAGCTCCGGCAGCCGGCAGCGCCCCGCACCCACACGCCGCCCTGGCCCCGCAGCCGCCACACGCCAGGGGAGGGGGGAGGGATGAGGTCCGGCTGATGCTTCCCAGGGTGGCAGCGGCTGCCGGCTGGTCCGTCCTGACCTGTCTCCTCCGATGCCCTTCCCTGAGCCCGTGGGACACAGTTCTGCTGCCTCAACCATTAGTTTGGCCACCCGACCTGGATTTTAAGGCTTGTGCTGGTTTCCCCAGCCTCTGCCACCTCCAGTCGAGCTGTCCCGTGCTCAGCCCTGAGGCCACTCTCACCAGGTGGAAACTGCTTCACCATCCCCAAAATTCTGCAAACCCATTGGTGATGCCCCTTGGAGTGCCAGGGCTGCCTCAGCTCTAAGGCCAGATGGGGAGATGGTGCCAGAGCTGGCAGGGATGGCAAACCCTCAATGGTTGCTGCATCCCACAGTGCAGTGGTGCTCTGAGCACCTCATGAGTGATGGAGACTTTTGAAGCCCTTTCCCCGGGGACACCAAGACTCTGCTCACTGCTCAGCTCAGGGTTTGGGGGCTGACAGGGAACCTCCACTGGCTCCACTCCACCAGCTGTGCAGGTTGACCCAAAGAAAGACTCCAAAGTTGTCACGTCCTGGCAAAGAAAAGTGGCCATTCAGGTGTGCACAAAGCCATTTCTTGTTCAGCATTTTCATTTGAAGCTTGTCCTTCAACCAGGGTTTCTACGGCAACCAGGAAGTTCCTGTCCTGGCCCAGCTGGAGGGAGTAAGGTAGCCAGGGGAGCGGAGCAGGAGGGGAGGATGGAGGGTGGCAGGGGAAGAACCAAAAGTAGAATTTTTGAAGAAGCAAGACTGCCCTTCCCACCATCCTGGGCCCAAGGCTACTGCAGCAGGGCAGAACTCCAACCTTGTCCATGTCCTTCTGTCGCCAGAGGCACTGTGGCCAGCTGGGGTGAAATCAGGTGGTGTAAACCACCTGCCATTTGGGTTCTTCCATGTAAGGGGCACCCTGAGCTGTCCCACCTTGCCCAGCCTTGGCACAGCTGCACCCCCTGAGCCCCTCCACAGACCCTGGGTTAAAAAGAGTGAATTCCCTTAGAAACACACTTTTCTTCAAAACCAAAACCAAAACCAAAACTCAACGAGCTGCCAGTGACTCATCTTAGGCAGCAAGTCTCTTCATTTATTCATTACAAGATAATACCCAAATCTGGCTAATTAATATTCCTGCATATTTTCCAAGGGCTGATGAGGTGTCTTAAACATCTTGCAGGGATGGGGCTTTCATATTTATAAGGTTGCTGTGCAAACTTAAATTGGCACCATCTAAATATACCTCTCATGTTTAATCATGGGGCTTCACTCCCAGGTCACCGGAGGAACTTCCCCAGGCACATACCATGGCTTGGAGCAGGACCTGGGGGATTGGTGGGTGGGAGAACTACCTGAGAAGGCTGCCACGAGCCAAGGCATGATGTCACATCCATCTTTCTGCACGGATGTGGGATTTATGTTTCCTTGGGTGATGAGAGCAAAGCACAGCAAGCACCGACCCGCTGGTGGTTGTAGGGTCAGCAGGGGTTTGGGGTGAGGGATGGCTGTGATCAGCCACACAGCTGAGCATGGCAAGGCCTGCAGCTTCCTGCCAAAACCCTCTTCCAAGGTTAAAAACAGGACTTGGTTGCAAACTGGAAGTCTGCTTTGCATTTGCCCTCATTACGTTGATTGCTTATTTACACGTATGCAAATGGAGGAAGAGGCAGCCGCTCCTCCACCTGGGGACCCCTTGGCACAGCAGAGCCCGAACCCCACCACATAAATCCCTGCAGAGGGGCAGACCATGTGGGCTCCCCCTCCCTCCCCACCATCAACCTGAAAATGAAGCATCAGCCCCTCTGGAGGCACCGATCTCGGGAGTGAACCGCAGCCCTGTGACCCAGCTACCGTGGCCATAGGCGCAGTGGTTATGGGTGCCGCTGCCTCTTGCCTTGCCTTGCCTTGCCAGATGTGTGTGTCCGGCTCCAGCTGTTCCCCATCAGCCTCCCCCAAGCAGCACTGCCAACCCTGGGATCCTTTTTCCACCAGGCCCCATGTCCTTCATCAGACACCAATTTGGTCAGGCCCAGCTGCTCATTTTTCTTTCTGCTGTGTGACATGTTTTCACCTGGCTCCTAATCCGTCTCTTTCCATTCACAACTCGAGCTGTTTATGGATGTGCCTCTGCTCTCCCTGCTATTCCCACCCCCCCAGACAGAGCCATCCATCAATAAACCCCCGCCAAGCACCCATCCCCTCCCCACCACCAGCAATGTGTGGGGTTTGATGGTGTCGCAGGTAGCCAGGACGCCAGGGTCCTCTTCCTGGCTGAGAGGGCTGGAGGGACCATGGCACCAAGGCTATGCAAGGGGCACCTACTGTTTTGGGGCTGCTTCCTCTGGTGAAGGCACAGGCTGAGAGTGGCCCATGACAGGGACGTATCCCAAGCTTTCAGGGATCACACTGTGAGCTGCACCTGTGTCCCCCCATCTATAGTAACAGGTGCTTTAATGCCTGCCCCGGGCTGGCAGCTGCCTGCTCTTGCAAGCTGCAGCTGTGCAAAGAGGAAGAGGAGGAGGATGAAGACAGCTGGGAGAGCAAACCCATGGACACCAAGCATAGGCACCACGGCCAGGGACCACCCTGGGGTAGCCCTCTTGGGCCTCTTTCTATGGGAGAGACATCACTGGCATTGAGTAGTGGAGTAGTGGAAGCTGAGAGCACCCTGCTCCCTCTGCTGCCCCAGGGCTCTTTGCTTGTGATGGAGAAAGTGAACATCCAAACACCCCAACAGACCATGTGTGTCCAGAAGCATCTGAGGACAGGGCAGGGAAACCAAGCAGTGACATCTGCACCCTGCACCTGAGGAGGCACTGACCTGGAGGCTGTCTGGAAGCACACTGGGGCGGGGGGGTAGCCCCCCCAACCCCAGCACTGCTTGGAAAGTAGGCCTCATTTGCAAGGGCTTTGTTGCTGGTTCCCTCAGGCTGGAATGAAGGGAGCTGGGTGTGAGGGTCCCCCTACCTTGGATCGACTGCTCCTCTTTTCAGCTCACTGAGAATCTCTTCCTTGCCCATTTCCCACCAAAGCATCATGGGGGGAAAGCAAGCTGGAACAAAACCAGGGATGTTTTGCAAGCAGGAAGAAAATAAAGGAAGCCCAAAGAGAGCAATGAAAAAACCCTAATGCCTCTGAGACACTGCTCCGCTTTGTGAAGTCAGCCTCATTCTCCCCAGACGAAGAGCTTGCCCCAGCACAGACAGCCAGGCCAGCCCGCAGCCCCACCACACGCCCCAAGCTGAAGGGTTCCTCCTTGCCTTTCCCAGACTCGTCTGAACAGGGAGATTCCCCAAAACAGCCCAGGGTGCTGCCAGTACCCACAGAGCCCCACAGAGCAGTAGGGCTTGAAGTGGTGATGAAGCCCAGAGGGCCAGACGCTGGGGCTGCAGCACGTCCATCACAGTGGATACTAGTGGAGGCAGGAAGGCTGCCATCTGCATCCCCATCCCTGTCCCCTTCCCCATCCCACAATGGGGATTGTTCTGGAGGCCCAGGCAGGATGCGGCTGGGCCAGCTCTGCGCCTGACTCACATCCTTGCTAGCTGGGAGAGCGCTGTTGAGAGCTGCAGCCCCAGCATCCCTCCTTGTAGGGCTGGGACACAGGATGGGTGCTGGAGGGGCCTGCCCCCCAGGCCAGAACTCACCACCACCCCATCACCCTTGAGCTGCTCCCTCCAAAACGGCCCCGACAGAACGCTCCCAGCCAAGGGCTGGGCACCCACGGGCCCCAGGGAGCTGTCACTTCCCAAGGCGGTGGGACGGAGCTGGTGTCCCTCAGGGCGGGGCGGGGGGGAAGAGCTGGAGCCGAGCGAGGCATCGTTTGCACTAAGTGATCACATTTATTTGAGTATTTTCTTTGTGTGTGTGTGTTCTAAAATCGGTTACAGAATAAATACCTGTGCCTTATAGCAGGAAGTCCACTTTTCTTTTCTTTTTTTTTCTCCTTTTTTATACAAAGTGCTTGTTACAGGAAGTTGCATCAGCGATAGGCAGGAGGGGTGGGTGGGGGGCGGGCGGGGGGGGCGGGGTGGTGCATTTCAGCCACGCTTCCCCTCCTGAAAACCAGAACAGATTTTTATGTTTTGTTTGTTTTGTGGTTTTAATTATTATCTATTTATTTATTCATGATTGGGTCTTTTTTTGTTGTTGTTGTTGTTTTGTTTGTTTTTAAAAGTTCCTTTTCCCTTTTTCTTGTTGTTCTGTTTGGGTCTTTTTGTGTGTGTGTGTGCATTAAATTTCCTGCCATCGTGTATTTACAAATCTCTGAAAGGAGGAGAGAGGAAGGGGAGGAGGGGGAGGAAAAACCAACCAACCCCCCCCTCTCCCCCCACCTCCAAAAAAAAATGCCAATATGCATGAGAAGTGGCCTTGTAACACCAAAAATAATAAAAACAACCCCCAAAAAAATATATCAGGCTTTAAAAAAAAAACCCAAGAAACACATCAAAGTAACAAACCCAAAACCTACAGGTGTTGCTTCTTCGTATTGAATCAATAATAGATATTTTTTTTTCCTGTTTTTGCTCTTTTTTTGATTGCTTTTTTTTTGCTTTTTTTTTTCTCTCCTTTTTTTTTCTTTTTTTTTTTTTCCATATCTCTTTAAAAAGGGAAAGAGAGGGTTGGGGGGGGGTGGGCGGGGGAAAGGGGCAGAAAAAAAACCAACAACAAAAAAATCAGAAAAAAATGAAATAAATCTCAAAAAAAAAACCAAAAAGAGTTTGGAGAAATGGAAAGAGTAGAAGGTTGCCATTGTCCCTTCTGAAGTTTTCCAAAGGCAGAGAGGAGCGAGGAAAAGCACGGTGCACGGATCCAGGCGCCTGACTCAAATCCCCATCAATTTCTTCTCCGTGATTTCTCCCTCATCTTTTCCCAGCGAGGGGCAGGAAGGACTTTCCAGAATTGATTTGAAAAAAGGGAAAAGAAAGGAAAAAAAGGGAAAAGAAAGAAAAAAAAAGGGAAAAGAAAGGAAAAAAAAAAGGGAAAAGAAAGGAAAAAAAAGGGAAAAGGAAGGGAAAAAAAGGGAAAAGGAAGGAAAAAAAAAGGGAGAAGAAAGGAAAAAAAAAGGGAGAAGAAAGGAAAAAAAAGGGAAAAGAAAGGAAAAAAAAAGGGAAAAGGAAAAAAGGAAAAGAAAGAAAAAAAGGAAAAAAGGGAAAAAAAGGGAAAAGAAAGGAAAAAGGAAAATAGAAAAAAGGAAAAAGAAAAAAGAAAAAAGGAAAAAGAAAAAAGGGAAAAAAAGGATAAAAAAGAAAAAAAGGATAAAAAAGAAGATAAAGAAAAAATAGGATAAAAAAAGGAAAAAAGGATAAAAAAAGAAAAAGATTTTAAAAAAGGAAGGAAAAAAAGGATAAAAAAAAAGGATAAAAAAAGGAAAAATTATAAAAAAAAGAAAAAAAAAGATTAAAAACCAGGATTTTAAAGGGAAAAAAATTTGTTTTAAAAGAAAGGATTTTAAGGGAAAATAAAAAAGAGAGCGATGAGAAAAGAGCCCTCCCCAAAATCCTGGAGGGGTGCAGGGTGGGGGGAAAAAACCATTGGGTTTGATTTAAAAGAGGTGGGAGGGGGGGTGGGTGGGGTGTGTGGAAAAAACCCAAAACAAAAAGCAAAAGAAAAGCCAAACCAAAGCAGACTTTTCTCTCCGAACGCGCCATGGAGCGGGAGGGCTCTCCGGAGAGTGCGACGGTTAACTGGTGACGTAGTGTTTCGCCGACGGCTGGCCGTAGACCCTATAGAAATCCTGCCGCCCGTGCTGCTGGGATGCGTCAATCCATTCCCTCACGGCAAGTCCCGGGAGCGACTGGGGGACGGCGGGCGCAGGCGGCAGCGGGTGGGAGTACTCCTGCGAGGAGACCGTCCAGGGAAAGTGCCCCGACCGCGGGTAGGGCTGGTGCCCGCTGTGGTTGGACACGGAGGAACAGTAACAGTTATCCACGGAGCAGACGAGGATTTTGCGCCCGCCGTACTGGGAGAGCACGGACTGCTGAGATGAGGTGGTGTTGGGGTAGTGAGATGGGTTGAAGACGGAGCCCGAGTGCACCGGCTGCGGGCCGCTGGGAAGTCCGACTATGTGCTGCGTGGAGCTACAAGGCACCATGGCTTGTGCGGACTGCCCCTCGCCAGCTGAAGCTCCCTGGCTCATGTACTGGCTCGCCACAGTCCCAGACGATGGCTCGAGGAAGCTGCCCTCGGGGAAGGCGGTGGAGTGCTTGCGCTTCTCCGCGCCGGAGTTGCTGACGGTGCAGGGGTACATGGGGATGCTCTGCAGGAAGGGGACAGGGGTGCTCAGAGGACCTGCAGAGGGAAAGAGGAGAGCAGGATTGCATCAAGCATGGTGTGGCGCAGCTCCGTCCCCTGGCCTAAACCTGCAGCGAAGCCTGGAGGCCCACGCTCCAGCCCCACGTGAGCAGAGGGTCATCCAGCCTGCCCCACCAGTGGCAAACTGGGCACATAGCCACACACAGCTGAATTTTCAGGTTCTCTTCTAGGGCCTTGCCAGCAGGCTCAGAGCAGCCCCAAACACTGCTCTGCAAACACGTGCAAGGGCTGAGGCTGTGCACAGCTGTTAACACGATCGCAGCAGGATGGACTGTGGGGACAAACCCAAATGCCCCTCAGGAGAGAGGACTGGGAAGCCTTCACGGGATGTAGCCTGCTCCCAGGCATGGGCTGCAGCACCATGTTGGCCCCAGGCCGTTTCTGTGCCATCTTTCCACTGACTTTTCCTGCTGCTGGCCATCCCCTTGCTGTGTCACCCCTAAGTACAGCCCTTTCACAAGCCAAGGAAGACATTCTGGGGAGAACCAGAGCTGGCTTCATGGTGCCTCCACAGGGCTTCCCAGGGGTCCCTGCATGCCAACAGTACTCCCTCCCCGCCCTTGCACTGGGATCTGCAGGACACCCAGCTTTGGATACCAGAGGCAGTGAGGTCCTGTGCCCTCCTCACATCTGTCAGGCTTCACTCACCTTCCAGCAGCTTCCTGAGCTGCTTCTCCTTCTTGGCAATCTCATTCAGGAAGAGCTTGGAGTTGAGGTGGCCAATTTTGGGTGGGGGCAGGCTGCCACCTGTACAGTTCTGGGTCCTGTTGGGGACCACAGGCAGAGAGGAGAGGCATGAGGCACAAGATACACTCAGGGAAGGGTCAGATGGATCCTTACCCCAGAAACCTCTCAGGGCCAAAACCCTTCTCTAGGGCAGCAATATGGAGGGCAGTATGAAGCTGGCTCTCCCTGATGGGCAGGAACTTCCCTGCCCAGCTTTGCTGTGAATATCCCATGCCAGGGTGTACCTCCCCCAGTGCCCTGCATACCACTCCAGCTTGCCTTGGCTCTGCTAGTGTTGGCTTGAACCCTCCGTCCTGCCTCTGTCCCAGCGGAGCTGGACTGAGCCCTGCACCCCAGCCCAGCCGGTCCCACCCCGGCTGTGCTGCCAGCTCCCAGCACTGCTCTTCCACAAGCACACCACTACTTTTTCCTAGCCAAGGAGTAGACTTGATTCAATGGCTGCAGGCTTCCTCCCAGAGAAGGAAAACAAGGCATCCTTCTGCCAGGCCCTGTGGCATCCCTGGCCCTGCTCCTCCTCCAGACATTGTGGTGCTGCCTCCTCTGCAACAGCCCTCCCCATTCCCCACCCTGAACACGCCTGCCCCACATCACTTACCTGTCCATTAAGATTTTCACAGACTTGGTGTTCTAGGAAGGGGAAGGAGAAGTTCTGGTCAGTAAGGCCAGTCCCTGCCCCAGTGGCCACCTCCCCTTTCAGTGTCACCTTCTGTGGGCCACCAGGAGGGGACAGGCAACCCAGGGCTGCTAAGCTCCCTCTACCCCCAGCACAGGCTGCCCCAGCACCATCTCCAGCTGTGGCACATCCTCATTTGAGCCTGCCCCACTCCTACTGCTGAGCCCTCTGGGGGCATCAGCTATCCCCGTTAAGTGTCCCCAGCCCACTACCCACTATGCCCCATGCCTCAATGCCCTCTGCATAACCAGACCTCCCCACTGTCCCCACCCCGTGGCTCGCCTTACCTTCATGAAGTTGATGTCCTCGGTTTTGTCAAACATGACCTGGACAGAGCTGAGAAGCTTCTTGGCCTCCTGCATGCGCTCATTGAGGTGGAGGACCTGGGCTGCATTCTCATTGCAGAACTTGGCTTGGGCCTTGTCCAGGATCTCCATGGTCTTCCGCAAGTCTTCATCCAAGATCTGGTGCATCTTCTCATACTGTAGGCGCACCTCATCCTTCAGCTGGCTCACCTTCTCCTGGGGGGAGAGAAGCAGGGTCAGGTTCACTGCTCCCTTCAGCTTCTACCATGTCATCCCAGGTCACCTGGGTCCTTTCCCTAGCAGGGGTGTGTGTAACCTAAAAGCTGCAACACAGTTCTGCCCTCCTGCAGCACCCACACAGACCAAACCCTGCTGTCAGCTGCCACGTGGGACTCTTATGTGTCAGAGACCCAACAGCAACACTGTGGAAGTTTGCTTGATCCAACAGATCTCCTGGACCTATCTCCTGGTGTTTATGTTAGATTGCCCCTAGAGCGCTAATGCCAAGCAACAACTGGCTTCACCAAGGCAGGTGTGCTCCCTTGAAAACCCCTGCCTATCCCCATTTTCGGCCCTGTTCCCATCCTCATCCCCATCTCAGGCTAGGGACATGTCATGCTCCAGAGCTGCCACACTCCAGGAGGCTGAGGGGCTTAAAGGACCATGAGCTGATCTTTTTATCTGTGTCCTAGCAAAATGCTTGCATCTCTTCCACCTGCTGGCTATTTCAGTAGTTTATTTCAGGGACCTCCTACCTCCAGAACCTCCTCTCCCACTCAGAACAAAGTAGGTGGCCCAGAAAAGGCTGTGCTGAGCTGAGGGCATGGTGAGCCATCTGATAACTAAGGACAATGTTGTTCCTTACCTCCCAACTCCCCCCAGGACCCATGAAGCCTATCACCTTTAGGGTAGTCCCCCCAAAAGGATGACTTTCAAGACTGGAATGGAGACAGCAGATCTGTCCAGCCACTCCTCCCCTACATCTCCTCCCTCCTTCCTGCCCACCTAGACCCTATGCCCCAGAAGCCTGTCCCCATTGCACCAGAGGGTGCCAGTCCCCAGGGCTGGCTGCAGGAGGGTGCAGCATGAGTTACCTCAACCAGCCGCTTGTCCGACTCCAGCTTGTAGAGCTGCTCTTCGATATCTTGCTCCCGCTCCTCCAGGCGGTCCTGCTGCTTCATCAGCATCTTCTGCAAAGAGGGGAAAGCAGCAACCATCAGATCCCAGCAGCCACACACACCAAGGAAGCTTTGGTGCCCCCACACAGGCTCTGCCCACACAGTTCAGCAAGGGCAGTGCTTTTCTCCCAGCAGGATGCCATTGCTGAGCTGAAAGCCCACAGGTGGCTAAAGGAGGTGGAAACCTTGGTATTTCAGTAGCCATGTTGTGTGTACTGGGCTGCCTTATCAGCTGTGGATCTTGATTTGAGTTCCCTGGGTTTGAGCAGCCCTTTGGGCAACTTTCTGAAGCTCAGTCAGTACCTGGGGTTTTGTCAACACCAAGTGCTGGGGACCCAGGGGGAGGAAAATGGAGAGGCTCATCTCCCACCACGGCAGCACTATTGCAAGGCCTGTGACCCATTGCCGTCAGGCTCCCATAAGATATCACCACCCTTCCTTGTGCCCCTGTACGCCATGCCAAATCCTCTCTCCCTTCCCCACCTCTGTGACAAGCCCCAGAGCCAGCATCACTGTAATCAGAAGGGACAGACAGAGGAGGAATAGGGCCTCCCCCCCGCCACACTGCCAGCCCCCAGCCCGGATTCCTTAGGGCTGGGCCTGTGCCATCAGCCCTAATAACTGGGACAAAACCTTATCCCCAGCTATCGGCACGGCAGCCTCGCTCCTGCACGCGGGAGCGGGGCTTCCCAAAACAGCCCCCAAGTCAAGGCCACATTTCCCCACTCTGCAGTTATCCTGGGGAAAAGCCACCACACCAGTGGGGCAAAGAGAAGGGCCTCAGCCAGCAGAGACGTGGCGTTGGAGACAATCGCCGACGGGGGCGAGATGGGAAGGAAGCGGCAGCGAGGCTGAATTTCGAGGGGATTATTGCTATTATAAACCGCCGCTTGGGGATTTATAATCAAGTAATTAATTCCTGGACGAGGCGGGAGGGGGAGGGTGGCAGAGGCGCTGCCGGGATTAATTGCATTGCAGGGAAAGGCTGTCACCTCCGACTCAATTCAGGAGCAGGAATGCGAAGCCTCCTCCCTCCTGTTGTTTTTCTGACGGTCTCAGGCACCTCCAGCCTCGCTGTCGCTGGGCTCCTACCACTAACAACAACGAGGAGCTAACAAAACCCGGCTGCCCACTGGCAGCTGTGCTCCACACGTGTGCCTGGTGCCCAGATGTGTGCAGATGGACACACAGCACATCCACCGAAACAGGGTCTAAGGGGCAACAGTAGCAACGCAGACCCCCAGGCACGGGGAGAATGTTTGCTGACCTGCGCAGAGAAATACAAGGGCCTGCATGCACCCAAGGGCATCACTGCTGCTGGTTTTAAGACCAGCTGAGCATCCACACTGAGGGTGATTTGATGAATAGAATAGAATAGACCAGACGAGACCTTCAAGATCATCGTGTCCAACCTATCATCCAACACCACCTAATCAACTAACCCATGCAACCAAGCGCCCTATCAAGTCTCCTCCTGAACACCTCCAGTGATGGTGACTCCACCACCTCCCTGGGCAGCCCATTCCAATGGCCACATTAAAAATCATAGAATCATTAGGGTTGGAAGGGGACCTCAAGGATCACCTAGTTCCAATGGCCCTGCCAAGGGCACGGACACCTCACACTAGATCAGGCTGCTCAGAGCCACATCCAGCCTGGCCTTAAAAATCCTTCAGGGATGGTGCTTCTACCACCTCCCTGGGCAACCTGTTCCAGTGTCTCACCACCCCCATGGTGAAGAATTTCTTCCTAACATCCAATCTGAATCTACCCATTTCTGGGTTTGTTCCATTCCCCCTAGTCCTACCATTTCTCCATTTAAAAGGGTTGTTATTTGCACTGCTGTGGCACCAGCAGGGTGCAATCTGCTCCCAGGTTAAGCACAGTGGGAACTGAGCTCTGAAGAATGCATGCAACACCGCTTGCTTGGAGACAGCCAAGGGTGCAGGAAGGAACAGGTCCTGTGCCAGCAGCCAGGCCAGGATGGCAGCTACTGGTGGCTCTTCTGGAGACTTAGCTCGAGATTTTGGGTCCAGCACCCGGCAGAGCTCTAGGGCAGGAAGGCAGCAGCCCCATGAAGCTGGGTAGAGAGGTGGTGGGCAGCAACATGACCTGCTCCCAAGCACTGCTGGCTGAAACAGTTTGCAGCATCCCTCTGCAGAGGCCTGCCAGGGACTGCAGGGCACCCAGCTCTGGATCCTGTTCCAACATCTGCATGCTGGAATTCCTTACTGATACCACACTCCACTGATGCCTTCCTACACCCCTGCTGGCCTGCAGATCACAGTATCACTGTATCACTAAGGTTGGAAGAGACCTCAAAGATCATTGAGTCCAACCTGTCACCACAGACCTCATGACTAGACCATGGCACAAAGTGCCACATCCAATCTCCTCTTGAACACCTCCAGGGATGGTGACTCCACCACCTCCCTGGGCAGCCCATTCCAATGACTAATGACTCTCTCAGTGAAGAACTTTCTCCTCACCCCGAGCCTAAACTTCCCCTGGTGCAGCTTGAGAGTGTGTCCTCTTGTTCTGGTGCTGGTTGCAACCAGGGCAGGTCTTGCAGTGTGAGCTGAGTTAGTCTCCAAGCTGGAGAGCTGAAATATATAGTGAGCCTCCAGATCAAGCCCTTCCCTTTGCCTCCCTCCCTGCCAGCACAGACCTGCTATTTCCACTGGGAACAGCCAGACTCACCCTACTACAGCCCCCCAGGAGAATGGTTGAGTCTGGAGTGGCCCCTGGGAGCAACTGGGTCCCCTGCCTGCTTCCCTCAGCCACCAGCTGAGGCAGGGCTGGGGAAAAACGTGGCACAAGATCCAAGGCCCACAGAGGCCAAATCCTTGTCCCAAACCAGTGTACACATCAGGCATCCAGCATGGAGCCACTGAGGGGCAGCCCCTGCTCTTCCCCCGATGCTGTCAGGATGATTTTGCAGGGATGGTCACCGCCAGATGCCAGGAAGGCACAGGCCACCCTGCCAGTACCCTCACTAGTATGAGGGACCCTTAAGGAATGGACCAAACAGCCCCAGGAATGCATGTACCATCATCCCCTTCCCACTGCCCTGCAGCTGCTGTGGCAGCGCTGCCAACCTTTGTGTTTTGTAACAAACCTCAGGGTGCTCTGCTCCTGAAATAAGACAATTATGTGCAATCACAAATATGTGCATAACTATGTATATGCATCATTTTCTATACATATTAATTTAATAGCCCTCCACAGCTGGAAAAAGTGACCATAATCTAACCTAAAGCCACAGAGATCAGAGAGCCTGGAGGAGATGCAGTGTTTTCTTTAAATCTCCCATTTGAGCCCCGCTCTTGATTTTCGGGTGATTTAAGAACCATCCGTGCCTGAGATGGCAATGGGATGGGAGGGCTTTTCAGCCAGGGCAACCAAAACCTTAAAAAGGCACAGGGGTATGAACTGCCCCTTCTGGCACCGAGGGACAAAATCTCATTGTCTCCGCAGCACGAGCTGAATTCCTTAGGTATTTTGAAAAGGAAAATATATCCCTTCCCCTTCCATCCCCTCCCAAATCTGGTATTTCTGAAGTCATGAACTTCTCCTCCTCCAGGATCAGAATTTCTCAGGGTAATTTCTCATATTTCATGCATGACCTTGATGCTGGGAGAACCACAGCTCCCGCCGTACAGGCGTCCTTCCCGGGCTCCGAACAGTTCTGTGATCCCAGTTTGTCTCTTATGAGACACGTTGCTAGTTTGCAAAGCTGCTGCCATAGACAGCTGTATTACAACAGCAGCTGAGGGGGAACTCATCTCATTAGTTAATAAGTTCACCAGTGGCCAGGCTGGTCCACCCTGACTCTGCAAGCAGCAGCAAGATGGTTGCTGGAAACCAGTTAATTCTGCTGGAGTTGCAAGGAATCTTCCCTCCCTTCATGGGAAAAGATAAAGGGCAGGGGGGAAAGGCTGAGCCCTAAGAAGAGGTTAGCAAACACACCATGGACACAAGCCCACACAGGAACAGGACTGCCAAAGGTGGAAGTAGAAACAAACACAGATTATCCCTGCTGCCAACAGAGCAGGGTGAATCCTGAGGAGCAGTCGTGGCAAGTTGGGCGAGTTTGGTGTACCAAGAACACATGCTGGGAGGGAAATGCTACTTGGAAGGCCATCTCGGCAGGAAGCAAAGCAAGCACTGCCAGGTCTCATTCCAGGATGATGTGCACAGCTAGTCCCCATTGGATCTTGCCAGGGAAAGGCTTGCTGACCATCACTATCTGCCTAGCACTTGCTGGGAGGAAACCACAGCCAGGCAAAGCAGCCGTGCTTCATGTACGCCTTGCTGCACCTCCTCGTCCACCCTCTTGAACCTGCACAAGGGTAGCCCTGCAGTGACCCCAACTCCTAGTGGCTGGTCTAGTGTGGCTCCTGTCAGCCCCTCCAAGCTATCCAGGCAGGGGATGGGGGGACATCTACTGAGGAACAGGGCTAGCCCAGCAGAGCAGAACTTCTGCGATATTAGATGTCTGCAGCTGCAAGACAGAAAGAGATAAGAAAGAGTTTAAGTGTTCAGGTGATACAGTGTTCCTTACGAAGAGCAAGCACACGGCTGCAGCACTGTAAGCAAGGGCTGTGTTACACACACTGGGCCAGCTCAGCCAGCTGGGCACCCCCAACACTGCAAGGGGGCCCTGAAGCTTACACCCACCCGAGACCTCCCAGACAGGGAGAAATCTGCAGTCAAGATGTCTCCTTGGCTTGTCTTAAGCTGGTTGCACCACTGTCCTCTCCCAAAGGGCAGGGCTAAGTCTGTGGTCACTGCTGAGCCCACGATAAGGGCAGATTATGCCTCTGCCCTGCCTGGAGCAGTGCTCCCCTTGTGTCCCCCATGGCCCTCTGCCCTAGGGTCAGCACCAAGGCAGTGTGGCGCTGACCAAGGTTAAGCCCAACACGCTCCACAGTCTCACCTGCTCTGAAGTTGGCCAGGGACAAGGTGTGCCTCCCAGGGCGGTTAGGGGAGAGACTGTGGCACCCCTTCTCTGAGGGCATGAAAACTCACCAGCCGCTGCCCAACTCCCAGAAAGGGCAGGAAGGTGCCCAACAGCTTCACCAAAGATGGAGATGCACACCATCACCCACTGAGCAGCTCTGGTTTTAAATGAGAGTTGGAGCAATGCAAAGCCTTACTGGGTTCCTGGAGGAAGCAAAGCTCATGCAGCTTCTTGGTTGCCTGGTAAGTGCTATGCATCCTTCAGGACCATCCCCTCATCAAGCACAACCGTGTCCTTGCACACAAACTTGCAGAACGCTGACTTCCAATACAATGGCTGAAACCAGCCCGGCTGTGGGTTTGAAGGGCAGGTGGACAAATCACAGGAATAGACAGCCCTCATTCCCATAGGAAACTGGGAAGGGGGGTGAAGAGCCAGACTGCCCCCAGAGTGCCTTTAACCGCAGCTGGACAGCTGGCCCAGGACAGGCACGTTTGCTTCTCTACCTCCCTCCTTCCTTCTCCTCTGCGCCTGGGCCTTCCCCTCACCGCCAGATCCCAGCCACCCACTGAATAAGGACATTGTTTGCAGCCACCGGAAAGCCAGAACGGAGGGAGCAGCCTGGAGCATGAGGGGGAGGAAGGGTGAAGAGGAGGAGGAAGGTGGAACCAGAGTGAGGAAGTTGCAAAGGGCAGATGCCTGTTGTGGGAATGGCTCCAGACACCTGCAGCTCAGCCCAGGAACCGGGATCAAGGGCCCCCATTGAGAGTCGTGTCCCGGCACATCACTGGAGACGGGCCTGAAGTCACAGTGACTGAATTTTAATGCACTAAAAGCCCTGGACCAAGGAGGCAAGCACAACCTTTTGCTTCCCCATGCCTTCCACTCACAGGCTTCCCACTCCCCAGTCCTGCTCTGCTATCAGCTGGCTGGTTTTCTGAGAAAAACAAACGTGCAAGGAGCTATTCTTATCCCTCCTAAAGGCATACCCCCACCTGCTGACACACCAACACCTTGACATCTCAGCTCTGACACACAACACACCAGTGCCCCTCAAAACCGTGAGATCCCACACTGCTGCAGCCTAAGGGGACCAGTCCCTACAGCCCAAACCCCTGGGAGCATCCCTCTCACTCCCCAGTGTTCTCCTGCTGACCAGTCCCATGCAGAAGCAGCTCTTTCAAACTCCACACAGTACTTTCAGGAGGCTGATCTGCTTACAGGGACAGGAAGGAAACGTTTTCTGCTGGGGCTTTCATCTTGCATGCATTTACAGTAACACCAGGCAGGAGGGGAGGTCTGTGGCCAGAGCAGGAGGCCTCACCTCCCCCAGCCAGCCTGAAGCACACACAGGCTGCTCCAGGGTTTGGTTTTTCTCACGGTGCTCACTGTGCAGAGACTGAGCTAGTTTATCCCTGGCAGGGGAAGGAAGAGGGGAGTGGGACAGCCTCCAGCATATTAATAGCTGCCCTTGCTAGGAAAGGATGAGAGCAGAAGCCACACAGCTCATGGGCATTGAAGAGACCCCCTTGCTAGCATCAAGAGACCCTCTGAGCGCCAGGAGAGCTGGCACTTTGTAGAAAAGGACAGAGGCCAAATACTCAGTACCAGCTTGCAGGAGCAGGATGAATGGCGCCTCCCACAAGAGTGGCTCTCTGGCCTGTTCTCATGACAGGGTGGATGGTGGCACCTCCTACCTGTCCTCATCTCCCCAAGAGATGCTGCCTGGTCTCCAAGCTTTCCCCAGCACATTACAGAAGTGAAACTATTAGGCTAAGACCCCCTGTCCCACCTCCATCAGCTCCTCCAGAGGCAAAGCTCCATGCCCCACCTCTGGCACCAGGCATCCCTACAGCATGGCTGGAGCACAGCAGCTGGATGCTCTCCCCAAGCCACGACTCACAGCTGTGTGGCTCCTTGGTCCCTGCAGCACTCCAGGACAGTGGGCATGGCAGACCATTCTCCTCCACATGGGCTTTGTACCAGCAGACCCTGGACTGCCACAGGGCTGTGCTGGTGCCCACAGTCTGGGACAGCTCTCCCCCTTGTTTACATCTGGCAGAAATGAAGAACTCATCAGCAAAGGGAAAATCCGAGGCATTGTGTTGTGTGGGGCCCACAGCACTATTTCTGGAGGCCAGGAAATGGGGACCTGTTCTCCATTGGCAAGTGACCTTCAGAGAGACCTTGAGGATGCTAATTTGCCTTCCTGGGCCTGTGTCTCCCCACTGCCTCAAGGGTTACATGTGGTTGTGGAAAAAGGCTGGGGCTCTACCCGTAGCTTTTGGACCCCCACATCAAGGCATGGCTCAGATGTCACCACTGTCAGTGTCCTCTGAGGAAGAACAAATACCTGCTTTGAGGGGAAAATGGGGATAAGGCAGATTAAGAAGCAGGGAGACAAGGGCAGTGGCTGCAGAAGTATCCTCTCTGTGCCAGCAACCCAGCAAGTCCTGGAGGCAGAAGCCTTCCTGATAGGGGGTGCCCAGTATGGGCCATATGCTTACCAAAATAAAGGCACCTTGAACACTGAAGCCACTTCTGCAGCATGTAGGAGGGAGGCTGTGCTCATCACAGGCCAGTGCTGGACCAGCTGCTCTCGTGTGAAGTGCAGCAAGAGGAAGTGAACACAGGGCAGACCACCTCTGCCAGACCAGGGGCTCATGACTGGCAGTGTGGGGAGGAGGAGAAGGAGAAAGGAGCTGGAAACACACTGGGAAGATGAATATGGGAATGGAGGAGCTGGCTTGAGTGTGCAGCCAAGCAAGTCCCCACTGATGCCCCTGGCTCCACAGGACAAAGATGAGCCTTGGTGATGCCCAGATCTGCCAGGAGGGACGGTATCCAGCTGTGGGAAACATGTTCCTGCACCACATCCTGGCGGCAGAGGGACAGCAGATGCTTTTGGGTGGCGCAGGGTAAAGATGGAGAGATCAGCTCTGAGAGCTGCCAGGGCTGTGGCTGCAGGCACGACCAGGCTCTCGGGCCAGCAGGGAGCTCAAGCAATCTTTTTTCTTTCTGCTGGGAAGAGAAGGAGAGGAGATCCCCACCCAGGCCTGTACTCAGATGTCAGCCAGCAGCCCTCCTTGGCCAGTTTTCAGGAGGGAGGACAGTCTAGGTTGCTTTTGCCTGGGAATGAGGAGAGTCAGGAGGAGTTACTGGGCTGGGCTTTGTGTTTGTGAAGGACAAGGTCCACACCTTCACCATCAGGGATGTGAAGGAGGTGCTCTTCTCCCTCCCTCTTTCAGTTTTAGGGGGAAAATTACCCGGTTCAGGGCTGCTTATAATCAGTGCCAAAATTCACCCTGCTGCTGAGCCATCTCCAGCACAGGCTGTGGCTGCAGGCCCCAGCGCAAGCCCACCCTGCCCACAATGACCCAGTACCGAGTGCCCTTTGAGCAACCAGCTCCAGAGCACCAGCACCGACCAGGGCATTGCCAGGGCACTCCAGGAAAAAGCAGAGGTTTGTGACATCCAGAAAGTTGCAGACACCCAGACCCAAGTGCCTTGAGCAATCATTTCCAGCCACTTGGGACCTCAGACCGACACCAACACCTGGAGCACATCTGTCCCTGATGATCAACAGGGCCTTGCACTTCCTCCCCACTATGGCAGAAAATATGGGCCCTGCAGCTACACTGACTGGGATTCACCAGATTTCAGTTTTTTGGAGCCCAAGAGCTCATGTCCTTTCTGCATTCAGCATGCTCTGTTCTTGTGGTTTCTTGAGTGTTTCAATCAATTTACATGTTACAGGGGCCCTAACCTCCTTTTCTCCCTCTTCTGTCTCTCTTTTCATACATCTGTCTCTTCCTGACCACAGATTCAGATGAAAAATAAAGCTAGTTAAAAAATAAAAAGGGCAACAAAAAGGGAAAAAAAACAGTCTCTTTCTGGCTGCATCACCTCCCCAAACTGGCTCTCACAAGTGCTCTGCCAGCTCCAGGGGTGGCAGTCTGGGCAGAAACGGGAGGTTGTTCAGTACTGGAACTCAGTTGAATCACAAAATCCTGCTCCTCACACACCCCCCTGGCTCTGATATATCATCTGTGAGTTGCTCCTTCCACAACCCCCACAAAAACAATGAACAGGCTTTGGCAGCACCCCCGATCCTGCCTTGATCCACTGATGTCCCAGCCTCATCTAGCTCTGCTGAGTCCCAGGATCTTCCCAATGTGCTGCAATCTCAGGCTCCCAGACAGTCATTCCCAAACTGCAGCTGGCAGGATACTTTGCCTTCAGAAGCAGCCATCCTGCACAGACCCACTCCCATTGCTTGGCAGCAAACCTACCCCCATCTGCAGCCCCTGCAGAATTGAGAAACCCTCACTCCCTCTTCCACATAAACATCTTGGATTCAAGATCCAGCTGGCCTGTGTGATCTCAGAGCTTTCTCCCTGCAGGGGTGAAACACAGCCAGCCTCTTCCACCCTTCCTCCCATTGCAGGCTGAGCTGCCTCTCCCCTGCCCGAAGACCTCTGCTCCACACCCACCATGGCTCAGCCCCGCCACAGGAAGGCCTGAGCTCTGAACAACAGCCCCTTTGGTTGTAATTTCTGCTCCAGAGAGGGCCCAGCCTAAGGATCTGGACACAGGTTTTGGGGAGAACCAAGATACTACTGGGGAGTAGAGCAGGCACAATACCTGTGTGCATCCATGCACTCCAGCCATGGGACCACCAATAAATGCAAAAGCAACAACCTGCAGCCACATGCACCATCAGCTTCTTGTGTAGACCCAGAGACACGGGGTGCAGCTGTGCAGGTAGCACAAAGCCCCTCTTCCAGGCTCAGGCAGCACTAGGAAGGTTTCAAGGCCCTGATTTTGTTATTTTCCCCTCCCAACTGATCTAGTTAAACTTCCAACTGCTCAAGGCTATTTTAATGTGTAGAGGTAAGTTAAATCAACACAAACAAGGGCAGAACAGGTTTTTATGCACCTCTATTACTGCCTTGCACCGACTAGAGGGCAGCTAGATTTCTCCAGGCAGCTTTGTTGGGTTTTGGTTTGGTGTTTTTTTCCTAATACAAAGATAAGGGGGCAGCTTTTTTAGTGCACCTCCAACTGGCAAATGGAGCCTGAAAGCGAGCGGCGAGTCAAAGCCTCGTGGAAAGTCAAGGTGACTTATGCACCAATAGGCTGGATTCAAAGAGCTTTGCAAAAATGCAGACCAACTAACAAGATTTATAAAACCTGTTAGGGGCTTAGAGGCTGCTTAATTCTCAAAGGTGCCAAGGAAAGTGCCTGACTCACAGAGGGATGGATGGGGCTTACAGAAGTAGCTATCTCAACCTTTTGGTTGCTTCAAGAAAAGGTGACTCGGTTTTGCTTGGAAACAAGGTTTTGATGTGCAGAGATGTTTACTCTGAGCCCTGACTTCTCCATCGCTTGCTTTAAAGGAAAAGAAACCAAGTCCTGCTGCTTCAGACAACTGCTACAAACAGCTACCCAAAGCCACAGCAGAATCTGCTGCTTCAGCTTGCCAGCACCAGACACCACCCAGAGTAGCAGGGGACTCAACCGGATTCAGCACACAAGCTGGAAAAAACTAAAGGAGGGAAGAGGAAAAAACCCAAAGAGAACTTCGCACTGCTACAGCTCCCCAGCGCCCGGTGCTCTGCAGGCTGGAAGCAGCCCATCAGTACCTGTGGGCAGCCAAGGCAAGCCCCTCAGCCACTTCACACCCAAGAGGAGACCAACCATGACCATGACCTGCTGAATACAGAGGACCCCTCAGCTGCCTTCCTGCTGGGTTTTCTCTCTCCCTCGGTTTTTTTCCTCGGTGAGGCGGCTGTTGAGAGTCTGAAAGCCCGGATTATAATCTTTATGAATCCCATAGTTAGATCACGCTGAACAGCAGCCCAGCAATACCAGATGTTCAAACAAAGCTGCCAACCGACAGCTGTCTGCAGCTTGCAGCGTGTTTTTACTTTAAAATGCAAAATGATACCAATCTATATTAAAAGAGAGACGTTTGGAGCCTCGCGATCGCAGCTGAAGCCACCGAGAGTGCTCTTTCACGCAGGGTGTGGCAGCAGAAGGAAATATCTCAGAAACTACTGCTTAAGCTGCCCTCCTGGCCCCCCCAAATCCTGGCCCCTTTTCTAATGGGAAAGAGACTCACGTTACTGCCTGAGCGCCGTGAATGTACCAGTGCATGTCCAAACAAGCCAGCAAAAAGAAAAATGCAGCATGAGCAAACACCGTCTGACGAAGGATGCCGGAACGGATCCGGGCACCGCGCAGCCTGCACCTGGCCCTCAGCAGCCTGGGAAGGACAGAGCCACCTGAAGGGGGACGGAGGGACCCAGCCCTGGGGTGCAGAGGTGCCTCCTTTCCCGTGCTGGTGACCAAACTGGGGGTGCAAAGGTCCCTTCCAGCAGCAGAGCATTGGAGGTGGAAATAAGGGATGGAGAAACAAGGGGCAATGGGTGTAAGTTGAGGCATAGAAGTTTCACATAAATATGAGGAAAAATGTTCTCACTGTGAGGGTGACAGAGCACTGGAGCAGGCTGCCCAGGGAGGTTGTGGAGTCTCCCTCTCTGGAGATATTCAAAACGCACCTGGATGCATTCCTGTGTAATCCGGTGTGGGTGATCCTGCTCTGGGCAGAGGGGTTGGACTGGATGATCTTTTGAGGTCCCTCCCAGCCCCTGAAATTCTGTGACTCTAGTGCTCCTGTACACCCACTCAGAGTCTTGCTTCAGGTTGTCCCATGTTCCTTTAAAACACACAGGGATGCTCTTGTGGTACTGGCCCCAGCAGGGAAGCTCTTCCAGGGCCTCCTCCAAGACTTGACATGCAGCAGGTTTTCACTTTGCATTGCTTTGTAGCTTTATTCGTTGGGCCGTCTGGGACCAGGCACAAAGCCCTACAGCCTGCAACCTTTTCTGCACAGCAGCAGCTGGGGAAGGGAAGAACCAGAGCTCAGCCTTGCTTTCCATTCCTGCTCTCTCTGGAAACGTAAGCTACCTGCACCCACTGCATTTTGGAAGTGGCAAGTCCTGCCTGTGCTGGGCACAGCACAGTGCTGCTGGCTTGCGGGAAGCGCATAAAGAGGGCTCTGACTTAGTCAAACGTGACGTCCCAAATTCCCCACCAGCCATGATCACAGGAAATCTTTGGGACTGGTCCCAAGGCTGCCTCATTGTGCTCCGAGCAGCAACAGCATGAATGAATCACACTCCTCAACGTGACACCCAGCTCCCAGCAACGTACTCGGGACCAAAATATTTACATTGCAAACGAGTAAGAATAGGATGAGATCCCCTCCCCAGCCTGGTGACATAAAAAGGCCAACCTGGGCTTGCATCAAGCAAGTGGGTGGTGGGAGGGTATGGAAGCAAGAGGCAAAGATCAGCCCTGTGTCTTGCAGCTTGGCTCTGCACAGCAATGCTGAACCAGCGCCCTTCTCTGTGGCAGCAAAACCCCTGCAGCAGCAAGCACCGAGACGAAGATCCTCTCGGCACCACGCTACTGGAAGAGCTCAGCTGCCGGGTGACACGCAAGGGAGCATGCTGGGACCTGTAGTTTCCAGCCAGCCAGCTGCAAAGTGCCATCTGCCAGTAAACACGTCTTGACTTAAAGAGATGCAAGGCTCTCAAGATCCTGGCAAGGTGCCAGCCACAGCTTCTTGTTGGCAGGCACTTGGCCAATTCCCATGTGTTGCATTAGACCCTTTCCAAGGAGCAGCCAAGAGCCTGCACCCTGCACGCCCCCTCACAGCTGAGCTGTGTCCTGCCCTTTCTGAAGTGGTGTGTATGCATGGGACAGCAAGATACTCCCAGGGTCGGGATGCAGCTCTAGGCAGCAGGAGATGCCAGACCTGATCCTACTTTGCTGGGAGTCCCTCTGCTTCTGCTTCATGGCACTGGGCCACTGACCCCATGAGACCCCAAAGCCAGCACTGCCCAAGCTTCAGTTATATAAAGTCCAACACTGCTTCTCCAGAGGGGTCACCAAAGCAATTAAGAGTCACAGATAGCAAGAAGCAACACACCAACACAGTGCTTTTAGGCAGAGCAGTAAAAGCAAAGCTCTGCTTAACTACCATGATGCCAGTGTCGAGGGCAGGCTCCCTGCAGCATCCTGGCCAGGCACACAACCTCCCCTCCTCTGAGAGCTGCCACCCGGTGCTTCAGCGAGGCCGGGACCGTATGTCACCCCCTGGGGATCACCGCACCCCTCTCCTTGCCTGCTCGCCCTCCCCACTGCAGAGGAAATCGAGGAGCCCGTCTGATGTCAGGAGGGATCATGTCACACAAAGGCCAGGCTTCCTGGTGAAGAAAGGGTGGGGGAGTGGGGAGGAAGGGGAAGAGGAGCCCGGGGCAAAGGCAACCGGCACCTCCAGCTCCCCATGCCCACGAAGGAGGGGAAGCAGCAGGAGGTGGCACAGCCCCTTCTCCTTTAACTGCCCTTGTGCTCGAGAAATAGACAATGTCCTATTTCCCACTGCCCTTCCTAGGAGCCCCAGCTTAGCCTTGCCCTGCAGAGTTGAGAGGGAGCATGTACCCCTTTAAGTATGCAGACAAAAAAAAGGAGACTCAAGTTTATCTTAATTTGCTCCTGCAAATAAATTAAATCCACCTTATCCACCTCAGATGGACTGCAGCCACTGGCAAGGAGAAGCACACTCCAACCAAGCACAAGGGTACAGTCCCCTGCCCAGCACTTCCTCAGGAGAAAAGCCACCTCTGTGACAAGCACCAATGCCAGCGCCCCCAGAAATGCAGCCAACCACGCACCCTACCTGACCACCTCCTGCCAGGAGTGGCTGAATGCTCAAGGCACCCATTAATTGATAAATACAGGTGAAACCAAAGGACAAAGGACAAAGCCAAGAGTCATCTGCAGCCCTCATTTCCCAAATTCCCCTCCTCAGTTTGCTCCCCAAAGCCATGCAACCCATCACTGTACCCACGGCACCGACATGACCTCCTGCTTGAGCCTCTCCTCCCCTCCTCTGCATCCCACAGCTTCAGCTCATCCTATGAAAGCAGCTGGCAGCCAGCACCAGGCCTGCATTGCTTTTGTCTTCACCTCAGCCACTCTCCCAAGGGCAGGAGCACTCTGGGCCAGCTGCAGATGGACTGGTGAACAGGCCTTGGCCACAGGGGACCTACAGGATCTAGTCAGTGTTGACTGGGGCGAGGGAAATGGCTGCTGTTGCAGGGGGGAGCCCGAGAAGGCAGGTTGTGGGTGTGGGCAGCACCAAGGAGTAACAGTAAAGGAGCAAAGCCGCATGCTCTCCTTCAGCATGCTGACTTCTGCTCCTAGAAGCAGGCCTGTCATTGGTTTTTAATCTTGCCCGATTAGGGGTCAGCCTTTGACATTATTGATCTCAGGCCCCTGAAGTATCATTTATCTTCCGGATTTGACTCAGCGATTGGAGCTCTACAGCTCAGACCCCAGCCTGCTACATCCTCCCAGGGAGCCAGGGAAACCACTCTGCTCAGCTCTGGGCTCGCCACTTTGCGCAAGCCGTGCTAAATGCACAGCTTCCATCCCTAAATGAGGTGGCTTTCACCAGATGCCCTCTGCCCACCTGGCATTTCATCTCCTGACTCAAAAGTCCAGCTCCTCAGGAGCTGGCAGACCAGCAGTGCCTTATCACACCTGGCAGTCCAGTGTGCCTCCAGTGACTGCTGCTTCCCCCCTTCTGTTTCATTATCCTCTTTTAAAGAGTGGAGGCATGAAGGTTATAGGATGTGCTGAGAGCTGCCCAGGGATCAGTGGGCAGTGCCAGCATGCAGGCTACAAAGAGAGGAACCATTTCTAGTCATGCTCACACCGCCATTTTTTAGAGCAGAAGGACCAACAGCAGCAGCTCCTTACCACCTGGTGAGTTTGCACCCACAAAGAAGCCTGACTGCTAACTCAGCTCCGCAGTGGCTTCTCCTTACCTGCTGGCTAGCACAGCCACGCCTGGGGGCCAGCTGGGGATTTTTGCTTGACCTTCAAAATGTTAACACCTGCTCCCTTTTTCAGACAGAACAAGAGATGGGCTCCATGGATGCACAGCAGTCATCAGGCCCAGGATTCAGGACATCTGTGATCATCATCCCATGGACAGGACACACCTGGGATTGCTGCCTCACAGGTTCCCACTCTGGTTTCCTCCATCTTCCACCAAAACTGACAGATGTTCCCAGCCTCCAAGTTTTGGGAAGCACAAAGCTTTCCTCAAATATCTCTGTCTACAGTTACTGGGTGCAGCATGTGCACGAAGGTTGTCTTTTCAGATGCCACCTTTCTCTCTCTCTCTCCTGCAACGCTTGGCCTTGTGTTTCGGGAAGGAAGAACATTTCCTGAGGAAAGCTCCAGCAGTTTTAACTTGTGGAGGAAGGGTTAGCTTTTGGTCCCTGCCTTAACATTTTTTCATCAGATTGCTGCAAAAGCACTTTGATAAATGGAGATTAGTACTATGTGCGCTCATGGATGACAGGAGGAGCCAGCCTTGGGGAGGACAGGGGGAGGAAGCATCTGGGTGGGGGCAGATAGCAAAGCCTGTGTTCAGCAAGGCACCACCACCAGCAAAGCCTGAGCCCCCAGGATCGCTTCCCCACACCACTAGACTTCCCCACTCCCTAGCAGGTCCCCTCACCTCTGCTTATCTGTACTTTAGGGTAACAAGCTGACCTCCCTACCCAGATTTTAGATTGTAGCAAAGATTAAACTGACCTTTTTCTACCCTGCTGTAAGTAAAATGCTACAAAATCCTTGCCTAGAAGAGAGGCCCTGGTTTTACCTGCTGGGCCCAGGAAGGGAAGGGGTGGTCTTCGAAAGACACCCAAGGTGTCCCCTGACTGGATGCCCTATCATGCACAATGCCAGAAGGCAGAAGCAGAAAAAAAATGTGCTCCCATACCCTTGTAGGGAGCAGATCCCATCTCCATCCCCTACAAACAAACCACCTCTGACCCAAACAGGGCTCAGCCACCCAACCACAACAGTGCAGCTGTGGCAGGAGAGCTGCAGTAATTCCCTCCCAGATTCGGCCACCCTCATCACTGAGGCACAATAACCCAAGGGAAGGGGGGGAGCGTGGACCTCCCCTGTCCCCAAAGGGTCTGCAAGGGGGGACAGAGACCTTGCAGCGCATTTATTCCACTCCATCCATTTGAGAGGCACGCTTCAAGGGGCTTTTTGCAGTCAGAGGCGGGTGCACCAGGACAGGAGGAGAACAAAGGGAGGCACCGGCACCCCCAGCCCTTTGTCTCAGCACAGAGGAGTTCACCTGCAGGGAAGAACAGCTCCCACCACACAGCTGGCAGCTCCACGCAGATTCGGATGGGGAGAGGGATACAGCCCCCACCACTAGCAAGAGGATAATGAGCAGAAGGACACGACTGCATTACCCTCTCCCCTTGACACACGCACAAGCCCATTACAGCACAGGCCAACCCCCACCCCCCCGCCTCGATTTTCCAACAACAACCACAACCAGCAATAAAAAACACTGCCACAAAAATATCAACCCACCCCCCAGCACAATCAATCTGTGTCTGCGTGTGGCCAAGCACCAAAGCCTGGAGCTTGGCTCCACCGACCAGCATCGACTGGGAAGGAAGGGGGTGGGAAACTAGTTTCAAGGGGACGGGGTTTTAAAGCCACACAATAACTGGCTCAGATGAAGGTTTGGATTAAGCTGTTGTACAGCAAGGCAAAACACTGCCTCCATTAGGATATGGGGGATTTTCCTTTCCTTTCTCTATAGCTCCAGGTCTAGGATGGAGCTTCCAAGTCACCCAGGAAAAGAGAAAACGAGGTGATGCCAAGCAAATGGGGAATCCCACACAGTGAGAGAGGGGTGGAGGGAAGAAAGGACAGAGCAGCCCTCCCCGAGCCCCGGATTGTATGGTCGGCTGGTTTGACAACGTTTACTCATATTTCAGAGAGACACAGCCATCCGGAACGTCCCTCCCTGCCAACTGCCTCATCTGGAGCCATCCACAGCTCAGCTTTTCCCAGCCCACTCCAGAGAGGGCCTCTCCAGAGCATTCACACATCAAAGAATTGAGAAAGAACAGGTAGGGGGGAAGGAAGAAACAGAAATTAAGCTGATTCATGGCGTGCGGGTCTTGCAGTTTCCAAATTCTGTTTCACAGTTCTGGCACATCATCCCAGCACACTGAAGGCTCCCAGTGAATGCTGCACAGACAGCACTGCTGCAGAGTGGCAGGGCACTGCTCTGCGCTGGGAACTTTGCTCATGTTACCATCACAAGAGAATCACAAGACAGAAGAGAGACAACCAACAATCCCCTGATGAGAGCAGGCCAAAGCTGTCCTTATCAGAAATTCTTCAGAGCTGGGAAGCTCTTCCCTGAGTTCATCTGGGGGACAGATGTAAAAACTCTTGCGTGCATCTAGAGCCTCACTCCTGTGAGTGACTCTCCCTCCCTCCATAGCTGGGACCAGGCATCTTCCATTTCCAAGCATTCTGGCTGTAGCTCTCCCAGCTACAGGATTTGTGGCTGCGTCTATCAGTCCCTCTACCATGGAGGGAAGGGAAGGGCAGGACATCCCTGGTCCTGCCCACTCCACACTTTCCCACTGGTCTCCCAGCATCTGCCTCATCTTCTCTAACAGCAAATGGAGGTTCACTGCAGAAAATCAGCCACCACTATAAGAAAGCTCAGGGGGATAGCTTTGACTCCTCTGAGCCATCCCCCTTATTACTGCAACCAAGCCAGCATCTCCTGTGCCTACGGGCTGCTGATAAACACAGAAAGTTGACAAAGTCACCTGAACCCAGCCTAGATCCATTGCCCTTTTTTGTTTAAAAAAAAACCCAAAGCAGAAAGCCAGACCAGATTCCTCCCCAGAGCCTGTGTGGCAAAGCAGAGCCCGGCTCCAAGTGTTTATTTATAAATCCGTACATACATGTACATTTGAATTCTGACAGAATTAATTCTGGCATCCAGCTAATTCAAAGCATTCCTCCCCCATCACACTACTGTTGCAGGCCAGCCCAGCACAGAAGCTGATTATAAAATGCTGCACTAGCCAGGCATTTCTGCAAAGGCTTGTGCTATTGAGCATTCAGTCTTTCCTTGCTTGGCTATTTCATTGTTTCGGTGTCGATCCCTCCTCTCTTGCCCTGTGTTTCCTGGTTACTTTTGTCCCTGCTCTGGAAGCACTGCTGCTCTCAGCCCTACTTCAGTGTCAGACTGAAAAAAAAAAAACCAACCCAAACCTAAAACAATTGGACTAAATTGAAGAGAAGAAAAGAAGACATTTCCACCATGTACCGAGATCCCCAGTAAACAGATAGGTAACAAGCGAAAAGCAGGCAAATACGCCGCAAGGCAAGCTGGAGACAGATCTGGGGACAGAAAACCTGCTGCCTCCCTCTGAAACACAGCTAAGAAATCCCTGTGTGGTCACACGCTGTCCTCTGGAGCAGAGAGGAGAGAGGTCAGGGCAGCCAGCACTGTAAGAGCCTCTTTATTCTTGGGCAGTTGCACGAATCTGATCGCTTGTGCCCTTTGTGAGACATAGAAATCTGCCTTCTCCTCCCACCCCCTTTGCCAGTCCCTCCTTCTGCTCCCCTCCCCCGCCCAGCTCAGACTGGGACAGAGGCAACTCCTCAGTTCCAAAAGCAAAGACCAGAGCAGTGGAAAGGCTGTGGACCCTCCTCTGGCAGGACCAGGCTGAGTCAAGCAGATAGGAGAGCTCAAAGGGCTTCGCTGGAGCAAAGGGAAGGTAGAAGAAAGGAAGGACAGGCCTGGGACTTGTGTGCTCCTCAAAGGGCTCACCTCAGCTCCCACATGCAAGACACGAGGCTGAGGCATTGAGGAAATCCAGGTTGTCACGCTGCAGCCCACATCTTTCCTATTTCTCCCTCTCCCCCATGCTTGTGGGCTCAAAGAGAATGTCATGCTCCACACCTCCATGCCAGCAGCCACAGGACACTTACATAAATTTCACAGGACTAAAGGAGGGTCTGGGCTAGGTTTATTGTGCCCTTCAACCCCAGCTAGGCTTATACCCCTTGGTTCAGAGACCAGACCAGGACATTCTTGTCTCTGGGCTCATTCTAAACTACTGCCAAGGGAGTGCTTCAAGGCAGAAAGCTCTCTGGCCAGTGCTGTCTGGCATGGGTGGGTGCCTAGACATCTCCATCTGCAAAGTACAGCTAACCCCTAAAAACCACAGAGCTAAGCCTGGGCTGCAGCCTGTCACTCTTCCTTGCAAAATAGCTCAAGGTCCTCAGTTGAACATATCTGTCCCTCTCCTCCTGGCACCTCACTCTTTACCCATCACCTGACTACATAGCATTGTCCCCCATGGGAAGAGGGCATTCTCTGCTGCAGCCCTTGTCCTACTCTTTTAACAAAGCTGACCCCCCCCCCCTCCAAGCAATCCTTCTCCCTCCCACCCAAACCCAACAGGCTGCCTCCCTGCATACTACATCTTTGCTGCTACTTTTCAGATTGACTCTACATGAAAGACTTGCAGCTGCAGGTCCAAGGCAAGCAACTGCTGGTAACTTGGAAGACTGAAGGTGAGGGAAATGATGAAGATTAGCAGGAAAGCAGTGGGGAAAAGTCCTTAATTCAAACCCCAGGGAGGCAGGAGACTGTTCCAGTTCATCCAAAGCTCTGGGACCACCAAGATACCCACTGCCATTTGACCAGCAAACCCAGATGGGCTTGCAGCAGGGTGGCTCAGCCCCCCTGAGATCTCAATAGGGCAGCACAAGCTTTAGTTCTGCTGAACCAAAATCCCCTGCTGACCCTGACAACACAGCACAGCAAAGCCTGACAGATCAATGGCCGTGAATGGCATGGAGCTACAAAATGAGGCTAGGTGGGTGCTGGGATTTCTGCAACTGCCCAAGGCCCAAGAAGTCATTACTCATCATGGCAACTTGACCAACTGACAGCATCCCAGGGCACAATGATCAGTCACATTTAGGAGCCTAGTATTGGAGTCCCAAGGCCCCTGAGGAGGAAATAGGGCATGGACAAAGACAGAGCAGGGAGAGACCTGGGTTAGGCTGACGGTTCAGCTCTGGGGTGATGGCAGAGGCTCAGATAGAGGGTGCAGGAAGAACCTGCACATCTGCAGCTTCATAGGACCTGTCTGGGGATCAGGTATGTTCAAAGAGCACCGAAGTGAACACCTGCCAAGGACCAGCCCACACCATCTACAGTCATGAGAGCTAAATTAACGCTTGAGCACTTGGGCACTTGCACTCACAATGCCTCCAGTGAGCTGCGTGCCACACTCCTCATAAACAAGTCATCTGGGAAATAAGTAAGCCTGTAAAAATCCAGCCCATCACAAGTTACCAAACCTGTTTCAGAGTAAAACAATCTTCAGCAGCTCACACCAAGAGCCTGGCAGTGGAGGCAACCCCAGACTTCCCACCAATGGGGCTTCCTAAATCCCAGCAAAACATCGCTGGCACAGATGGCAGCATGAGGATGAGACATGGGACTTGATTCAAACAGGAAAGCATCTCCGGTATCAGGGCAATCTTGCAAAGGAAAGCTGGTGGCACTTTCCCCCTAGGGATCTAAAGCTTTTGAACCACAGAACCAATCAGCTGGGGCTGGCAGGAAAAGCGCATGGGCCACCTTTGCACTGGGACTAGGGGCTAATGCTGGCAAAGGACCAGAGTTTCTGGTACAAAGTGGGGATTCGTCTCCTGTGTTCCTACCAAGTGCTCACCTCCCCTCTTTCCCATACTTTAGAAAGCACCTGAGCTGGCCTTAGGGTGCTTCCAAGAAAGAACAAATAGGTCCTGTCCATCCCCCTCAATTTGGCAAATGGGCACTGCTTCTATGTGCCTACAGAAGGCTCCCCAATGTTTTCCCCCAGGTTTAAACACCAAGATGTGCTTTCTCCCTCTTGTTCAAAACCACTGGAAATCTTCTGAATGTGAAAGCATTATCTTCCAATTGTCCCAAAACGCCCTGCAAACTAGGTCAGAGGAAAATGTACCTCCATGCCCTGAAACAAAACAGAAGCAGCAGCATCCACCAAAGTCCTTTCCCAGTGGTGGCACCAGAGGACAGGCAGGCAGCTGGGACATCCCCAAGCAAGCTCTGATGAACCTGGCCTCAACCAACCATGTCCCATACAAAGATAGGGCAAACACTGTAATACCCCACAAGTGAGTTCCTTCCTTTGGCTGCTGCCTCCTGACCTGTGCTTCAATCCCAGCAATGTATTTTTCCCCTTTTGGGATGACTGGAAAAAAAAAAACAACAAACAAAAAAGTAATACATCAGCTTCACACTGGAGCATGTTTTGGCTCTTTTAACCCTGGAGGCAGCCTGCCACACACTAGGAAGATGGTGGGTTCCCCCGTGCAGGTGGGAGGTATGTGGATGGGGCAGCAAAGGCAAAGACAGATGAAAAAAGTTAAAATGTTTCATTTTGAGACCTTGACACAAACAAAATGACAAAAAGCAAAAAGAGACAGGGTGTCTCGTTGGCTTCCCCCCCCCCCCTTTAAGCACTACAAAAACAGGAAACAAAGGAGAAAACATCTCAGGAGGGGGAAGGGGAGGTAAGTGCTTTGTACGCCCACAAAAGAAAGATTAACCACATATTTTATTTACTGTTTGTATTATGGTTGCACTGTGGAGTTCAACCAATTCTGATGCAGAGCTCTGTGGGTTTGTGCAGCACCCAACGCTGAGTGATCCCCTTCTCCCAAACCCACCAAGCATGTGCCTCCACTACAAGCAAGCCCTCCCCAGACACCCTCCTTCCTCCTGGAAACACTCGCCTCCAGCCTTTTTTGCCCAGCACAAGCTCTCTTGCCCTAATTCCCAGCTTACAGCTGAGAAAGTGCTGGTGCTGTCCCCTAGGAGTTTTGAGCCCCTTTTCCCCCTCAAATGAGACTGTAACTGGGGGTATGATGCCCTCTGAGGTTGGCCAGCAGTAAAGCCATAGTAATAAATGGAAAAAAAGATGAGTTTATGTGAAGTGTGTTTGCAGGTTCCCGTCCTTCCTCCGGGCTATGGGAGCCACCCTTGGCACTCTGGGTCAATGCCACATCCCCTCACACTCACGAGTGCCCTGCACTAAGGACAGGGCTCTGAGCCTCCAAACTTTGACTCATTTCTCAATTAACAGCTTCCCGAACACAAACCACGCATGGAACAAACCTCTCACAATGGAACCTCCCCCAGACCTCCCAAGCCCAGGGTTACTCATATACCCCCCCAGCCCTAGCCCTAGCCCTCCTTCCCTGGGATGCTCACCGCTGCAGGGTGAGCAAGCGGCCAGGAATCTCAGGCTGGGAAGCCGTGGCTGGCTGAGTGCACGCACCCTAATTCAGGAGCTGACACGGCTGCCTCCCTTCCCAGCTGGTGAGGTGCAGCTTTCAGCCAAAGACCTGGTTAAGGCCACACAGCGAGGGCCAGCAGCCCGCTTGAGCAATTTTCTCGGGGGCTCTTCCCTATTCCAGCTGCTTCAAGGAGGAACTGCTTCAACTACAGGGAGGGAATCCTTTGGGTATGCCATCCCCCAGCTTCGAGCTGCCCTCCATTGCCCCAGCCTCTGAGCACCCAACCGAGCCATGCGCCCAGCAGGAAGAGACAAGCTTATCAATGCAGAGAAAGGAAATTAAGATAACGCAGCGGTGGAGGTACCGAGTGATTCGGCCAAGGTCACAAAATAATTCTGCGGCTCCACGACACAGCTGTCTGACACCTTAGGTGTCTGGCCACATATCCTAAAATTTCAAACCTGGGCCAAAATTGAGCCTAGCCGGTGGCAGCTTTGTGCCAGGTCATTAGCAGCGTGCATCTGCAAGGAGCAGCGAACATCCAACCATAACAACAGCAGCAGCAACAACAAAAAACCCCACCACACTGCAAGAGCGGGAATGGGCGAGATCAAAGCATCCTGGAAAAGGACCTGCAAAAATAGTTTTGGTCCCTGGCTAAGGCTCCAGGGAATACACACACGAGCCCCATCCCAGCCCCGCGCAGCCCTCCCAGGGTGGCTCCCTACTCTGGCAGAGGGAGACCAAAATGACTCCCTATAAATAGAAGCAGAAAAGCGCTTCTCCAAAAGCCTGGCTGGGTCTTTCCCCTTCCACTGCATGTGGCGAGAGCTGCTGGCATCTCCACGGAGGTCTCTGGTTTTCCCCCAAAAAAACTGGAGAGGAAAATAACCTTCCTGTGAGCTCAGGCTAGCGCCTCTCTGCACAGAACTGCCCCCTCCTCCCAGGCTTGGCCATCCAATTGGAAAGTAATTATGCTGCAATTTTTATTTATGACTTCTCTTTTTTTTTTTTATTGCTAAATGGTGACTCATTTTGGCAACATTAAAATACACAGGAAATCATCCCCATTTTACAGTAATCACCATTCAATTCATTGTTAAATATTTATTCGTCGGACAAGCACCGAGCATCTCTCGAAGGGTCAGAGGAGGAGCGGAGGGGCAGCCTGGGGTGGGGGGTGGCGGTGGGGTCATGGCAGGGCTGCCCGCAAGGCTGTTAAATTCCTGCCACAAACTTCAGGGTGGGGAGCCAGAGGTGAAAGCTCCTGCCAGATGGCCTGGCCGCGAGCGAAATACAGACTTGCTTTCCCTCGAATTCAGCCCTACAGCTCTTGCTGCTTGGGAAGGGGGGGGCAGCCTTCATCCCCCTAATATAAAAATGTCATTATTTGGCCAAAATCCAACCATGAATCCCCATGAGTGAGAAGCCATGAGTCTCTAACACAGAGCTTGCTCTCTCCCACTGCCAAGGAGATGGGGATGGTGGCCACCAGCCCTGGTGGGAGGCAGTGGGAAGAGCTGGCAGTTTGACATTCACAGGCCTTACAATGGACTGGGTCCGCGTCTGCTTTGTCCCCCGAGGGAGCCAAATTTCGAGGCAACTCGACCTTGGATGTGGGCAGCTCCTCTGCCTTCCAAAAACAAGTGCGTACTTCAGCAGGGACTGGAGAGATGACCACCACCAAAGCCCCTGGCCCAGAACCTTGACCCTTCCTCAGACCCTTCCTCCTTGGCCCAGACCCAAGTGACCACAGGTCCTATAGCTGAATTGCTCTGAAGGCCTCCTGGCAGGGACCCCTCTCCCCAGGGAGCACCTCGAGCACCCACAAACTCCCGACACTGCTCGGCTGGGGATGCCACCTAACATGTCTGCCACGGGTGGACTGGGCGGAGGAGAAGCAGCACCCAGGAGGATGTTGCAAAGGCCTTGCAAAAACCCAGGCCTTTGGAGAACAAACACAGGAAGGGTCAGGGCAGCCGGGGAGAGAGGCTTGCCCCCTGGGCCGGACAAGCCCATGTCTCCACAAAGGTCCAACTTACCCTGATCTCATTGCGGCGGATCTCCACGTCGCAGACCGAGTGTCCCTGGTGGGCCCCGCTGTAGTAGCAGCAGAACTGGCAGACAGCCACCTGCTCGGCCTCACAGTGGTACAGGCGGTAGGCGTTGTGCTGGGGGCAGCTCCAGGCCCGCACGTCGTCCGCCTCCACCAGGAGATGGCCCCTGGCTGTGGAGGGCTGCTGCAGGTGGGTTTGGACGTGCGACTGGCAACACGGAGCCTCGCACCTCAAACAGATCTTCTGCGCCGGCAGCGGCGGTCCCCGGCGGCAAAAGACGCAGTGCAAGACGGAGGGTGGCTTCTCCAGGTTGAGGGAGTTGAACTTCTCCACGATGTTGGTGAGCTTCAGGTTCTTCTCCAGGTTGGGCTTCTGGTTGTAGGCCTGGTTGCACTCTGGACACCGCACCAAGCCCGACTCCTTGGCCCACGCTTCCCCGATGCAACCCCGGCAGAAGTTGTGCTTGCAGGGCAGCTGGACCGGCTCCACAAAGACGTGCAGACAAATGGGGCAGATGAGCTCCTCTTCAAAGCAGTTCTTCCAATTCTCGGCCATCTCTGCCGGCAGCCTCTGGCGACGTACACCCCCCACCCGCTTCAGTCGGTCAGTGCAGTTTAGAAGCGGACGCCAGGGTCTGTCCTCCCTGCAACGGGAAGCCCAGGGGTGAATGGCTAGAATTCCCCTGTCCCTGCAGCACATGCGATAAATAATCAACCGCAGTCGATTTTAAAATCGGGGATAAAATAAACCACACAGCAGCACTCTAGGAATCTCCAGTGAGAAAACGCGACATCCCTGCCGCTTCATTAAAAATGGCAACACAAACGGTTAAAAAACCCCAATGTGATATTGGAATCTTACCCACCCCCAGAAGCCATTTGTTTCTTTTTTCCTCCCCCTAGAAGGTGAATCTAAACTTACCAAAGGTTGAAAAAAATCCATACAAAATCCAGCAGCGGAGTCCAAGTTCCATATAAAGCTCCTAAATTTAGCGCTCCGGATCGGATTTTTCTTTTCTTAGGTTTGGAACTGACATTCAATATTTTAAAGGGACTTTTGTCCCCCACCAACCTCGCTAACAGCTGAGCGCACAGACTCCCTCCGGTTTTTTTTCCTCCCCTCTATTTCTCCTCCCTCTCCCCCTGATGGGAGTTGGGAATTATTCTTATAAAGGAAACAGATCAAAGGGTTAAGATCCAAAAGGGGAAAAGGAGGAAGATTAAAAAAAACCAATAATAATAGCGATGATGACGATGGCGAAAAACCGAATTCTCTCTGCGGCCCCCGAGATTTGCCTCTAACCCGGTGGAGCAGCAGAGAAAAAAAAGGAAGAGGGAAAAAAAAAAAAAAAAAAAAAAAAGACAGGAAAAAAAAAAGAGAGAGGGAAGGGAAAAAAAAAAAACCTCTCGCCTGCTTCGAGATTGCGAGGTCTTGAATGGGAGAGCTCGGTCATTCAGCACACCCCAGACCAGCGCAGCCCCACCAGCCTCGTCCAAAGCTCCCGGAAAGGGATGAGAGAGAGGACGAGCTTTGCCAAGGGGGTCTTCTATATCCTGCGGACTCCAAATCAACTTGCTCTGACTGCCCACCGGGGCTTGGGGAGAAAAAAGCGTCCAGGGAGGGGGTGGGTGTCTGACCTAGCCCGGTCTCATGGCCGGCCGTAGGGACGCAGCCTGGCGACGGCAACAATGCGATGGAGCCGGGGATCCCAAGGCAGAGGAACGGGTATCCAAGCCGCCCACGGAGCGCCTTCCCCCGGCGCAGCTTCGCCAGTCCGGCCCCTCCGGGAAGGGGCGAGGCGGCGGCGGGCAGCCGGGAGGTACCGGCTGAAGCGTGCGGTTCCGGGAGAGACGAGTCAGCTCTCAGCCATTTTGAGCTGCCCTGATGGAGAACGGAGGCTGGAGGCGCGTCAAAAATAAAATTTAAAAAAAAAAAAAAAAAGAAAAGAAAAGAAAATAAAAAAATACTTTAAAAAAATTAATTAAATAAAGTCATCAGAACAAAACCGGTCCCGCTGCCTCCCCCGCCCGCCCGGCGGGGCTCTGCCGAGGGGCTGCGGCTGCGGGGCCGCAGGGCCAGCCTAGCCTGAGCCGAGCCGTCCCGTCCCGGTGGGGCCGCTCAGCAGAGCCCCCCGCGCCTGCCCCCGCCGCCGCTGCCTCCAGCCATCTTGGGCTCGCCCTGGGCACCGACCGCCCGCCGGAGCCCCACGCCCCGGCCTTCCTCCTGCCGCCCCCAGGGAGGCGGCCGCGGCCCAGGGGGGTGGAACGAGGAACGAGGAGGGACGGGGTGGGGGGGCGCGAATCCCCCAAGCAGATCTCCTCGGGGAGGGGGGAAAAGGGAGGCGGCGCCTCGCAGGCGGCCGGGCTCAGCCCCGGCGCTGGGGGCCGGGGCGGCGGCGGGAGGCGGGCGGGGCAGCCATGGGGGCGGCGGCCGCGGGGGAGATACGGACCGGGGGAGAAAGAAGGAGGGAGGGAAGGAAGGGAGGGAAGAAGGGAGGGAGAGAGTGAGGAAGGGAGGGAGAGAGGGCGGGTGCGCCCCGCCCCGGCGCGCCGAGGAGCCGCCCCGCTCGGAAGCCGGCCGGGGTGGGGGGAGCGGAGGCGCCGCAGCCGTAGCCGGTAAATCCTGCTAGGCGCTGCCGCCACCGCTGCTGCCGCCTCGGAGCTGCGCTGCGGCGGGACCGGGCCCGCCCCCCGCGCGTCACCGGAGACCACTCCCGTCCCGCCCCGCCCCAAGACGCCGCTGCCTTAAAGTGGACGCGGCTGACGGTGGGCCCCACCAGGAGGCCGGGCGCTGCGTGGCCGGTGGCGGTGGATGACCCGGGGGCCATTGCCCAGCCTGCGGAGAGGCAAGGCTTGTCCCCGGCTGGGTGGCCCTGCTGTCCGCGGCACCAGCAGGCGGGCCGCACTGCCGTGCTGCCGGCGTCCCTGCGCGGCCTGCAGCTGGGGTTGCTCAAGGTGTCGGTTCATAAAAAGTGGCCGTTTGCCCTCGACCCAGCTCGGAGCTCGGCCACAGCTGGGCGCGGGTACCAGAAGTGTCCTCTGGAGCTTCCTGTATCCTCTCGGCTTCCCGCTATAGGGGCTGTCATTCTGCATGGGACTATTTCAGGTGGGTTTTCTCCCTGTGCAAAGCAACAGCCGTTTGTCCCGCAGGGTTTTTCCAAAACTAGCAGCCCAAGCACCTCCTGCCAGAGCCCGGAGCACAGAGGTGTCTCTGTTAACAGCTCTCCCACCAAATGTTACTGCAGCTGTTTCGCAGGATGCTGTATGCCCAACCCCTGCCAAATGTGCCGGGCAGTTAGGAATAAAGCACGTTGCTGGCGTAAATCCATTTCCTGCTGGTAAGGGGGTCACAAATGGCTTCAAAACAGAATATTTAGACAAGGTGCTGAGGGTACACAGTCAGGCTTATGGTGGACTGACAAGGGGACAGAGATTTAGAAGATGGCTTCACTGGTCCCAACCTGGGTGATGCTCACCAATGGCAGTTTGCCTCTAGGAGGTATTTCACAGCAAATGCCCAAGTGCAGCCTCAAAGCCATGGACCAAACCACCCAGAGAGTACCATACAGTAGTGTCTACCTTAGCACCCTGTGGCCTCAGTGTCATGGTCTAGTTAGTGTAGGTAGCTGCCTGCTGGAGGGGTGAGCATCTCTTACAGCACATTCAGGGTGGCAGTGCTCTGGGTCCTTCCACACTTTCTTTTACAGGAACGCTCTGTGCACAGGCAGGTCCTGACAACAGACACCCTGATAAGAAGACAGAGTGATGGATACCAGCTGTCTTTGAGTTGGTATTGGATTTGGGATCTGACGTCCCATTTCCCTGCCTCCACCTTTCTCCTCTCCCTTTATGTTCTGGTGGAACACTGGGGAACACCTCTACCTACCATCTGTGTTAAGGCCCAGCACACCTCAGTCCCAATTATTTCCCCAGGGCAAATAATTAACAGAATCGTACCCCAGCACACCCCACAGTGCTCATGGGACTGTAGTCAGTGTGCAGTGCCCAGGCTAGCTCAGGACAACTTGGTTGCCTCTTATTTCTGGGTGTGGGTCCAAGAGCCTCTTTGCCATGATAAAACCTGTTTCTGGGTTTGTCCAGCTGATCCTTGCCTGCATAGGAAAGCCCACAGCCAGGCCACCCCAGAGCTGGGACTCACTCCATATCATCCCCCATTCACCCCCCTCCATCCACACACACCCAGCCCATGGCTCCAGGGCTCAGGCGCCGATTCCTGCAAAGGGAGCGGTTTGCCATGTAATTGCTCTGCCAAGCCTCGAAGCCCGCAGGCTGTATGTCTCCTCTGGGGTTTTACAAGCTGTCCAGCAGCCAGGGCCGGTGGGAGCTGGGCAGGGTGGTGTGGGATGTGTCAGAGCTACTGTCAGCCAGCTGAGGCTCAGAAAGTCAGCACAGAACTATTCGTGAATCTCACTTTATAGATACAGGGCGTACCAGGCAGACCTCAGTGACAGACACTGTTTCCACCCCAGGAAAGGCATGGCTTTCCTGCAGGGGTGCTTCAGGTCTCTCTGTGCCCCCCCACTGCAGGTCATCTGGGAAAGCTGGCTGGTATTTAGCAGGATTTAAAAGCTGAGCCAAGCTGTAAGGTGTGTCCTGCTCTTGGCTGGGAATCCCACTGCCCCAGGACTGGCACTGGCCCTGCTGTTGTCATACACTGGTCTGGATGATGCCATCTCTGAGCCCAGCCTGAAGAAAGTCTCATGGCAAGGAAAGCCCCTAAACCTGTCCATGCATTGCGTTCCCCTCTGTCAGGATCTGGCCCTGGGTGGGTGTCCAGCCTGCACCAAGGAGCCACAGAGGACAATTTGAGCTGTGTACTGGTGCACATCCCTCAATCCCCCAGAGCATCAGTATTCTCAGCCACCACTGGGCAATCATCCCCCTTCACTGATGGGCTCACTTAGGCAGCCCTCAGCCCTGCCATAGAGATACCATAGCCCCCATCAACCTCCCAGGTAAACCATTAGCATCTCTGCTGAGGCCCAAGTTAGCACTACCTGGACTGCAGGTCACCCATCAGGGCCAGGAGAGAGCATCACCCCATGCCCTGCAAAGCCAAGGCACTTGAGAACTTGTCACCAGAGTTTGGCATTGAATTGACATTGTATAAGACAGCAGGACCTCATCCTTAGGGAGCAGAGATGTGCTGGCTGGGCCACAGAACCAAGGTGCCTCTGTCACTGCAGGCAAGGGATGATGAGCAGGGCTCTGCCTGGCAGCTGATGTCAAGGACCTGCCTCTGCTTTCCCAGGCACTCGAGTGGTGTTTGACCAGCTCACAGATGTACAGAAACTTTGTTTGCTGTTTAGGGGTGCAGACCCTACTGAGCTGATGGGAGAGGAAGGGTGTTCATGCAGATTTACAGAATGGTTCTTGTTAAAGTGACAGCTTCCCTGTCTGCCACCACCTCATCCCCAGGACACTCCTGGGGGCTCCTGCACCCAGCCTTGCAAGCCTGCCTTGCAGCATTATATCTGTCTTTGTGGACATCCTCTGTTCCTGCCTGGGGTGGAGGAGGAGGGAAGCAAGCCCATGGAGGAGGCAAGACACAGAAGTCTCCACAGGCAGTCACTCTGTCCCAGCCCAGGACACACTGCTGACGTGCACAGCTTATGCCCAGCCATCCCAGGCATGCCCTTGATGTGGTGTCACACTTGTCCACCCCACACTGTCACCTGCCTGCTCTGGCATCCTTACAGCCTGGTACCTGCTGGGGGAAAATGAATGTGTGTGTGCATGGTGCATCTGTAGGGAAAAGTTCCCATCCTCTATGCTTAATGAAAAGAGCCCAGGTGCTGTTTGTGCAGCCCAGTCACCGCAGCTCACAAAAGAGGTTCCTTGAGCCAAGCACCCAACCACTGGGATCCAGAGATGCCCATATCTGACATTGGCATCTGGGACAATAGGCTGGATGGAGGGATAGTGATACCCTTGTTGGCCCCTCAGGAGAGCTTTACCCTTGTGCAATAGATGTAAACCTGGGGCTTTTCTTGATGCAAAAATGCTGGGCTTTCTCCCATCATCTACAAGCCTAAAGCATGGAGCAAAGCAGATCACAGAATCAACCAGGTTGGAAGAGACCTCCATCAAGTCCAACCAATCATCCAACCCTATCTAATCAACTAGACCATGGCACTAAGTGCCTCATCCAGGCTTTTCTCAAACACCTCCAGGGACATCGACCCCATCACCTCCCTGGGCAGCCCATTCCAATGGGCAATCTCTCTTCCTGTGAGGAACTTCATTCTAAGATCAAGCCTAAACTTCCCCCTGCACAGTTTGAGATTTTGTCCTCTTGTTCTGTCGCTGGTTGCCTGGGATGCAGAGGCTGACCATGGGGGACTGCATGGAGGCAAAGGCAGGGAGCTGCGCTTTGGCCTGGGACAAATACAGGGTGAAATGACCCAATCTGCATTTGAATAGCCAAATCCAGGGCTGCACCCATGGGGCAAGCCGCAGGCTCACTGTTCTGGCCAGCCTTGGAGCGCCAGCGGGTGCTGGTGAGCATGGCAGTTAGGTCCAATGGCTGCGAGGCTGGAGCATGGGGAGCTGAGGCTGGGGCCGGTGGGCTGGTGTGGCTCCCTGCCTGGTGGGGTTTCTTTCTATGCAAATGCCTGGGAACAGCTGCCCTGCCGGCGTGACTCATTTCCTGCTCTTGTGTCACATTCTGGTCAGGCCAGTTTGGCAAAGGCTTTCTTCTCTCCTCTGGCTTCTCCTCCTTCTCTCTCCCACTGCCGATGGCTGGGATGTGCATTCACCGAGTCCCTGGCAGGATGAGGCAGGATTTTCAGGAAACTGCGTCAAAGCCACAAACCCTCCATATATATATATATATGTATGTATAAAACCCCAACCAAGCAAAAAACATAGTACAATTTTCTTCATTTTTTTTTCTGGCTTTTTTTTTGAGCACAAGGGAGATTGGAGGCCAGCTGAGTTCCACTGCTCTTCCTCCAATTGGGATGGCTGCAGATGAGACTCAGCAAGAGCTGTAAAAGTTTTGCTGGGCAGCTGAGAAGAAAAAAAAATGCAGGGTCTAATTTTACCCTCTGCTGCCAGTCAGAGAGGTGCTGCTGGAGCCAGGCTGCCAGCGGGCAGTCTTTAACAGGGGTAAGCGTCTGAGGAAGCTGCTAGCCCTGGCGTTTGCCTGGCATTTCTTATTCCTCAGCAGTGCTTCAGGGCAGCCTCACCCCTGTGCCCTGAACATTTGACTGGCCGGGGTTAAAAGTAACTCTTAATGGGGCCGGGAAGGATTGCTAGCAAGTGCTCTCAGACCCCAGCATTGTGGGCTCCCACTGTAGGTCAGGGCAGGGGAAGGAGATGTGTGGATTGAATCCTTCAGCTGTCCAGGCTGGCGCTGCCCAAAGACCAGGCTGTGCCACAGGTAGAAAATTCACTTTCTGAGGCATTTACCTCCTGGTCTGTGTTGTAGCTCTGAGGCCAGGCTTTACAGTCTGCTGGATGGCCATGCAAGCCTTTGTGCCCCAGGGCTCTTCTTCACCTCTGCCTCGTGGTGCAGGGTCCAATATATTTCCCCCTTTGCTGCCCGTGAGGCTACAGCGGAAAGCAGTAGCCCCTTGCCTGGAGCCTGTGACTTGCCCCATTTCTCCCTCTGCAGCAGCCCTTTCCCCTGTGCAGTGAGCTCTGGCACAGCATCCCACACCGTAGCTGGGCAACTGCCTGGTAGGAAGATGGAGCTCCTCAGTGCTCCGAGCCCAGCAATGAGCTTGGGGACATGAAGCTGCCAGCCCCAGTGCAGGGGCTGGGGACCAGTCCCCTCCCAGGCTGAGGTGTAACCTTTTTTCAGTTTTCCCTCTAGAGCAGTTTCTCAGCCTTCCTCTTCCTTTTCAGCATGCTCCCTGCAATTAAAGCCAGCTGCAGCCAAATGACCCAGTGTCACACACATGCTAAAAAGACCCCTGCCAGGCAGCTACTGAGCTTTCTTTTGAAGAGCAGAGCATCTGCCACCACCATGCCCCATGCAACCCCCAAACCTTCAGTCTCCAACGCCCCCAAGTCCCACAGCGTCGTTGATTCCCTGCTCGGTGCCGACAGGGGAAACTAAGGCAGTGTGAGGCCAGAGGCTCAACCCAGAGCTGCAGCCTATGCACTGCCCACTGCCAGGACTCGCCTGAAAACCAGGAAGTCTGTTTGCCCACAGTAAAGGGAAAAGCACAAGGGTATCAGTGTAAATCAGGTCAGGAAGCATTGCTAATAAACTGTCACTCCTGGTTGTGTAATGGGAGCAATTATGGGTTTAGGTCTTGTTAAGACACCAGGAAGGAAAACACGGTCTGTCTGAGGGTAGGAGGAGTGTAATGGCAAACAAAAAAGGAGGGTCCTGTTGACAGAAGGATGAAGCTGCCCTCGAGTTGGAGGCGTTTCCGTCCTATCCTGGTGCATCAGCAGCCTGGGGCTTGGATTGACTCCCATGCAGGGGAGACGCAGGGAGTGGGTTCCCAGCTCTCCCTGTGCTCTGCTCCTTCTTCTTGGAAACCAAGATCCCCAGGGACTCAAGGCAGGCAGTTTTAGCCCCTCTAAAATTCCTGGTCCTTGATCTATCCTCCTCAGCTCAGCATTTAGTACCTGATGTTCCCACACAGTCCTTCCTTGGAGTCCATCAGGGACACATGGGTAGCAGGGTCAGTGCTGGAAAGCCTGGGAGAAGTGTCCAAGCTCTTCTTCACCTGTGTGGCCACCGGCAGCCCTTCTGTCCCCTGTGAGCAGCCAGGCTCTCCCTGCTGCCCACTGCACCACTGGGCAGCACATGCCTCTGCCCATCCCTGCCTTTCACTGAGGTAGCCCTGAACCTACTGGACAGGTCTCTCCCAGGATATTTGGAAGGATGCTTGGATGGTGGCAGAGGTCATCCAGACCTCAGCCAAAATAAACATAGGGCTCTCCATGAGCAAACCCCCAGGGCAGGAGCACCCACACCCCCTCCATGGAGGCTCTCGGCGTGAATCTGGCCCATACACATTTCAAAGAAGGGGCTGGGGTGGCCAGCAGCCCGGGTTAGCCTTTAACCACCCAAAACGTGGCACAGAGGGAGAGGAAATTCTTGAGGCATCTATTAACGTAAAAAGAGTCATACTTTACATTCGGTCCCACTTATGTCTTATAAATGATTACCGCACCTTTTAATAAATGGTTAATCAAGTGTTAGAGTCCAAACAAGTTGATGGGTTGCTTATTACCACAGTTTATAACCTTTTATGAATGCCTTCTGTTGATGTACTTATAAACATCCATACCACGTACTTCTCATGTCTTGACATGTTGATCACATCTGTTCAGAGTTTATTAACCCTTGAGCTGCTCACTAACGGCAGAGCGTGAGGGATCCCTCTAGTTATCCATACCAATCCGTGTGGCTCAGGGACACACTCCTGTGCAGGAGGTGCTGGCCAAGGGGCAACCTGGCCAAGCTTCTTCACCTGAAAGAGGTTCAAAACGAGTGAGGAAGTGAGTTGTCAGTGGGATGTTGCTCTTGTGGCCGGGAAGGTTTTGTTATTACCAGGGAAAAGAGCTGAGGGAAGTCTGTAGCAGATTCTTCCTTTCTTGAAGGCATTGAGCTGAAAAAAGGATATTGTCCTGGACTGCTCACTTGAATCCAACCCACCAGTTACTGGGCTCAGCGTGAGAAGAAGTGGGTGAAATTCTCTGCCCTGCAAACATGGGAGGTCAAATGGGATGATTTAATGGACTCTTCTGGCCTGGAAATCCATGGAAACATCCTTGGCGGTCGTCGTTCACACACAGCCGAAGCCCCCCTCGCGTCATCTTGCACATAGTGAAATGAGACTCTCAATAAGCTGAATAATCAGAAAACAATTTTCCAATAAAAGCGTCCCCCAAAATCTCCTTTTAAGGCAAGGATTGGGATCCCCACCGCCGAGCATGTTCCCAACACCTCCCATTATTGTTCAGCTGTCTGTACCGGGGCCGGGCAGGCTGCCATGCCGCCCCACACTCACAGGGATGCTCCCTGCTGCATGGCCCAGTCAGCCCTCCTGCTTCTGAGCCCTTTTGGCCTTGATTTTTTCCCCCTTTGCCAGATACTTCAGATAATTTTCCTGTTCAAAGAGCATGGAGGGAATATGAGGTGCCCCAGTCCTGTATTTGCTCCAATGTATTAACAGCCAGGGAAGAGATTTGTGTATGAAGCAGACAGGAACAGTCCCAGCTCAGGCAGGAAGCTGGCTCTCCCTGGTTGCCTCAGCCTCAGCCACTCCTGGAGTTTTTTTAATATGAAACTATGCTTTCCCCTTTGCTTCCCAGTGCTCAGCCCCTCTGGAGTAGGTACCCTATCTCCAGCAGCAGGAGCATCTCCAGCATGGGATAACCTCACTCTGCTGGAGTGTGGAAAGCCTGAGGAAATGTGAGTGATGGGAAAGGGCAGTAAAAATACTTTTCCCGTTGGAAAAAAACAACAAATCAAACCTGAACGAGGTTATTTGTTGCCCCCCCCCCCCCCCGGCAAGCTGCAGCAGCAATGGCTGCTGCCTGAAATAAATTCACAGGCAGCATGTCCCTGCTGCAGGTGAGCGGTGTGGGGACAAGGGGACAGAGCCTGCACTGCCTGTGCTGCTGCGGCCTGCCTCATTGTGCTGCTTTAATTAGCATGAATGATGAGGTGCCAGGGCAAGACGGGGCCATTTTTTTCTCCAAAGCAAACTCTGCTTGACAAAGGGAACAGTTGCTCTGAAAGATATTTGGAGAAGCCAGAGGTTTTGGGTGTGCTGCGGTCTCCCGAACAGGGAGCCGGAGCATGCAGGAGGCTTCCCTGCGGAAGCCGCTGCCAGGGCGGGGCCTGCCCTTCCCCGCCCGTTTCCCTGTACTGGAAGGTGAGGCTGTGGCTTGCAGCGGGATAAGGATGCTTGCCAGCTACCTGCCATCCCTGAGGCTAGCTGTGGGGTAGAGGGGTGCTTAGTCTATATGTGGGGGAGGTAGCACTACCCGCCCCAGCCTGGCTGCTTCAGGCCCCTCTCTGGTTACGATTTGGCCATGGGGCCCCCAGGAGTGCAGGGTGTTAATGTGTCAGGTCCTGCGCGCTGGGGTGTGCTGGGAGCCTTTCCTCCACACTGAGGTGCTGCCGCAGCCGGCAGTGCCATGAAGGCCGGCAAGTGAATCAGCAAGCTGGAGAGAAACAAGGCAAAAAGAGGAGAAAAACAAAAATCCCAAGGGAGCTTGTGTGCCCATCACCCATTAATCCATGTTTCTGGCTGCTGCATGCTGGACCGTCCTTGTGGTCCAAATGGGCTAAAGCATGGAGAATCCTACCCTCCCAAAACTACACCATGGACTTGGGGCACATGACAACAGAATCAACATGCTGCAGAGGTGATGCTATGGGCAGAAGTTCAGGGTTCAGGGCCATCCCTGGGTGCTCAAACCCAGCACAATCAGCAGCCACAGTGGCTCTGCTCTGGGCAGGGGGCAGGCAGGGCTGTGGGGAATTGCCCCTTCATCCTGCCCTGTCTCCCTTCTTGCCCCACAGGTACACCCCCTTCCTCACTGAGGTTCCCAGGCACTGCCACTCACTTTTCAGATGGGAAACAAGCCCCAACTCTCCTTCCACACTCAAAAAACCCACAACAAACCAAAAGGAGAGAAATAAACAAACAAACCCTTCCCTCTCCTGGCTTGGCATCTGCTTGCAGCTTTTCCATTATTAATTAGAGAAGCTGCCAGCATTATTAGCAGCAAACCACCCCTAATGAAGTTCAGAGCCGCAGATCCAGGAGGGGCTCCCAGACACCACTTTTCAGAAACCTTAATTAAATTCACTGCCCGAAGGTGCTTTCAACTGGGGTGGAGGCAGAGCAGCGAGGCTGCCTGATCTGGGCATGGCTGAGCCATTGGAGGGGCTAGAGATGAAGGGTGACCGTGGGAGGACACCTTGTTCTGCCACTGCCCCAGGGACACCCCATCTCTCTAGCTTTGGGGTGAACCAAAGGTCTAGCTGAGATGTGCCACTGCGAAGTGGGTGCTGCCTGGGCATCGCAGGGATGGCAAAAATGGATCATTTAATTAATTAACTAATTTAGCCAAGTGGTCAGCAGCGAGGGTTCTCAGCATTATGCAAGCAGTGGGGTCCTTGGCTGGTCCCAGCTGTGCAGGGACCAGTGTGCTTGCAGGGATGTCCTAGCAGGGTGGCCCTGCGTTTGCAAATGCTGGCAATTCAGCTCTCACACCTCTCCCTTGTAACCCTTCCGCCGCATACAGTGATCTCCCTTCCCCTCCTTATATTCCACCCTTCTTCTATCTGACCTGAAAGGAATTTATTACAGAGGGGTGTAAAAAGATTACTGCAAAATCGTTCTGCGTTACTGGGAAATCATTGCAACATTAGCTCAGTAATATTTTTTCATAAGTGTTTGCTGTGTCTCTTCTCTGGCAGATTCGGTCTCTGCACGCACATCCACTCCCCCGCAAAGCTCGCTGGATCCAAGAGGTGCTTGGCAAAGGACAGGAGTGTGAACCTGACCCAACACTCACCCTGGCTCCCTCCTTCCCGCGCTAGCAGATGAAGTTACCATTGCTTGGCCGTCCGGCTGCGTCCTCCAACCCACGTGCAAGCACTCCCCATCCTGGCTTGTCCAAGCAGCATGGAAAACCCTGGCTGTCGGGGAGCTTGGGCTGCCTTGGCTCAAGGAGTTTTGCCAGTGGAGAATCCTGCACCTGGCAGGGTCTGGGACTGGCTGTTTTGCTGATTTTTTGGGGGGGGAGGGAAAGGGAGATCCCTTTCTCTCCCGTGCCAGCACTTGGCAACAGACCCCACTCTCCCAGGGCTGGGGTGGGAGATGACGCTGCTGAGGAGGTGAAGGGGCTGCTGAGGAGGTGAAGGGGCTGCTGAGGCAGCCGTGGGGCCAAGCAGCAGGCAGGCAGTCCGCCCTGCTCAGCTGCCTGCAGAGAAGGACACCAACAATTCTGCAAATAACGTTTAATGCACTTAGAATACACGAGAGGAAAAAAAAAAAACCAATCCAAACCAAACCAAACCAAAAACGTTTAGTGATTCACAAAAATATTACAAAAAGCCCCGTGCAGGTGAAACACACCCAGCACGGCAGTAACAATGTAGGAATTTACATTAGAAACTAATATAAAATATTTAAAAACCTCTGCTAGTTTAGCTTTCCAAATTTTTTTTGTTTGTTTTAATTTTATTTTATTAAAAAAAAAAAAACCAAAACAACCAACAAAAAAGGAGGAGAGGAAGGGGGGGGAAGAAAGGCCATCTACGAGGTACTGATAGGTCGGCGGTAGAAACGCAGGCTCCTTCCAGCCCTGTCGGTAGTGTCCTTGGGCTCCTCGCTCGACACGACCCCGAGCACACAGACCGCACACACTGGCACACACACACATACACACACACACACACAGAGAGAGCTGAACTACAGCAAGGTTCACCTCTGGGCCACGAGGGCAGCCCCCCCAAAGGGCAGGGTTTGCTGCAGTCCCAGTTGCCTCATGCATCCCTTGCCCTGGGAAGCTCGCCTTTGCTCTAGGTTTGACAGAAACCAGCCAGCATACAGAACAAACAGTGTCCCCAGCGAGCTGCAAACCCTCCAGCTCTTCTCAAAGAAGGGGGAAAGCCATCGTGTCCAGCCTGGGCTGGACAAGAGAAGAGTTTTGAATGACTAAACTTGGGCTTGGAGTGTGACCAAGGCCAAACACAGAGCACTGAGCCTCCAGGGCTGGATGGGTGCAAGGAGCATACCTGCTCAGGTGCCAGGACACCGGTACAAGCCCCCAGCAAAATGCTATCTGCTTCCATAGGGCTGCAAACTGCCACTCTGAGGAAAGCCAAAAGCCGAGAACAAAAGGGCTTGGGGCCCCCCAGCCTATGATCAGTCACTGCCAGGATGACATGGCCACTCACACCCATCTCCCTTTTCTCTGCCCCCGCGGGTTTTGCAGCCCGCTTGCTGCTGCAGGAGGAACAGTGCAAGAGCTTCGTCGCCAGCACCACAAAGTCCTCCTGCGCCCATCCTGCCTGCGGCATTGTCAACACACGCCGCGTTTATGTAGGACCTACCGCATACGGCGACAGCTCGGTCCCTCCCACCCTCTCTGCTCGTGCAGCAGAGGGTTTCCGGAGCTGCACTTTCGTTGCAGTTGGGCCCCAGGGAAAGGAACAAAGGAGCCATTTTCATCTCCTGCCTTGCCGGGAGTGGAGGGAGAGGGCGAGAGAAAAGACCAGTGTTTGCAAAACACAACAATCGGCAGGAAATCTTCCTCCGGCTTTTTGAGGTTGGGTTTTTTTTCCCCTCACTCTTCCTCTCTTTTTTTGAGGAGGGAAGGCACAGTGTCAGGACAGTTTAAAAACAACCAGACACTGGCCAGCCACATCTGCCATGTGCAGCCCTTTCTGGGCTGATGTTCCTCTCCTGCTATCCGTGCCCTATGAGCTGAGTGGTGAATGATGCCGTGGTCTGTCAGTGAGGGACAGGGAAGGGGCTTCCTTCACAGGAGACTGGAGATGATGTTTCTGAACCGATGTGCCACTTACGATGATTTTCTGGTGTGTCAGCGATTTGGGGGGAAACTGAATCACGGTAAAAACGAAGCCCTATACACGACAGGTTCACTGCCTGACAGAGACAGGTCAGCAAGGGGCTGGGTTTATGACACGTGTGCAACCTCAGGCTTACTCTCCATTTGAAATTTTGGACTAGTGTCAAGCACAGGGGATCAAAACAAAACAAGAAAAGAGAAGCAGCAGGCACTCCACAAGAGAAGGAACGTTATAAAAATAGTGAGTTGCTACAGAGCTTGTTAAAAACCGCCACAGTCCCAAAGACCTGGAACTCAGCTTTAAAATCTTGGGAGGTGAACCCTGCCAGCAAACGTGCATTTTGAGATTGTTGTGGATACAGCTTGGCTGCTGCACAGGCGGCGCTTACCGATAGGGACAGATGCACAGAAAGGGATTCCTGGGTGCTCGATAATTCATCTGGTCTCGTAGCTTTGCTCACAGGGGTAACTAAGGCACAATATATATTCTAAACAGAGGGCAGTCACATAGAGGACCAAGTTCCCACGAGGTGGAAGGGTTCCTATAGTACTGAACCTCCTCACCGGTGGTGGTGTGTGGGCCGAAGCCCAAGACTTCATACAGTGGAGCCACAGGACACAAGGCTGTGCAGTAGGCTAGGGGAACATCAGGCACATGGGGCTAAAGATTTACCTCTGGCCTGAAGGTCTGTGGATCTTTCCTTCTCATCTGACATGATGCTGCCTTGCCCTGGCCAGAAACAAGCTGGTAAAGCAGGTCATGGACTCTAGATGCCTACCTAGGAGAAGGGAGTAGCCATCAGGACACATAAACAGCTGAGCAGCCGCAATCTGACGCTGACATATTGTCTAACCCACTGTCCTGCAAAGCATGCAGACAGCCAAACATTTTCCAGTGAAGCAACTGAGAAAGATGAGGAGCTAAGGGGACATTTGACAAAGGGAAGAGATGGCAGGTGAGCAATAAAGCTTGCTTAGTGACCAGCCTGGAGGGTCTCACAGGGGCAGCAGAGCACAAGCTCCACTCCTCACCCTGATCAGAATAACAAATGAGACTGAAGCAGCCTCTTGCCATTCCCCAGCTTTGACTCAACCTCAGATGTAGCTAACACAGCCACCTGCAGTCTCTACCACCAGCGATGGGTACAGGCCAGAATGTGAGCATGTAGTGAGGCTGTGTGGCTGGCTGCTTGCATTTGTGCAGGACTTCAGTGGGTTCTGTCATAGAAATGAGGTCTTGCCTGCCGTGATCCCTTGCTGCACTGAGGCCCTGATGATTCTCACTTTGGTTTCTAGCTTCCCTGCACCTGCATTACCTCCCCTTACAGCGCCTGAGATGCACAAGGACTGTGCTGCCTTGAACAGGCCTGAGCTGCAGTTGCAGGAGGGAGGTTGCTAACCTGCTTCCCCACCACACAACCTCTCCCCAGCAATCTATCCCCTCCGAGCCAAGCATCGCTTTCAACTGTTTTTGTTAAAAGCTACACCCCCTAAATGTATCTACTGCCTGCAGATGAAAAACAACACGACCCCCACTTCTTCAAAGACCATTTGATGACCTGATGGTGTCATTTCAAAGGCCATCCAGGAGCAACTGAATATTTGAAGTGAAGAGCTTCAGAATATAATTCCAAATCACTGTTGGCAAATCTATGTACAGTAAACCCAATATATCAATCCATCCTCAAAGTCATGATACACAGCAGGAACCCCCTATCCAAGCCACTGGAAATATCACTGCAGGTCACACCAGCTACAAGAGCGACTGCTCTGCTCAGATTGCACACATTTTAATACTGAAACTGCATGTTCCTTCTCCTGTTTTTAATTACAAGTTGAGAGGAAGAGCATTTGAGACTTCTCTTGATTCAGAACTGCTGTCACATGTTGGATTTTCCAGGCATTGTGGGTCTGCCATAAGGCTCTCCATCTTTGGAAATATCCCTCTTGACCTGCATTGCAAGATTTCTCCAGGAGGGAGAAACCCTGTACTCACTGCTTCTGAATTGTGTTAATTTCCATCCAGATCACTATCTTTAGCCTACAGAAGCCTCACAGGTTTTGCTTTCATACAATCCTGCTTCAGACCTTCCACACAAATCTAGAGCAAATCAGCACCAGTGGACCTACCACCTCAGCAGCCCTGGGCTAGAAAAATACCACAGCATTTATTAACACTGATGCATTTCCCTTTTCCAAACTGCTTGCTCACTAAAAGACAAGGGTTTCTTTTCCATTTCCTTCACACACAGGCATGTCCTCTTGTCCCAAGATGAAAACATCCAAACTTGAGATCTCATTTATTTGCCAATGAGTAAGCCTTTGGCATGGTTACAAACTTGATGTGAATCAGGGAAGGGGAGGTCCTGTTGGTGCACAGCTCTTCACGATACTGAGCAACAGGCAACTTTCTTATTGTTAGGTAACTGTTGAGAGGCAGCGACGTGACCTTGGAGCTTAAGGGCTGACTTTCACCAGTTTCTTTCTTGGAATTGGTCTAACAATAAGACAGAGATTTCTATTTTAGCAGCTATTTGTCTAATATTTGTCTCCTTAACTAAATAGGAAGATTTCATTTCCTTCCCTTCCAACCTTCCCCTCAATTGTTATCTGGCTACCAGCAAAGATCTGTGAGAAAGTGTCTCAGAAACAGAGAATTCTGGTGTGCCACCTGTTCATAACTCAAATACACAGAACTATATATAAATACATGAGATGGAACAAAAATACACACACACACAGAGGAGGATACTGGGTGGGTTTTCAAATGCATTCAGTGTCCTCCCTCTGAAGTCAATGAAAACCCAACCCAGAGCATCTGATGAGAGTAAATATGGTGAGGAAAACATACACATGAGAAAGGCAGAACTGGTGCACAAGCCAGCTTGGAGGAGGTGCTTTGCCTGCATACAGCATTGCATCCCAACTGTGAAGGCTCAAGCAGTTCATAGGGCAGGAGGTCCTAAGCTTGCCAGATGTGTGTCAGAACCTAGAGAGGGTCTGATGGACTTCTCTCTGCCCTGCACTGATCTCTACAGGTACTGCAACAACTGACCTTTCAAATGTCCCTTCTCCACTAAGATGGGAATTTTAAGCTCCTTTTAATGAGAGCTAGCATCTGGAAACAAGGAAGAGCAGCCAGCATCGTGGCAAGGGGCCAGCTCTGCTGCAGCACCCCCAGCTAGCTCATGCAAGAACAGCCCATGGGCTACTGTTGGAGATGGCTTTTGGACAAACTGCAGTTGCTGCCCTTGCCTTTTTTCCCCAACTACCACAATCATCTGTTTGTTCACAGTTTTGCAGTGGGACACTTGGACGTGCCAGTTTTGAAGGTGGACTGGTACATTTTCATGCCACTTTCTCACCCATGCTGTCCCCTGCATATACATCTCCAGCGCAGAAGGGATACTTAGTACTAAGCAGGACAATGAACAATGAAAACTGGCCAGGAGATCCCACAGATGAATGCAGTCTGCCACAGCACAGCAATCACTCTGGCTGGCACATGCAGATATCTGAAAGTTTGTTCTTTCGCAGCAGGATTTTAAAGATGATCCTCTGAGTTCAGACAAAATGACAAACTCATTTACATGTAAATTGCTTTCATAGCTTTGCAGAAAGGAAGGTTCTGCCGAGCGGTGTTGGACCCTGCACTTGGCCTGCCTCAGATTATAATATAACAACAATTATAATAATACAAATACTACTTGGTACACAAAGCACGCCCTCCCCTGCAAACCCTGGCATGCTTCGGTAGGTCCTACAGTCCTCTAGTCAATAATCACCCTTTCTGCACAGAGAGACATTGAGTGACTTGCCTGAGGCCACAGAGGAATTCTGTAGCAAGTCCAAGGAGAGCTTTGTGGCTCCTAGCTCTGCTTCTTGACCAACATTAACCACCCTCAAATCTATGCAAAAAACATCAAAGCTGACTATGACAGGAAGAAATTAAATCGGAAAACAAGCAAAAAAAACAACCCTGGGGTAACTGTGAGGCCTCCTGGACTTTGCTGTTTGATCAGGAGTTAAGTGTTAAAAGCTTTTGTTATACTTTTATTACGATCACACAGCAGTTGTGCATAAACTGCCAACTTATCTGGCAGGGAGAAAGGGGTGGAAGAAAAGATGCACCTCCCCTGACAAGGAGTGAAGAGTTTTGTCACTAGAAGACAATGGGCAGAGGAAGGCTCAGGAATCCACATCAGAAACGACCTGCAATAGCAGCAGGGGGTAAAGCCTGCTGTGGTTTGCTGCAACATAGCCACAGGGTTCAGCACCTCGATGTGGAAACAGCCTGACCCTGCAGAGACCATCTACTTTCCATACCACATTTTACTCCAAGGAGAAAGCCACAGGGATATATAGAGAGGGTCTTCTCAAACAGATTTTGATGCTCTCTACAGTTAAAAATCTATCTGAAAGCAGGGGCGTTAGCAACAAGAGCCACCACAGAGAGGCTAGAGGGGAAAGTAGAGCTGCACTAGGGCACAGCTCTGCTGGAACAGGAAGAACAGTTGGCTTCACTGAGGCTCAGTCTCCTCTGCAATGCCAGGGCAGCAGACATCTCTATTTCATATGCTTTCGAGCAGTCCTCTGGATCCTGCAGAGCTGCTGAAGTTGTCCCTGTGAACAAATAGTCCTTTCTAGCTTCTCAAATTCTGTACAATAGCAAGGAAAAAATACTTGACAGTATCTCTTTAAAGATAAACACACTGTAAACAGGAGATCTCCCCCGCCCCGGTAGCTTTCTTCCTCCTGCTTGTGCAAAACCAGAGGTTGTGACCTTCCCTGGGGTTCAGGCACAAGGACAGGATGCGGAGAATAAAGTTGCCTCTGTTTGCAGTGATACCATAGCTAATAGCACCAAGACCAACACTTAAAACATGCCTAATTTGAGGGCAGGGAGGATCTGGGTTTGTTTTTCTTGACTGAACTAAAAAGTTCATCTTTAAATCTGTTCAGCTTCAAGCATGTGAGCTTTTGGCCTCCTTTAAACAAGGGAAATACCATTCTGTTTCTGAAAAGAAAAAAATCCCAAAATCATAGCACATGGAAGAACAGTTCTGCAGTCAGTAAAAGTTTGGCTAACAAAAGGACTCCAGAGTCACGTAAAGAACATTTAATCCATGGATTATAGGCTCGCACCTGGCAGAAACGCATGTGTAAATACAGGCGTGCAGAGCGCCTACACCCTGGGCTAAGGCAGAGGGGAGTTCTGTAGCTAGGAGAGAGAAAGGGCTCTTACTACTAATTTTCATAGTTAAATATTCCTCACTCGCACTCACACATACGCAGGCTGTTCCCAGTGAGCTCAGCCTTGGGAAGGGTAAAGGAAAGGGCTCAGTTCGGTCTGGGCTGGTGCTGAGTAGCTCCTCTTCTGTTTGCAGTGGTTGTGCAGCGAACTCTTTTATTTGCAGGCAGAGTTTTTACTGCATTAATTATCCTGTGAGTCACTGGGTAATGGACAGTAACTTGGCTCTCCCAGTTGTTACAAGGGTGCAATTCAGCTCTAATGCAGTGGGTTGTCGAAGACGGCATCTGGCAAGATGGAAACTTTCAGTTTCTTTTCAGGCCAGCTGTACTCCTTTGGAAGTTTGAACTGCAAGACAGTAAAGAGAAACTGTTCATGTATGTCGTTGCAACCTGCACAGAAAAAATAACATCACTGCAAAGGCAAGGCAGCCCCACATTGTTGTTATTGTTTTAAACAAGAGGCCACTAAGAAAACAACAACATTTCCCCATCAGTGTGTTTTGGACAGCAGTGGACATTAGATAATGTGGCCTGTGCCTCAGCTGCCAAAGTAAAGTTCTGAGATGTCAGCTCAAGCGCTGTTTATTTCATCAGATGGATTCTGGAGGGTTTCTGCTCTCACCACCAATTCCCCTCCCCCTCTGAAAATTTGCAGCCCAAGTATCTGCCCTCCTACCTGACCCTGTCCCTTTCATTTCACCTACCCCAGCCCCCAGAGCCCTCCACTGGCTTTAAAGGGAGACTTTCAAACTCCTCCACATACAGGATGGGATGTGAGTTAGCATGGCTCTGGCAGGTGACAGGCTTCCAAATGGCAGCTGTCTCCAGGAGGGCAAACTGTGCTGCCCTGGCTGGGCACTTTTGCTCCAACCCTACCTATCTCTGGTACAGCACTTTTGCTCCAACCCTACTCTATCTGGTACAAAGGCTTTGCAGAGTGTCCCTACCATGCCTCATACCCACACAAGCACTTGGCTGCTCAGACTGCTTTGCAAACAATGACTGAAGCACAGGGAATGGAGATTTGCCCCAGTCTGGTTTACACAGCACTGTCTCTGGCCGGTGTTTCCCAAACAAAGCATTGGTCCCATTGATGGGCAGCTCCAGGGCAGTCAGCATCAGGATGGGAAGTCACCCCAATGTCTCTAATCCCAAATACAACCATGTAGGGACAGAGCTCCTAACCCTTCTCACAACCACTTCTGACCATGACCCATACATTCACATAAGTCTCTCAAAACCAGCTCAGTGCAGGGTGTGGGAGGTGGGAGTAGAATCTCCTAGGCTGTCAGTCTGCCCCACCCACAGTTGGATGGCAACCCGTTCTGCAGAGTCCCAGAACCCAGACTGAGGGTCCAAAACACCTGGGGACAACTCTAGAAGCCAGTCTGCAGGATCATTCTGGTTTTAAAACTTGGCTGCAACCGTAGTGTAGCACCATTTGACAACCTGATGGAACTCCCAAGGAGGAGTCTCACCAGGATCCTACACCAGCAGCAAGAACCTGACCTGGAAGCAGCCAATTCAGAATGGTTACAGACACAGTGGTCCTCTTCTGAGAGTCTCCTCGGACCAAGGCCAGCAGTGCTGTAAGCTTCCCAGAGTCTATGTGAATTAGAGAGTTGGTGCATGGGGACAGTGACCTGCAAATCACCCATTTTTATTCAGTTATTTATCTTCTTTTCCATAAGCACCCTACTTCTGAAGGACATTAACACCAACTCACTGGCAGATTCCTGCTAAAGGAGATCCCCTCCAGCTGTCTGTTCCACATCAAGGGTGGCTTTAACATAAATTGATTCCTGACCTTGCTCCATTTGCAGTTGTGTATGAGGATAACCTGCAGTTGGTACCCACTGACCTTAGGCTGGTGGTTCAGGGTCTGACCCATGATCTGGGGGCACAGCAGGAGGATCTTCCAGGATAGTGGCTACCATAAACTGCTGCTCTTTCTCTTCTAGGAAACGTAAATAACCCAAGTCCCATTTAAAGGTGTGGGGGTTTTTGTTTGTTTGTTTAATCTCAAGCCCTGTGTATAGCTTGCACCATGTAATCTAATGGCCCTGTACTACCCAGGGAGATTCTTCTGAGTTCAGTGTCTAAGGTGCGTGAAAAACATGCTGAAGATACTCAGATAGTTTCACTTAATTTCATTTAATGCAGGTGGCTCTTTATGCAGCAAAGGAAAGACTCTCCTTGCAGCACTTCATTCTATCACATGAATATCAACAGCAACAGCGAGGGCTGCAAAGGAATGCCTTCAGTTGGCCTAAACTAGGATCCTGCAAGTTACAAATCCTTGGAGGAATCTGGACGCTGAAAGGTCACATTTCATCTAAAGTATTTTCTTTTTTGTAAACAGGAGTGGTTCCAAAGCAACCCTCTTGGAGAAGTCATCCCTTGCATTTGTTTGCTTTTCACTTTTTTGATTTAGCAAAGTCACAGCACCTCGGAACTGAAGGCCTGCTCGCTGTGCCAGGAGCTGCCATGCTCACTGCCTCTCAGCAGGGAGTGAAGGAACGTGAGCTATCCAAAGCCTTAACTTAAGGGGCCTTCAGACCAAAGTGCTCCCGGGCTTCCATGCCACTAGCAAAAAATGAGCTTTGGATTAAGTTTAACTGGATAAAAGCTGGCCTGAAAGTCATTGCACAGCCAACAGCGTGCTCCCCTCACTCACGCAGTGAAGAACACCCTGGCATTAAATCAACTCTGGATTAAACAATTAGAGCCCTGAGATTTTCCTGGGGGGAGGGGAACAGGGCAAGGGATGGGAGGGCTGCTCTACAGGCCAGAGAAAGTTTCTTTAGAGTCTGCAGGGAGCTGTAAAAAATAGGATTAAAAATATTACATGTCATTTCTGCCACTGCTCTTTGAAGTCAAGCAGAATATTTATATGGCATGCATGGGAGACGGTGCTAAATGTTCCCCAGGAAGAGATCACATGGCAGGGAGAAGTTTAGTACTGCACAGCAAAGCTTTATAAAGCTCCCTTGGCTGCTGCTATACTGCTTCCAGGCTGGTGATGGTCCTCTGCCATCACCACTGTGCAGGGCAGCAGGTGAAGGCCAAGTAGCAGATGTGAAAAAGCCCCCACCTGCTCCCCAAGCCCCCCAGAAGAGGCCCCTACAGCAGAGCATTCACCAGAAAATGTGCTGCTACTGCTTTCAGCCTTTCTGAAATAAAGGATGGTGATGTGCCTGCAGCTGCTGCTGAGGACACTGTGCACAGCATGGAGGAACCCCCAACACCTGGCCCAAGGGCCGCACCATTTTGATTCAGGCACTCAGATATGTTGTGCAAGATGCTGGCAGAAAGGAAATGCAGAGTGTTCCTCATACTCAGCCTTGCTCTGTATTTCTTAAAATCCCTTTGCTCAGTGCCTCAGTTCACAGCAGATGTGAAGGTTTAGAAAGGCCTCAAGTCTATTGGGTAGGACTGCAGCTTGCAAGCTGAGGGGAGGATCAAAGGCAAGCTGTAGGATGGGTTGAGCTTTCTGGGACAGCACATGGGAAATATGGGAAAGATGCTGCCTTACTTCCTCTGGAGAATTCAGATCTTCTAAATCTTCCAGCATTCTCTCTACGAACTCTTCAGTCAATAGGATCTGCAAAGGAAGCACAGTAGTTGACACCTCTACACTCCTAGTTTTAGCTAATTGCCATGAGAACAGAATGACTTCTGCAGGGAGCAAACTGTACCTGCTCACTGCTTCCCTTAGGTCCTTTTTTACCACAATAGAAAGGTTTGAGGGCAAGAAGCTCTTAACTTTGCCTCCCACCCCAAGCACTGAAAAAAAAAAAAAGTTAAAATCATACAGCAATCTTTTATGACCCTCAATTATTTTCCTCACTCTAAAATTAGTCTCAGCTTCAGACAGAGTGGGGAAGAAGGAAAAGGGGTCAAGATAACAACTGTTGGAGAGACAGTGGGAGACAGCTACTTTCATCTGATCCATTGAAGTTAAGCTCACAGTTTGATTGAGAAACAGCAGTGCAGGAAGAATCTGAGCGCCATACAGAGCTGGTGCTCTGGGCACCAGGAAAGCTTTGACTTGAGTGCAGCACATCATTCGGATGATGCTGAGGATGGAAAGTACTCCCAGAGGTACCTGTGCTAGGCATCTCCACATTGCATTGTACGTGCCCATCCTGTGTGCCTGTGCTGGGAAAGCTATTGGCTGTCAAGCATGAAGTGGCCCAGGAAAGCAGCTGTTGATGGGTCAAAATTCCTGGCTGAGGGACATGACCTCAGGTCCATGGAGCCCCTCAAGTCACACAAACTAGAGACACAGGGTGGGAACCCAGCCCTGGGAATTCAAGGGGAGGAACTCCCACCCTCTTAAAAAAAAAGCACATGATAGCCAAAAGCAAACATGTCCTGCCTCTCTTCACAACACTCATCAAGGCTAGAGCTCCAGGCAGGCCAGCTGGCTTGGCACAGGAGCAGAGGCGGCAGTGTGGGACCAGGCAAACATCCCCACATGGTGAGGGGGCCTTGGAGCGTCATTCCTGTGAGTTAGGTTGCAGCAGTATCCAGCAGATTATTCACATTTCAGCCAACAGGTTTGTTTCTTCCCCCCTTCTCCTCATTTCTTGCTTTCACTCAACCCTTTCCTCTGGCATTGCTTTCTATTCTGAAGCAACCATTATCCCTAGGCCCTCTTTCTCACCTTTTCCCTTCCCTGTTCTCCCCAGCCATGAGCTCCATGCTCCCTCCCAGAGAAGGGACCACTCCAGCAGCCAACAGTGATGGAGCTAAGGGACCAGCCCCACTGTTCTCCACTGTCCCCTCCAGCTCACGTCTGGAAGAGGGGCAGCCAGCCTGTCCCACTTCCATGCAGGAAGCCATGTCCCATGCCCATCAGCCCGCTGGTGCCAGTAACATCAGTGGGGAGCAAGTGACCACCAAGATGCCATGGGCTGTCTGGCAAGTGGAAGCCTCTGAGCTCCATTTGGGTAACAAACAAGCAGGGGTACTGTAAAGAATGAGAATGGGAAGACTCTGGTCTCTCTTTTTGCCTTTGGTTGGCAAGAAAAAAGATTTGAAAACACCAGATCCCTATCTGAGATCTACCAGGCATCTGCAGTTCTCTCTCCTTCAACCCTGCTGCCACTGCACACAGATTTCTCAGGGGATGAGTGGACTGCAACCTCCCCTGTCTATCACATTCCCTCTATTGCTTGGCTTCTACCTGTATCAGGCTCCAGGCCAGGGTTTATGACCAAGCTCCCCAGCATGGATGCAGACACCTCTATCAGGCCTTTCTGATCACACCTTGAGCCTGAAAAAGCCCTGCATCAGCTAGGAGCCAGGAGCTTGCTGCTTTGGACAGGACTCTGCAACCTGGCACCAATCTGCAGACTGGCAAGCTGAGAAACATTGCACTGAAACACGCAGTACCACCGCAAACTACTGCAGTCTCCTTGCAGGAGCCTGTAGCTATTCTGCCTGTTGAACTGGAGCCACTCGTTTGTGGACTGTGTGCGGGAGGAGGAAGCTGCCTGTCCGTGTCGGAGGCAGAAGGGCAACCTGATCGCTCAGCTCAGAAGGGAGAGCCGGGTGGGGAGCTGGGGTTCTGCGCCGAGCAGATTGGTTTCTGCGGAGGTGAAGCCTGAAATGGGGTGAGGGAATGAAAACAATTCAGCAGACATCAAAATCTACAGAACAGCCGGAAAAAGGAGGAGGAATTGGTATTCACAGCAACCAGGCAGGGAGGAAATGAATATTCAGCCATCCACGGATGAGCAAAAATGCCAGAGGTTGGGACGGGTGAGAGAGCAGGAATGAGGAGCAGCAGCTTTGGCAGCGGGACTAAAGACAAGCGCAGCAGGAAGACCCCTGGGCTCTCCCCAAGGTGCCAGAGGCAGGAGAGAAATGTGAACCACGTGTGTGAGGCTGCTGGCTGCTCTGAGGCTGGAGGAAAAGAAGATAGGGTATGCAGGGGTAAACAGCAAAGGGTGAAGGGAGTGGATGTGGGGACAAGCCAGGTCCCAGCTAAGCTACAGACTCCCAGAGTAGCCTGGGGTGCAACCCTGAGATGGCTAAACCCATCTGCAGCTCACTGCCCCCTCTCAGTGAGTTTTACTAACCCAGATGAAAAAAATCTCAACAAATTCTGTTGACGTAGTGAACTGAACTGGCTCCCTGAAGGGTCTAACAAGTGGAGTGGGACAGGAGCCCACAGCTTAGCTGTCTCTCATGGGCCACACTTAAGGGATCAACGCAATGGCAGTCTGTTCTACTCAGCATGCTGAGAAAAGATCGCAGTGCCATTCTGCAAGCCCTGCACAGACAGTTAACTTTGGTGGAGGGCGAGCATCACAGGCTGCAATGACAAACTGCTGCAGTGACATTCATACAGTGTCACTCAGAGCTCATCCTTAAAAAGCCCTAGTCAGAAAAAAACCCCCAAACAACTCAAATCCTGCTACCCCACACTGCTGGGTGACCTAGTCTCCTTCCTGGAGAAGAAGGGAGACTCTCCTGAAGCACCACTATAACCAAATATACAAGCAGCCATGCCCCTTGGCACAAGAAACTGACATCCTTGAGCTCTCTCTCCCAAGGATCCAGGGGGAAGGCATGTGTCCACAGCACACTGCTGAAGGAGGCTTTGACCCCGGCCATTCTGGTCTGGATTTTTGTCTAGACATAACTTCTCCTCTTAGAAATATCCTGATCAAAACGGCTCAAGAGCATTAGGACCTGTGCTCACAGGTCAGGCTGCCATCCCCACCAGCAATCAGTAAAACCACCTTTGTGTCGCTGAGTCTTCGTCCTACAAAGAAGGATGAGAATAAATCCAATCCCGTCTCAGCTTTCCTCACAATATTTCAGGTTTCCAGTTCTTGTAGCATGCCTGCTCCCACACAGTATGATACCCCATTACATTAACACACACACACGTTATATGTGCATGATATTAAAGGTGACATTCCCAGCAAATAAACATGACAGACTGCCATTGCTCTAGGCACCTAATTTAATTTCCTCTGGGATTTAAACCTTAGAAGCTCAAATTAAACAAATAGGCCCTGTTCACTTTATATTTCAGACTTGAATCTAGAGTTTTCCTCTGATACTGTTAACTGATCTTATCAACAGGACACTGCACAGAGATCACAATGATGAAGCAGCTTATTCCCTTCCCAAAGGAAAACTGAGCCTTGCTGTTGTGCTGCAGCCATGGGAAAAGCCAATGCAATCTGGAGGGCAAACAAAGCCATCCCATGCGCACCGAGCGGGCTTTTTCTCCCATGAAATCTCTCAGCTGGTGCTGAGGAAGCAAAGGAGCTCTGCTGAGCGGCAGCGGCGTCCTGGGTGCCGCAGTGGTTGGGCACTCGCAGGGCTGTGTTTTCACAGCTCTCTGCAAACACTCCTGCCGGCCCAGCCTGCTGAAGCTGGTTACAAGGGTGTAGCTCGGCTTTTGTAATGGCTGTTTGCAGTAGGAACAGGGAACAGCCTCGCCAGACAGCTGTGTGTATCTGAAACATCTCCTTTGGTGCTGCACAGTCCTGCTCGCACCAGGATCTCCCTGGCCTGACCCAGAGAGGCCTGGACACATGCTATCCCGTTGCTAGCAGGTCTAGATTCCATTTTCTGTGTGCTTTGCAGCTGCTAGTGATGCTGCAGATGGTTGGAAGACAATGACTAGCCAAGAGGACTCCCTGTTTTCTATCACAGCTTGTACCACACAACCAAGGTCTGAAGTTTGGGTTCTCACCACTTCACTAAGAGCTGCATGCGTCCAAACAAGTTACAAAATGCCAGGCTAGGCCTTTTCATTCAGGTGAACGTGTTCAGGGAAGGCATGAGCTGTGTGCATGATGTCTCCCTCTCGTGGCAAGCCTCACCTGAGCTTGCTGAAACCTACTTCTCACCTACAGGGTTTACCTGCAGGTCAACTGAAGGAGCTTGTGTTGAAGCTTTCAGGGCTGAAGCTTTCCCACCCGCAGCTATCTGAGAAGCCTGTACCGTGACTCGTAACAGGTACGCAGCTGCAAGTGCACGAAACAGGCAAGATCTAAAAATGTACACAAGGTCGTGGGGCTCCAGATGAGTTCAGCTGACTTTGAAAGCAGCTGGTGTTTAGTAAAACATTAAAGGTTTTATAGTCAGCTTATAGGTACCACCCCACAGTTAACACCCCACCTCTCACTCCAGTTCAACCCTACCATGAGGGCTTGAAAGTCTCACCTCAGGAAAAGCTATCTGGGGCCAGAGGTCATACCACTATGGAAAGCCTGGCACAGTTGACAAGTCTCTGATGAAGGAAGACCCTCAGAAGCTGAGCTAGGAAGTGAGCTACAGCTCTGTCCATCTTTGAGAAACGTGCTTTGTCTAGGGCAAGACACAAGCAATTGGCCAAGGGACAAGTAAGCACAGGTGCTTTTATTGATAATACACCATCTTCTTGCCTACCTAGGAACAAACCAAACATGCCCACACTTTGCCCTAATGCTCTGTTTGCATTAAACACTGCCACTTGCTTTTCCAGTAGGTTTGTCAAAGAAAGAAAATCATGTTTTATTAGTTCTGGACTTAGTACAAAGCTGGCTTGTAAGGCTCAGCCAAAGATGACGAGGATGTATTGCAATAAACCTCTATATAAACCCTACCAAGCCTTCTAAGGAACTGTTCATCCATCCAGGTGCTATGCCTGGAATGGGTGGAGCAGTTGTACCCTAAGGCACATGTCATCTGTTATATCTGCAAATATCCAGCAACTTTTAGGAGCCCCTTGCCCTGAAAATGTTTCTGCTTAATTCCTGTCAACAGCACAGCAAAAGGTGAAGTTGAAGTGCGTCAGCGTTTCCCACTGAAATGAAAACATTCCCAGTAAAACCCCCTAATGAATCATGCCTCATCACAAACATCCCTCAGCCCACCTCTCTGCTCTCCCCTTGGCTTGGCCTTCTTTGCACTGCTTTGCCTTGACTGCAAGTAGTTCAAGCAGAGGCCTTGTCACAGCATTTTTCTGCGTCATGCCCAGCCCTGACACTGTCTGGAAGAGGCCACCTTGCTGCCTGAATCCACCACAGCTCCCATGAGAGCCTCAAACGTACCAGCACTGTAAAAACCACCTTTGATGGGAAATTCCACTGTTGCTCTTCCAAGAGATTCACAACACTCCTTGTGAAGGAAAAACATTCACTCACAGATGCCTCAGGGACTCTATTGCTTCACACCATGATGTTACAATCCCAGAAGAGGAAGTATCTGATGATGCTGAAAGATTTTGACCTTGTGGGATCTCCCTGTGGCACTCCCAACTACAAGGATGATCCTGGGGACTTGGGCTCCTCAGAGCCAGCCTGACGAGATTGGTCATGCAGACAGTGAAGGTTGGCTCAGTTGGTGAGAGGCCTGACAAGGGAGCCAAGACAATGGGCAATACCAGTTCTTTCAGAGTGAGAAAGCAAAGCAAGAACAGGCACTTCAGGGAGTGCTCCCAGTGGGTGGAAGAAAATCTACGCAAAGTGGCTAAAATGTAGTTTGAGTAGTGAGGGAGGAATATTAGGTGGCAAGATAGTCAGCTGGCTTAAGAAGGATGAAAGAACCTGACTCATCCAAAACTAGCCTGCACAAAGTACTAGAGAACACACTTAGAGGAGAGCTGATAAAGGGAGGATCAGGCTGACCTAACGGGACATTTCTACCCTAGTGTCAGTTTCTCCTGGTGTCTCGTTCAGCAGCAAGGAAGAACATCATAAAGGGATGATGCAGTGAGGTTTTGGGAAGCGTTTAGAAAAGACAACAAACTTAGTGGAAAAGTGCTAAAGTGCTAGCTTAGATTTCCGAGACCTGCTCAAGAATTTGGGGGGAGCCACACAAAGGATACTGAAAATGTTTTTCCTGGGGTAGATGCATACAAGTGCTGTGGGGAAGAGCAGGTTGTAGTTCTACACAACTCAAACCAGTTTGTGCCTGTTGTCTTTAAACCCACCACACTAGGCTTAACTTACCTATTCGTGCCTGGGGAGACTAAAATCAATCCCTATCTCTTCACGGCAGGACTCAACCCATAGCTGCCACTTACAAGCATCAGAGCAGCCTCTTTCAGATGCTGCTTTGAACCTCTGTTGCTGCCATTATGCCAATGTGCATAAATGATTTAACATGTGGTATAGCAGAGAGAAGAACCAGATGTGCTCATTTCCAGGGCAATGTCCTAGCTCTACCGGAACAGTCATTCTCTTGTGCTCTCTGCCTCTGTGACTAATCCAGTGTTTTATATGATGTGGAACAACTCCAATTGGATGAGCTGAGAAAGAACCAAAATACCCTATAGTTGTGGTGCCCATAAAGCAAAGAAGTAGAAATGGGGGATCAAATAAAAGGAAAGGAATAAAATGTGAGTTTCTCATATCCTGTGTGAGTGTTTTATCCCTCAAATATTGATTAGAGAAGGCAAAACTTCTAACTATAGCTCCACTCTGTGCAAAAATATATTGTCTAAAAAATTTTGCTCTGTGTGTGTGTTTGGGTTTTTTTTAAAGAAAAAAAATAATTCTGGTTTCATTCAACACAAAAGGGTAGTTACAAAAGGGTAGTTTTATTCCCCCCCCCCCCCCCCCCCCCCCAAGTCTCTTTAAGGCTTTTGTTTCAGCAAGAAAAAACTGAAAATATTCAGAGACTGGGCTCAGCCTGATCTTCTTTCCCAGATTTTTCACACAGGTTGCCAAACCAAAAGATTGGATCATCTCCTGTGACCCTGCTCACAGTAATCCACCCTGCACCCCCTCCCCTCCAAAAAACTGCCAGCATAGATAGTGCCTGCTGATAGCTCCTTAATGCTGGATGCTTCTCACAGCCTCCATGTACCTATCCTGCCTAGAGACACACTTAACATTTCCTATTAGCAGTCTGACCTTGCTGTTCCAAGCCTCAACTTATTTTTCCATGCCGGATGCTTTGATTTAGATTTACTTATTTATTTTTTAAAAAGGCTTTTAGGGCAAAAGGAATGAAGTTGACTCACAGAGGTACTTTGTAAAAAAGTATTTTTTGACAGTACTACCAAATGCCTATGATCATTCTGTTGCAAAGCATGAGAACTACCTCTTACAAAGAGAGTGCAAAAAGTGCTCTGGAGGCCAACGGAAAGTCTTTCTCCTGATCATGCTTTGCTGAGTCAGAAGCCTCTGAAAGTTACTGTCTGTCCACAGCCTCTCAGAGAAAGGCAGAAAACTGTACTTGAGAGCCCTCCTTCATTGTGCATGCTCCAGCTCAAGGCAGCTCTGCCTCAAACACAGGGCAGAAGTAGCTATGGAGTAGTTTTCCCTCTGATCATTCCTCTGAGTGTTGAGAGATTGCTATGGCACCAGGCACATCAGGACTAAAGGCAGGGAAACTCTCCAGTGCTCTCAGCGTTTCAGCTGGAAGCCAGGCCATGTGGAGGAGGAGGAGAAGGAATTTGCCAGTTTGAATGAAGAGGAGGGGAGGAGAGGAAAGCAGAGACGGGTGGCCAGGATGAGGGGAAGACACAGGAAAACAGGATGGAGGGCAGATCAGAGGCCAAAGCTGGAGGCAACACAAAGGGCAGGGAGACTGGAGGACAGCCCCATTTCCACAGCTACAGCATCCACATGCTGTCTGCTGGACATTGAGAACCTACTGGCATGGGAGGCATGCAAATAGCATCCTCCAGCAGCAGCTGGTGTCAGAGGATAACACCGCACTGCTGCTGTGAGCTCCTCAGCTCACATGGAGATGTAAACCTTGTGCTGAGAGTAGGAGGGTGTCAACTGGAAATGAACCATAGCCTCCACCTGCTTAACAGGATTTGTCCCAAAAGTGAGTAAATTACCTGAAAACCCACCCCCCCTACACTCAGAGAGCAGTGACACCAGGCACACAAAACTTTGGAAATGGCGGTGCAGAGGTTGTCTGTGCCATGCTAATTTGGCCCCAGCTTATGTCTGCCTCACAAAACAAATCTGCAATCACAGATTGCCTGCAGTTTTTCTCCCACAGGACCTCTGCCCTGCTCAGTCCTGAGGATGGTTCTGCTCACTGAATGCAGCATTAGTCATCATTTCTTTTCATTATCATTCAAGTTGCTTCCCTTTTCCTCCTACTCTTTTCCCCTTTATTTAGTAGGCTCCATCCAACTACTGCCAGCACAGATTACATTGGAAGTACCTAATCTTACTGTCCTTACCACTCTCACAGCCTCTGATGTGCTCAGCCTTGCATCTTAGCAAGGCAAGGAAGTGCTCCTCTCTGTGTAGCAGATGGGGGGAGGGATGCTAAAAGAAGCTAAGGGATTTGAAATTATTGAAAAGGGATCTGCAAAAGCAAGGAATTGAACACGAGCCTTCACCTTCCGGGTTAACCCTCTACCCCGACAGATCCTTTTTCTCTCCTGACCTGCAAGAACAAATGTTAATCTCTTATTGAAATGGTTTATGGTGTTCATCTGTGGAGCTGGAATGCTTGGCAAGCACTGAATTAATCTTCACAGGATGACCAGAAGATTTTCCCAAACAGACATGGGAAAAGGAGTGAAGAGGAAATTGAATCCAAACATCTACTTCTTGCAGGTGCCTGCCTCAAGACTTTCTGATTCCTGTTTTCCAATCCAGCCAGCTCTGCAGGGTGCACAGCGGGGTATCTGCTAAGGAATTCCTCCTGGCCTCCTCCTTCTGCTGGGAACACAAATCATACCTCAGGTCCTGAGCAGGGCATCCAGAAAACAAGAACATAAACTCAGTTGCCAGGCGAGAACATTTTAGCTTAAGACTCTGGAACAGCACTGAGAAAGAGCAGAGCAACCAAGGCAGAAACAGGATCCAATTCTACAGGGCAACATTTAAGAGGCTTGACTGTAAGACTTGTGTTTTCTCTGCAATTACGTGCCTCATTCACTACACGCCTCCTGATTTTGCCCAGTGAACTATGTGGAAGCCCTATAAGCAAGAGACTGTCTTACTCCACACTCCTGATTCATCCCTCACAGATGCCACGTCTTTGTGCGCTGAATGAGGCAGACATGCTTTGTGAAACATAGGAATGATCCTTCAGTTCGCTGCTGTATAGAAATACACGGGTGACAAGGGGGCAAGGCTGTAGTACAGTGCAGAGGGGTTTCTTAAAATGTGTGCTACATTTTGCAGTTATTGAGGACTCTTGAAGCATAGGTTTGTTTTTACTGCACTGTATTGGCTCGTGTGCCAGAGTCTGCAGCAGTATCTGATGCGTAACATATACATTGCTCATGATCAAAGACTTGAGTGTCATCTTCTTTCCTAGAACAATGACTGCCTAAAGCAGCAGGAGCAGAAATTATCTAAAGGTGGTGTTAAACAAACCTCCTTCTCCCCTCTGGGGAGAGTAAGCAGCACAGGTGAGCAAGGTAGGAGGGAAGAGCAGTCTGCTTTGTGCTAGACGGGCAGAGAGCTCCACATAAAAGCAGGGGAGCTTTGCAGAAGCATGTCCTGACTCCCATCACTGGAGACTTAATGATGGTAATTCCCAAAGGATGATGCATGCTGACAGGCTTTGACACAAACTACCCCAGGATAATATTAATATGTATTAAAGGCTCAGGCAACTTTATTGGGATGGGCTTGATCAGTAACATTTCAACAGAGTGTCTATATCATCTGAATAAAGGAGGGAGGGAGAACACAGCACAGCCTCGCCTTGCTTTGGGTAGGTTTGAGAGGCAAACAAGGTGATCTGTGATTAATTGAATGCTTGGCACAGCTCAAGTGTTGGACCAAGAATCTCCACCACGAATACAAATGTCACTGTGGGGCAGTTAATGTCAGAGTCTGCCTGCATGATCAGCATTGTGAACCCTCCAACATGGGTCCAGACACCTTCCGCACAGCCTTTCTCTGTGCCTCTGGAGCGTCTGCTCTTCAGAAAGGAGAGGAGAGCTGCTGAGGAGAAGGTGTGGGGGCTCGGCTGTCGCAGCACTGGGGGAAGGGGGAATGGAAGAAAGAATCACGGAAGCCTTTGATCATGTGTAATGTAAATGCAAGTGTTACACATCAGAGACTTTGCCACAGTAACTAGCATATAAACAGGAGCCTAGTGTTAACAAGGAGGACTTCTTGAATATGTTTGTACATTTCTGAGTCAAAGCAATTTCCTTATTCAACAATACATGACACAGTGGAAGAAGTTCAGAAATAAACCAGCCTGACATGCTTAGACCTTTAATAGAATTTAGCTTTTAGAACTAATTAAATGTTACTTAAATGGAAAAAAAAAATAAAAATTCCAAGTACTTGGGAAAGGTGCCAATTTGACAGCTCTGGAGAATGAAATAATCTAATCATCCTCGGAGCACGGGCAACAGCAGGACAGCCTTTCCCTGCTAACATGCCTCACACGTGACAGGGAACGACTGTTGACAGAAATGGGGTACACAATGTCCATGGTCTGATGACTTCTTGCCTTTTCTGCTGAGCCTGCTAAAAGGGCTGCTGCCGAGTACCAGCTGTGCTGGTGATACGGACACCTGTCTGGAATGATGCTGGGACCTGCCAAACTCCTGTCATCTGCCAACCCTCCACTGGAGCCCAGCGACTCTCAGCTCATTGCTCAGCCTGGGCAGTGGGGTCTGTCAGACTGTGCAGCAGCTCTCTGGCCTGTCCCACCTTGGACACACTCCACTCCAGCTCATGAGATGTAAACAGGAGGTACTGTGTTTAGTTTGCAGATTTGGGCTTTCACTGCACCAAAACTCAGGCTCAGGAGAAGTCAGACTCTATCTCCTACAGAGCCAAGGTCAGGATTTTTCAAGATCTTATTTGTCCCCCAAGACATGGAATAAGTCCACAGGAGGAGGTGCTTGCCATCCTTGTGGTTTCTCCACATTTACCTATCTTTACAACAAGCCCCTGCATTGCAGTGATCTGCTTTCAGCTGCCAACTCCTTGGACCTCATCACTGTGCCAGGGGTCCCACATGAGGGAGGAGGAAAATCCACCCTCCCCCGGGCCTTGTTGTGAAAGCTTTGCCAGACCAAACTGCAAGGGACTAAAGCAAATGCAGCTTGCCTCCTTGGAAATTTTATGCACCACACTTATTTCTGAAGCAAAGGCACATGAACCTCCCTCCTCTGCTCCCAGCACCACAAGGGATTGCTGAGCACAGATCAAGCCTCTCATTGCATATTAAGCCACGCGCCTCAGACACTCCCGTATGTATCTCACACAACTGGGAGGGTGCTCTTCCTGTTGTCTCTGGCTGCTTTTAGCCTCCCTTCCCCAGCCAGTCAGTCTGTCCTCCTTCATTACCATCACAAGACAGGTCAGAGCCAGCAGCAGAGACGGTCACATCAAACAAGAAGATCCAATACACTGACCTTGTGTAGGAGACAAGTGAGGGAGCTTGCTAGCACTAAGAAGCCAGCAATTCTCCATGTTCCCCCCCCCCCCCGCTTCAAAAATCTTTCATAGTTTTCCACACCAAAGTAACAGGCATGGAAGCAATCAGCTTGTAAGGGTTAACAGCAGTTACATGTCTGAATGGTGACCTAATTATTGCCATTCTTAACTGTGCAGAGGTTACCTGACTACTCCACACATCAATACATTTTGAGATGTGATGTAGATGCAAACAAATATTCTCATATTTGGAGTTAACACAGTCACAAGATCCTGTGTATCGTGTGTTGGCAAGCACAGGAACCAACAGCAAATGACCCACCCTTAAACCTGACCCTTTGCTGTTAATCATTACAGGAGCGTTGCACTTTTGAGTCAGTACAATCAAAGCACGCAAGCTCTTTGAAAATCCCTGCACACGAGATGATTCCAGCCAAGATCAGCTCCTTTAGAAGTTGTACAGATTTCAAGGTATGATGTCCTCCAGACATATGAACACGGGCAGTGGAATGCCTTGAAAACAAGTCACTGGAAGGTTAACTGCAATACTAAACCAAACCCCTGCCTTCAGAACAGAAGGGGAGGCAGGAATGCCACAGTAGCGGCGAAGGCAGAGACATAGAGCATGAATATGGTGCCTCAAAGCTGGGCCGTTCTGCATAAATGCACTCCACAAAGCTTATTTATTTTTGCAGTTCTCATAATCATGAAGAAACTCAATGTTGGAATAGTGCTATGCCATCATATAATTAGTGCATCACTGCTCCATAGGGCTGACCCTCAACACCAACCAGATGGGGAGTTCCAAGGAAAATCTGTGCTACGGAAAAAATCTGGGCACAGAAAACGTGTGGGCGCTCGAAGCATCCACGAGCTTTTGTCAAAGAATCAATAGGAAAGAGCTAAAGCTGAAAGAAGCAGTGCTTTCTTGTGTGGCTGTCTTGTTGGGGATGATGTCAAATTGAGATCTTGGCTCTGTAGGACCACAGGCCCACGGCCTTCTAGCTCTTGTGCCCTGGCTTCATGCTTGTTTAGGTCATTCCACCCTGCCTCCCCAGATTCCTTTCTGGAAGGAATCAAGAGTAAATACAGCCTATAAAGCGTTTGCTGACTCCAGGAAATGGACACTACTGCATTCACAGATGATTTGGAACTTTCCAACCACTGCTTATCAAATTGAGTTCCATTAATATAAATAGCAACAGTTCAACATTATTTTGAGTCCATAATTACTGAAAATATTACACAAGAGCTACGAGAGAGACTGCAGCAGCAAACACAGGTCTGTTAGACTTTCAAGCCACACAAGCCCTTAACAGGATCATTTTTAGGACAAAGTAAAGGAGGAAGGGGGAGAAAAAGGAAAGAGATTCTCTCACTTGTAACCAGGGTCCATGTGCTGCATAGGGGTGCTCTTCTGTAGCAAAGGCTCCTTCTACTCCTGTTGATACAAACGTGATTGCTGTGTCCCCTGTAATACTTTTATATGTAAAGTGCCGTCCGTGTAAGAGCCTTCCCCTGGGGAGCGAAACACAGGGGTGTGAACTGAGAGGTGTGAGCAGCATGCCACAGAATCATACAGACATCTCACTACAGCTTCTCCCACCAGCACAGGAAACAGTTTTGAAGGCAGCAACTATTAAAATTTCAAGACTATATCAATTATTTGCTCCACAAAACAGGTCACGAGCCTCATTCTGACTCAGGGAGTTTCTGCCCTCATCTTCCCCCCGCCCCTTAATCCTTGTTACAGAACTAAAATACATCTAAATCCCACTGCATGCCTATCCCCATGATGAGGTGCTGATGTACATAAGGACAGGGCACTGACAGTCTTTTACCAAATGAAAACTGCAGAAGAGAAGCCAGATGCCACATCACATGGTAACTTGAAGATGCATTTATAAGCAGACTCACTTGCATATTGTGACAATACCTGGCAATCCAATATCCTGGTACCCTGTATAACACTTCAGCAAATGTCTAGGAAATGTACATACATGACCATCTATGGTATTGCTTCCCTTTTTTCATTTGATGCTTTCCACAGGGAAAACCACAGCTCTGGCATGCAGGCTCAGAGCACGTGTGACGGGCATGCATGGCTTAAAACACGCAAGGGGGAAAGCTTCAGGTGAGGCATATAGCCCTTAACAGACCTACAGTTGCTTGATGAGTTACTGCTGGTCAGCTGAGCTGAGGTAACTGATTAGGACAGACTGTTCACACACTTGTGATGTAAAATTAAGTATGTTCCTGATAACTATCCCACTGGAATCTCAACAGGCACAGGCAAGTGCACACTTGTTACTGGTAACTCTGATACTACAGACACCTATCTCATTAATCCAAAGTAACTCAATCACCTGCAATCATTTGTGTCTCCCCACAGTTCATCTTTATGTTAAGGACTACATTTGCTATAGGAATTTTTAAAAGTAGTGCTGACTGAAATTGTGGAAACCTAGAGAAGTTGCTTACAGTGGTATGCAAAGCCTCAACCTTCAAAAGACAACGTGTAGAGTATGCACACAATGTTTTATTCCTTCAATCATGCAAGTGACACATTTTCTCTAAAAAACCACACTTGCATGCATAAGCTGCAGGCAGGCTTTGCACAACCACTTATGTCTGAGTCCATAAGCCAGAATTAACAACTGAGGAGTTTTCTTTGACAGAACACAGTAAAACATCCCTTCTCTGTCACAGAGTTGCCAGCATTAGACTAATAAAAAAACCCCTATACTAACCCTGTCCTATTTCAGCACTCAAAATACACTGGAGGACATAAACTGAATGGGAAACAATCTCACCATGATGAACACACATGCAAAGAATCATCTGCTTCTAATATGTTTTGGCAAAATAGCTCAGCTCTGGCCTTTAAAGACCCATCACATGCATGTCTGTATGGTGAAACAATGCCACAAGGCAAAAGCAGCATGTTAGCACAAGCTAAGGAGGAGAAGGAGGGCTTCACTCACCTTAGACAGAGGGGAATGAGTGCTCCGGACTCCTGGTTAAACTTCAGGTGTACGCTCTCCAGCTGCCTTGTGCGGATTAGCTCATGAGGAATGATAGTGGCTGAGCTCTCGCTTTCCAAACTGTCCTTACGGCTTCTAGAGAAGAGACAAAATGCACACATTTCGGACCCTAGTGCTGTGTGCTGTGTCTCAGAGCGCTTGTGTGAATACTGAGGGACACAGGAGCAAACTGTTGTAAAGGCTCAGCTGACTTTTCATCCCCCCTACAGAGCCACGGCCTCCCTCAGATTACCAACCTCAGCATGCCGCTCTGCACCTTGATTTGATGACCCAGGATCTGAACTGGTGCACACATATGGTGCATCCCTTGCCAGCACAGGGAAAATTAAATCTCTGGAAAAGAACTGGAGCAAAACTACACTCCCCCAAACCCACTAAAAAAATGGCTTGAAATAATTACTAGGTGTGCCCTTCCCTCCTGCTTTTGCTTTATCTTCAGGATTTTTAAGGAAGTGGCCTGCAGGAAAAGGTTTGTCCTGTCCCTTGTGCCCTTGCCTGAGTATCTTTGAGATCTGAGGCATCCCTACAATTGTCCCCAAATAATTTCTTTGTGCAGTTCAGCTGAGAACCCTCTGCTTCCACCAGCATCAAGCGCAACAGCCAAAAGGTGGACTCTGCACGTGATGAGTAGGACTTCTGCAGACAGTTTTCCCTTGTAAGTGGGGCTGCTTTATGACAATGTTGCTTTGCTTCCTTATTCTTTCATTTCTGCAAGACCAGCATATTGTGAAGCTATGACTAAAGGTTATGCAGTTACATGATTAGGAACTTCGTCAGACAAAATCCTTCAGATAACCACACAGGAATATCTCAAAACACTTGACCATAAACACTTTATATGTTCAAAGAGCATCAGCGTTGCCCTTTCCTTGCTAGTCAGAACAATACCTGCAGGACATGGGGATTACAGTTTTTGCAGATGACAGGCTGATGTGATGTGTCTGATAATGTGATTTGCAATTTTGTCACCTAGCATTCCATGTGAACTCAATGGAGGTAAGACTTTGTCAAGATAGTTTCCATAGTACAGAATGACCAGAGGAAGAGGAGAGGGAAGGCAGGAGACGACTGAGAGATGCCACATTCGAATCTGATTCCATCGTGCCAGACAGACCAAAAGCCAAACAAGGCTATCAGGTTGTGGCTCCATTTGGGAACACTGTTAAAACAAGCCTGGATCCTTTCTCCACCCAAGTGGAGCTACCTATAACATACATCTGGAAATGATTATAAAGCAACAACTTGACCCTCACAAGCTGACTTAGATCACACATCCACTTGTTTTTACATTTGGATGCTCTCCCCAAATTACTCCTATCCACCACACACACAGTAATAAGAGTTCTGTGTGGCTTCCAAAGCAGATTAGCTTATTGCTTCCACCAGGTCACCTAGTCCCAGGTGAGCCTTTCATCCAGGCTGTTGATCTGCCTACTCTGAAGTAAGGATATAAGCTGAACTCCAGTATCTCACAGTACCTTCCTGCAAATACTTTGTGAGGCCAGGTCAGAGACATGTAAGATACAAAACAAATAGAGTAGCTCAGCTTGCTGCAAGGTAAAACACATCCCATGTTCTGCCTTGGTAACACACAAATGCAATAATGGACCCAGCAAGGACACAGTAGGTCACGATACAGTTTATGCACAGGGTGGGCTGATGGACTGACAGTCAGCAGAGTGTCAGTCTGGTGGGTTAACCCTGAGGCAAAGACACAACATGCTTTGTAGTCTATAGGTGGCACTTAAAGCTGTGTTTAATCTACTTCAGCAAACATTTTACAGCTCTTTGTAGGGAAGGTCTTCAAAGAGTGGAGTGGGCCAGCATTTTGCAGGCTGATTACCTGAGAAGTGCAGTTACAGTTGATTAATGATCAGTTGACCTTAAGCTAAGCTTTGCCTCAACTTCCTTATCAGATCTTATATACACAGTGAGCTGTGGGAAAGTCAGCCTGTGGTCTACCGCTTCCAATCATTCATTTATCAATCCCTACCAAAAGGGTCAGGCATTAGCAGTGCTGATTTTCAAACAGGCCGTAAGCTTGCACTCCTTAAATGCAGTTCCAGTGCTTACCCACCCTGGAGCAGATCAGGAGTTTTACAGAAATGTTATTGCTACAGACAAGAGACTGTGCCCTTCTCACCTGGACTGCCTAAGTGCGCTGGGCACATCCTGTAGCACAGCCTCCCAGGCAATCGCTGCTGTAGGTTCATGCTTCATAAGCACAGACAGCCGCAGGACAGTTCCCCACGGCCCTGGGCTCCAAATCCCCCAAGCTGAAGTTGGGTTTTTAGGTTTCCACCATGCTAGCCAGTACAGCTGCTAACACAATGGGGCCACAGTCCAGAGGGAAAGCAGCCTCCGGTTGTTAATGCAATAATAGCAATGACGACAATATTCTGGAGGCAAGGGGTAAAGCTCTCTAAGTCTTATTAAAACCAGCAAATGCTGTTTGTCATTACATGCTCAGGAGAAGATGTTGACTAATGTATAACTATCAAACGGAGCTGTCATGACTTTAAGGCTGTCAATAATTATGACTTCACCTTAATAAGTAACCAGCCCTTCTGTCAAAAAGGTGAAGGAGTGAAGCAAAATGGTAGTTAATGCATTGAATGACATGAAATTATTAATTCTTTCCACAACACTTCTCCCAAACAGTCACAGTCTCTGTGTTCCTTGTTTCACTTTAGTGGAGCTCACACAACTTCAGCTTTTTAAAGTTAGCTCCAATAGCAGAGGCCAAATAACCTTCTCTTTCTATCTAAGCTGTATCTTTCCAAATGAGAGTTCTGTGCTGTGGACACATCAAGATGCCACAGTGCCACTACTTTCAGAACACATCACATAACACAGGGACTTGGCAAGAGCCATCACAATTCTCTCTCTAGGTATGTAAATCCTTCGTGCTGACCCTTCCAAAGGGTGATGGCCCAAGTGAAGGGTCAGCAGGACTTTTAAGTTGTTATTAATAACCAGTTCATGTGGTAACATACATTGTCATCAACAGCTTGCAGTTTTCAGCCTCAGAGGAAAATCCAGAAGAAGTTTGCTTTCTAACTCTACCACCCTTGGTTTTACAACTGTTAGCTACCCGTAAGCCTTTGCTTCCTCCACCCCATCACACCAAATAAATCAGCAGCAAAAACCGGCGGAGTTTTACTTGTTATGACTAAGATCGAGCTGACTATCACGTAAAATGTTGCAAACTTTGTCTATTCCAGATTTAATACTTCATCCAACCCACACAAAAAATTTCATGTTTCTCAGTGTCCAGAAAAAACAAGTCTGCAAACGCCAGGACTGCTGCATTAGGAAAGGCAGTAGATTTAAATGGAAGCAGCATGCCGGAAATGCCCCAGTTTAAGGGCTGTACATCTCATGTTTTGTGAAACTGGAGGGAGTTGGAGGAGATTAAAGCACATTTCCCTCTGATTGGGAGCTTGTGGGAGGTGTAAACGTGGGCAGTTGTCAGATTAATTCTTTAGATGATTACATTCTTTTTGTTTCTTTAAAGCTGTTTGTAGTTGGGTTTGATGTCTCCCGTTCTGGGCAAGTGTATTGCTGCTGTTACCAAGGTGACTTTAGCTGACTTTCAACTATTTTTTCCAGCTTCAGTTTCCACCAGCAGTCTGCTTCTGGGCAGAAAAGAGAGGGAGGAAATTATGTTTCTTAGGTCTTTTTATTTTTAAATCTTGTGAATGCTGATTAACAGTCTCTGAACTTAACCAAAACCATATGCAAAGATGTCCAATGTGGCTTCTCCAGACCTCTGTCAACAGGGAGAAAGGACTGGAGGAGACTACATGTCCCAGCGTGCTGTGCTCCTTGATGTGAGCAACCACACGCTGGAACCTGTAGTCTCCTGGAGGCCCTCTCTTTGTATTAAAGATGAGGGTGGCTGCAACCTGCTTAGTTTTATGCCAATTATCAGCAGCCTGTGGGGATCCTGGAAAATTGCCAATGCAATCACTGGATTGCACAAAGTTTGGATGTCCCCTCCTTATAAGTCATGTTTATAGCAACCTCTTCTCAAGCAACCCCACTGGCAGTTATTTTATGGGATTCAAGAATAACCAGGTTGATGGGATTAGGAAAGGTTTATTTGTTTTCTGCATTTGCGTTTTGCTTTATGATCAGAGCGTTTGATCTCATGGATCTGTCACAGAAGGAGGCCTCAGTTCCCTTCCAAGCTCTGTTGCTGACATGGAACACAATTTCATTGCATTTTGAAGTTATCCTCCCTGGCACAAAACCCACAAAGGACCTTCTGTTGGAAGCTGGCCAGATCAGGGGCTCTCTGTAGGAGTGGGTGCCCACTGCATCACTAACCTGAGTTACAGTTACTGCTCCTTGCATGCTCGGTACCAAATCCAGCACTGTGACTCAGCCAAAGCAAACCATGAATGCAAGCTTACACAGTCAGGAGAGAAAAGTTGGACCTCCTCTTTTTCCCCTCCTCCTTTCTTCCCTTCCCAACTGTGGCTATTTCAAAGGTCCTCACTCCCTAATGAAGATATGGTCAAAGATCACTTAAGTACAGGCCATCTTCCAGTGTCTTTCCCACAGTTTCCTCTGAAGGGCAAATGAGCAGTTGTGGGAAAGAGCCCTGAGCATCTTGGCACACAGAGTTACAGCACGTCACAGATGTGTGTGCAGAAACAAGGAGGACACGGTTACACAGCTCCTGCTGTGGTCTCACTGAGACAAGGCTAGCTGGAGTGCCCAGATCTGGATGCTCATCATCAGCTGGCTGAAAGACAGAGCTCAGAGGGCTATGCGTTGGAAGTGCCTAACAGGCATGGGTCAGTATTGGGTCCAATCCTGTTCAATATATTCTCCCATAACCCAAATGAAGGAACAGAGTGTACCCTCAGCAGGTTTGCTGATGACACAAAACTGGGAGGGGTGGCTGACACACCAGAAGGCTGTGCTGCCATCCAGCATGATCTGGACAGGCTGGAAAGTTTGGCAGAAAGAAACCTTATGAAATTCAACAAAGGCAAGTGTATGGTACTGCCCCTAGGGAGGAATAACCCCCGGTATCAGTACAGCTTAGGGGCTGACCTGCTGGAAAGCAGCTCTGTGGAAAAAGACTTGAGAGTCCTGGTGGACAACAGGATGACTATGAGCTAACAATGTGCCTTTTCAGCCAGAAATGCCAATGGCATCCTGGGGTGCATCAAGAAGGGTGTGGCAGCCAGGTTAAGGGAAGTTATCCTCTGCTCTGTTCTGCCCTGGTAAAGCCTCATCTGGAGTGTTGTGTCCAGCTCTGGGCTTCCTGGATCAAGAAGGGCAGGGAACTGCTTGAGAGGGGACTAGAACATCTCTCTTATGAAGAAAGGCTGAGGGACTTGGGGCTTTTTAACCTAGAGAAAAGAAAGCTGAGGGGGGATCTTATCAATGCTTAACACTTGAAGGGTGGGTGTCAGGAAGATGGGACCAGTCTTTCTTCAGGGGTGCCCAGTGGCAGGACAAGAGGTCATGGGCACAAACTTGAATATCTAAACTCCTTTACTTTGAGGGTAGTAGAGTACTGGAACAGGCTGCCCAGAGAGGTGGTGGAGTCTCCATCCATGGAGTCATTCAAAACCTGCCTGGATGCTGTTCTGGGCAACCTGCTCTAGCTGAACCTGCTCTGGCAGGAGGGTTGCACTAGGTGATCTTTCTAAGTCCCTTTCAACCCCTATCATTCTGTGATCAATCCTGGTTAAACTGGTCAGTGAAGATGTTCTGTGTGTATTTCCTGGCACGGCAGGGCTCCAAGGACAATGCCAGTAGCAACAATATTCTTGCTACTCATATTCCTTTAGAAAGCTGCATAATAACTACTGTCAGTGCTTGCAGGGGCCAGGCTGTTCCAGACCTGCAGCTGAACAGGGATTGAGAGATCCTGGCATTCTGCAGATTCATGGGCAAAGTAAAATGCTTTATGCTTCAGGTTCCCTGTCTGTAAAACTGAGATATTTTTCCACACAGGGGTGTTGCAAGGATTAAGTCAATGTTTGCAGAGCACTTTTGGATTTTTAGATGGCAAAAGCCATGCAGAAGTGCAAATTATTAGCAGGGTGACTGCTCCTCATGTCTACTGACACTGGTTTTCCAGACATTTGCTTTTCTAGTTTGCAGGCTTGTCACCCAGCACTCAGTCTCTTGCTGAGAGACACTCCCTAAAATATATTGCCTCCTCCCATTCAGCATTCCTTACTCAAGCAAGACACCACTGAATGGCGTCTTGATGAGAGAACATGCCTAAATAAGCAGGACTGGATTGGAAACTTACTGCTTAGTGGTTGCAGAATCAGAAAGTCTAGCCAGAACTAGACAGAGAATGCTGAAATGCTCCCCTTTATGTAAAAGTTTGCCTTCAAGAATTGAAGACAGGAAACCAGAGACACAGGCAACAGCTCCCCTCTGCCCAAGTACAGCAGCAGTCAAAGCCCAGCGCAACTGGGAGAAGCGAAGTGCAGGACTGAAAGCAAATTCTCTATCTTGATATTGCCACCAGAGCTTCCTCAGAAATGCTGCTCAGATGGAGTTTGTTAATGTGCATTAACCCAATGCTACTAACTGAAAGGAGAAATCAGCATACCTTATTTACTAAGTTAGCAGAACTACATGGGCAATGGACTCCAGTCCCACAAGCGGTGCCACCGTTACTCACATGCTCGAAACCAAGTGCACCATGTGATGGTCTGGGGTTATGCTGGGAGGACTTTTGGAGTCACACAATTCCTCCCTCTTCCCACAACAGAAAAGCAACAACCTGAGATACTCAGGGTGCAGTGTACCAGAAGGTCACAGCCAGGACAGTCCTGCCAGCCTCTTCTGCCAGAGGGCTGTTCTCTGCTATTTGCCAGGAACTTGCCTTCGTTTCTCTGCACAGCTGAAAAATGTTCAGAGCTGTCTGGAACATGGGCACAGAGCTACCATATGTTCAGGTTTCCCTAGACTCAACCTGTCTTTTGGCCTGGAAATGGAATTCAGATGGAATTTGAGGTCTCTGGGGCATCATCCACTGTGGGACCCTAGACAAATAACCACAGCCCATGACAGGGCCAGGGCACACACAGTTAGCTGGGAAATCCCAGACACAAATGTGGTAATCAGGCATGTTAAACCACACCTCTTTATCCTTCTTGAGAAGGGGGAGAGGGAAAAATAGCAAAAGTAATACAGCCTTAGGCAACCTTTTTCCACCACTCAAGCCTCACCTTCAGACACTGGGCATTGTGCACAGACATTACTTGAGTCCCAGCACAATGAAATGTAGCAATTACTGATAATTGTAGCCTCAACATGTCCAGTAATGCAGCGTGCTACCTCTAGGTTTCTACTCCACACCTCAGCTTACAGGAGCAGGAGAATGGTCTGAGTCAGCCACAGGGCAGGAAAACACCACTTTCAGCACCACTGTATGATCAAGGGGACCCTTGAGAGGTGGAAAAGGTAAAAAATTTCCCTATCTCAACCCTGGCTCTCACTGCAACTGTGGGAAATTAACTCCTCTGTCCTCATCTGTAAAGTGGAGATACTACTCACCTACCTCACAGGAGAGCATAGAGCTAATTGTCAGGGACAATTAAAGACTTGGCCTCAGAACTATTACATCAAGAGATTAAATAGCAAATGAGTCAAGACTCCACAAGTGTCACTGAACTTTGACATCTGGAGCTTCTAGCTCACTGAGGTCTTAACAGCAGCGGTGTTTAGTCTGACATCTAAACATTCCCTACAGGCAACAGCTCACCAGATCCAAGAAGAGGGAATCTGCAGGGTTCAGGAGCCTGGAAGCTCTGCCTTTTCTGTCTGTCTGAGCTGATGGGTCCCAAGAAATAAATAATGTGCCGCTGTGAAGTACATCTACATTCACATATGCCTCATCTTTCCAAGCAGTAATCAAGAGTATTATGTTACCTATGGTCAAAATGATTAGTTATGTTTTCAAAGATTAATTTACATGTTCTTTTGTTTGATGTGTATGAACTGATTTAATGGCTGCCTATGAACTGAGCTAACAGTCGTTCTGGAAACAGATGTCCGATGCAGTTTCAAGCATTAAGACTGCTTTTATTCATATCCTTAGGAGAAAAAAGGCTACACAGTCTACAGTAATAACACTAATGAATCAAAGTACTACAGCTGCCCAACAGGGTTTTGACAGAAACCAGCTTGGTCACAAAGGAACATTTTTTTTTAAGGACTCTGGGACAGTGAACGACTGGTAAAATACATGCTTAACATGTAAGCATGGGCTTTGCTGGAGCCAGAACACTGAATCAAGCCCTGTCTATGGCCAAACAATGTGAGGCTTTTGCATAAGCACTGGAAACTGAAAACAAAGACAGGGAAATGTATGTGGAATCTGGATCCTCCACATTTTGTATGTATGTGAAACTTTGAGCGTTTCTGACACTATTTTATGTGGCTGGATGCAGAACAGGTTGTCTGCTTTAAACCCTGATAGATTATTGTGTGTGGGTGGCAGGGTTAGGATAAAAGCAAGCTAGTAGGAAAGCAGTTGGTGGCTGCAAATCCATGATAAATAAACAGTACAGTCCTCTTCTGCACAAAGCCATTAGAGTCCATGTCAGACTTTAACATCCTAATGTCAGCTGGGTGCAAATTTGACAGCCTGGGGTTCTGCAGTTCTTTCTATGCAAGACAGACTTGGAACAATTTGCCATGCCCCAACAGAGTGTTTCTGTCAAGGTCCCAAGGAGCCTCTAATGCTCCAGTTAGTCACAGGACCTGTGCAACAAACCTTGAGTTTGATGTGTACAGTGCAGGATATGATTACACACAAGCCTGCTTCCCATCAGCCAGCGCCTCGTAATCGTTAACATATTTATCCTTGTGGTGCCTCAAAAAGATGACACTTAGTTATTAATCTCACCTTACAGACTCAGAACTGAGGCTCAATAGATAAATGACTTGCCTTTCATTATACAAGATTTACAGTGAAGAACAGAACTGAGTTGTTAGCCCTAGTAGGCTCAAAGATTGCACCAGAAGGAGTAGATATATGTGCAGAGCTGTCTTTTATCTCAGGTGCTTGTGTTATGAAGCGACTATTATCTGCAATGGGTTTTGTGCCTGCTCAGCCTTTGCCATTGCAGGTATCTGTGTAGGGAACACGAATGCAGATATATTAGTAACATGCAAAAGCTGAGCTCCTAAGTTACTTCCCCCTGCAGCAGCTGGAGTTGAGTCTCCAACTCAGGCTCATGTACTAATAGTACATTGAGCAACTTTGCTCAAATATCTAAGACATGCTGAGACAGTGTATTAAGAAGGCTGAGACCTAATAAGATCTTCCTTTTCTCCACACTGTGCTGGAAAACATGTTGACTGATAAATTTTAGTCACAGGAAGGGGAATCATCAGGTCTGATTTAAGACCAGTTAGTTATAGGTTGTGAGTAAACACAAACCACCCCTCTCACTACAGTCAATGCATTGAACAAGTCCCATTGTGTCTGCTACACAAATTGGAGAAGTCACTGCACAAGCAGAGAAAGGTCTTTTCCAAACTCCTCTTGAGGTAGTCAGTAAGATGGAGGAAGAAGGTATTAGGAGACACTGCTGGTGTAAGTTGAGGAGTTCTCCTCTATCCCTCTGATAATATCACTAGAGTAACCACTGCTCAGAAATTCAGTTGATAGCTCTCTTTCCTTACCTGAATTGCTGTTATGGAGAAACAGGCTTGCTATCAGTTTCCCATAGGGGTAACCATAGCCCTCAGAGAAATGTATTGATCTTTAAGGAGACAAACATTGGGAGCCAGCCATTCCTACCACTCATGCTTCAGATAGGGTGGGTGTGCAGCTGCTACAGGTAAGAGCGCTCTGGAATGCATATGAGGCTCTGAATTTGACCTGCCTTCCCCTGTCTCAGAACAGTTAAAAACCCAGGTAAATATTTGTATGCTTCACCTTGGACCTCTCTTCACCTTTCACCACTCTGTCTTGAGGGTATCTCTGTTTATCTTATCCTGAACAACATAAAACTCTCTTATCTAAACAACAACAGCCTTCCAGCTTTAAGGCTTACCCATCAGCTGCCTCCCTGACCTGATGCACACCTCAAATGTTTCTGGTCATCCCCCAACCACTGTGATTTTAGAGCTTTAGCTGGGCATGTGGGTTCCTGCAGGAGCCAAACATCTGTGAGAAATCCTGCTCAATATTTTTGAGCCTTCCAAGGCTGGATGGAATTTGTGCAGGTGAGATGGTCTAATTTTGTTTTTTTCAGTGGGGCACACAGGACCAACTGATGGTCCAATGGGACCAAATTTCAGACAGGGAAGTACTACTTGAAATCTGACTCAGGTCAGAATCTGGCTCCATAAAATTACTATATAGAGAAAGTATGACTGTTCTTAAAGCAGTAAGAAAGCCACTTGAGATTATCTTTTTTTAATAAGCACCAACATCTCACATGGCTTATTAGTCCACAGCATCAGCAACTGGCATAATACTTCCCCCAAAGGATTGGGCAACTCAGAAATATTCATAAGTGAGGCAAATCAGAAGGCAGGCACAAAATGGAACAAGAAAGGACCAAATATTAGGAATATTTTTTCATATGAAATGCTTGAATCAAGAAACAAACAGGAACTGAAACAGAGCAGGATGCTGTCCCTGCCTGGCACTACAGGAAAGAGTTGATTTCATGATCTTTATTCTTGGAACAAGAAAGCACAAACGTTCAGAGACTAAGAAACCAAAGGAAATACCAAGATAAAAGAGTGCAGCAAAGATGCATGCCTCTCTGTATTATTTAGGTGAAAACATTAAAATTGATGGGAAGACATTTAACTAGCAACTGAAATAAGCCTAAGAGGGAAATGGGAGAAACCCAAAAAGATGGAAGTGCAGATACTGCAGATGGCTTGAAACCACAGGTAATTTGCTACAAATTCACTGAAGTCAGAAATTACAAATGAGGAGAGATCTACAGGCTCACCTAGTCCCACTTCAATCACCTGGTAGTCTATTAGAGAGCAGGGTGGTATTGGCAGGTAGTTTTAACCAACAGGCTTGTAATTATGAGCTTGAAAACAAAATGCTCAGGCAAAAAAAAAAAAAGTCAGCAAATACTCATCTGTGCCACCTTAGCTCTTTGGATACCATACACGAGGATGATCAGAGGGCTGGAGCACCTCTCCTATGAGGACAGACTGAAGGAGTTGGGGCTGTTCAGTCTGCAGAAGAGAAGGCTCCGAGGTGACCTAATTGTGGCCTTCCAGTATCTGAAGGGGGCCTACAAGAAGGCTGGGGAGGGACTTCTCAGGATATCAGGTAGTGATAGGACTAGGGGGAATGGAATGAAACTGGAGGTGGGGAGATTCAGACTGGACATGAGGGGGAAGTTCTTCCCCATGAGAGTGGTGAAACCCTGGAATGGGTTGTCCAGGGAGGTGGTTGAGACCCCATCCCTGGAGGTGTTTAAGAGCAGGCTGGATGAGGCTCTGGCCAGCCTGATCTAGTGTGGGGTGTCCCTGCCCATGGCAGGGGGGTTGGAACTAGATGATCCTTGTGGTCCCTTCCAACCCTGACTGATACTATGATACTATACCACTGTTTGTCGCAGAATATTTCATGGGGCTCAGTGTGGTCTGCTTTCAAACACTGCACACCCTGAGGAGCAGGTCCTGCAGAACACAGTCAGAGCCACTCTGCATTAGCAAGGTTTGTCTAAAACCCCTCTCAAAACATGCTCTCCTGAGTACTAGCCCATTAACCCTCACTGAGTAACTTCTCCCTCTGTGTTCTCACTTTGCAGGTATGCCGCTGGCTTGCCTCTCCCCTTGCCAAGTCTTTTCCAACCAAACTTTAACTTTGTTTTCCATGCTGAGCTCTTAGGCTCCCATCCTCCAAGTGTGCACTGTGAAACTTACGGTGCTCGATCATGGTTCAACCCGTTCTGTCTTTGTGTGTTTATTGGAGGTAGAACAGGTTTGCTGTTAATCTCTAGCCCTCTCCGCAAGGTCTCCCTGATTTGCTCCGTATCTGCAAAGAAAAAAGAAATTACCAGGATTTAGAGTCCCCAGACAAAAGGACACATCACAAACACAAGGAGATCTCCGCATTTTTCTCCCCCCCACAAAGGTTTGTTGCAATGGTGTGTTTCATCTAAACGCTTCCACTTCAGAAAGAAACAAAGAGATGCGAAGGGAGAATTCTTAACAGCTCTCCCTGTGCCTTAGGAGTTGCTTCACTTTACAAAGTCAGCTTGAGCTCTCTTGGTGTAGGCTGTGAGATGTTATGTCAGGCAAGGAGAGCTGGAACCTTTGGTTCTGAGCCCTCCTGATGAAAATTCTGAGTAGCTTTGTATCCTTTCATAAATGAGGTGTTTGCTTTCTGCAGCTCTCACAGAACTCTGACACCCTCCTGACACTTCCAACTTGTGCACTGGAAGTCACTTTTCCCATTAGGCATAACAGGAATTTGCTCCATTTCCAAGTGAGTGCAAGGAAGTTCCCAGGTTTTTGCAATTGGCTTTGCAAATCTGGTAAGTTGCAACAAGATTCCTGAATGAAAGGCATTTTATGCAGGACAAACCTTAGCCTCAAGAAGTTGAAAACAAACAGTGAATTATGCAGTTCAGATGCAGTCTTTTTACCTTTTCCAATGTTTTGTAATATCTAATGGCCCAGCACTTCAATAGGATGCTTTCCTACCTTTCTTAGAAGTTTCCTTTTTTTGTGTGTGTGTGATAGATGTGGGCATTGTGTAGAGGGAAAAAAAAACCAAACCAAATAATTTTAAAAATCCTTTGAGGGATATAGCCTTTTCTTGGCCTTTTCACTTGCAGAGCTGAGGATAGAATAGAATAGAATAGAGTAGAATGGAATAGAGTAGAACACAACAGAACACAACAGAACACAACACAAGTTAACCACTTGGAAGAGACCTTTGAGATCATCGAGTCCAACCTATGATCCAACACTATCTAATCAACTAAACCATGGCACCAAGCACCCCATCCAGTCTCCTCCTAAACACCTCCAGTTTGTTGCCCTTCTCTGGGCATGTTCCAGCAACTCAACATCTTTCCTAAACTGAGGGGCCCAGAACTGGACACAGGACCCAAGGTGTGGCCTAACCAGTGCTGAGTACAGGAGCAGAATGACCTCCCTGCTCCTGCTGGCCACACTGTTCTTGATGCAGGCCAGGATGCCACTGGCCTTCTTGGCCACCTGGGCACACTGCAGGCTCATGTTCAGCCTACCATCAACCAGCACCCCAGGTCCCTTTCTGCCTGGCCGCTCTCCAGCCACTCTGACCCCAGCCTGTAGCACTGCATGGGGTTATTGTGGCCAGGGAACCCTATATATATTAAAATGTTTATTTATTTATTTATTTACTACAGACTTAATAAAACACTGTGAAAACCACCATCAATTCTACAAAACAACAAGCTCTCAAATCTTATGTTACTTCACCCATTTGAAAGGTAACATGCATCATGTGAAGCACATGTAATGACTGTGACATCTGTACCCTGAGATGGCAGCTCACTGCAAAGGGGAACTCCACTGTATTTTTTTTGTTCTTTCCAGAGTTCTGCATTTGCAAGAATCACTTGAGTTCAGCTACAGCAACGTGCAGCATCAGTCAAATTTGCCACTGAAGAAGTGACAATATTAAAAAGGAAAAAAAGCCTGGGAAAATGCAGTTGCTTCACCATGCAGTTTACAGTCCTGGTTTCACCCAGTTCTCAGTTTAACTTTGTGGATTTAGATATAAATAGCCTAAAACCTGAAAGAAACATTTAGACAAAAACCACAAAGATCTCTTTTCCTCCCTCCTGCCTTCCTCAGGGAGGTCACACCAAAACTGATATTGCTCTCTTGAGACATACTGTGCCTTCCAGTTACTGTGGTGTTTGTTATGAACCCCAAGATGCTGCATGACTCAGTCCATTGCCCAGATCCATCAAAAAGCAAGTCGAAAAGCCATGATAGGGACTAGGCCCAGGACCTCTTACCTTTCCCGGAGAGTCGCCGCGGCTGGGTCCCAATGCAAATGCTCCTGCTGTCTTCATCATCCTCTGGGGGTCGGCTGAGGTCATCCCAGGCACATTTGGCACTTACTCCACTCAGGTTTGAGCCATCTGTCTCAATCCCTTTGTCAACTCTCTCCTGCTTGAAAAGATCCAAAACCCCAAGATTTTTTTGTGCGTGGCATGAACCTGGGCTGGAACCCACCTTGGCTCAATCCCCTTTGCAGTCAGTTTTCACATTCTGGCTTATAAGCTTGGATGTATCAGCTAACAGTGACTGACAAATCAGCAAGCTGGTCTGAACTGGAATAAACATCTTCCACAGGAGGTTGGTCTGAACCCCTGCCCCTTCCCCACTGTTGCACTATGTGGACCTGGTAGACACAAAATAAGGCAAGAGGGGTGGAAGTCAAAGGCCTCAGGTATGCACGGTTGCTTCTTTCAGCATTAGCTCTGGTTCACACCAACTCAAAGTATTTATGACACTAAATTGTACTGTCCTATATGAAGCACAGCTTGGCAGTCTACCTGTCATAAATCAATGATAACAAATCCTTGAATAACTACACTTAAGTTCTCTTTCCAAGCTTACCAGGGAATTCGAGGATGAGAAGTGCTAACAGAGAGACTCAGCATCCACAAGAGCCCATAATTTGCAAACTGCTCATACAACCACTGCTTTCAGTGTGATGGTGTGTTTAGCAAAGGACAAACATGTGAAGAGGCACAGGTCTGTTCACAAAGGTCTATCAACAAAACACACAAACTGTCCCCCTTGAAGGCGGACTTTACAAGCACATAATCACCGTCCGGGGCTCGGGAGGAGTTGCACATCAATCACAAGGAGCTGGATGCTCTCAGACACCATGTGTTTTCTCAAGGATATATGTATCTGTTGCCAGCAAGACTGCCTTAAGCCAAAGCTTCACAGGACACCTACATGCTAGAGGAACTGGCATTAGTCTGAATTTCCACTTATGTCCCACAAGAGGGTAATGTTGAGCTGAACAAACTCAGGGCGAGCTACACCAAGGAAGGGCTCTCTTATGCTGCTGCCTCTCCTCTGGCATGGAATCAGCCAGGGTCTTTTTACCCTCCCCTGAGGGGCTGTCACGTCTAGCAGAGCTTAGCAGCAAGACTTCATCTGGGTCACCTCAGAACAGGTAAAAAGTCTCACTGCTGGTGGAGAGAAACTTTGAAGATTTGAGGAAAGTGCAGAGACGAGCTGTGTTAGCACAATGGCAGCAGAGCTCTACTACAGCAGCAGCTATTACTACCAGTTTGACCCTGCCACTGGAGTCAAGAGAGCGTGGGAGCACCCAGTGCTTCGCAAAATCTGTTCCCTAAGAAGCAGTTTCCAGGCTAAAGCCCACATGTTCCTCCCCTTGCCCAGCTGTGCACTCTGCACCCTAGAAAGAGCATTGCCTGTTCTTGGGACAGGGAGGATTTGATAAGCACAAGCATTTAGGGTGTGATTGCGCAGCAGTTGAAGCTGATGCAATTCACAGCAGCTGCAGTCCCACCCTCCTGTGTGCTCCTGCCCCTTCCCTTGAGCTGACTCCTTTTTTCCTTTTTTCTTTCTTTTTCAGCTATATCACCTCCCTAATCTGGCTCTTTGGCCCAAGAATGGAGGAAGAAGCCTGTGGCTGGGACAGGACCAGAGCAGTCCTGACAAATTTAAGCATTCATGAGACTGTCTTCCTTCTGCCTCTCTCCCTGAATGACTGTTCCTTGTCAGGATCTTCCTCTAGCATCAAGAGAAACTGGCTTCTATGAAACCATAATGGGAAAATCTGAGACATAATGAATCTGCTGGGATTTTCTTTTGTTATGTCCTAAACATAAAATTAGATGTTTCACCCAGAAATAGAAGTTGTGGAAAAAGAAATAAAAACACATCCGATTCTACACATGCAAACAATGCTCAAAGTGAGATTTAGCACGTGGCTCCTTTGGGAGTCCTCTGCAGTATCCTGTGAGGACCCGAATCAGATGGCATGGAGAGGTTTAACTTGTCAGCACAGTTATTCTTCATTCCAGTGGTGAGGGAAGCATGTGAGAGCCACCAAATTTGCCCTTGACTAAGGAGCAGAAGAGTCCAGAGGGCCTTCAGGACTGCAGAGAGTCCTGAGGACTGCATTAGGCAGATGCTCTGGTGGGATGTGCTTCTCCATCCCTGCAGCCAAGGCCCCCACTCACAGACACAGTTTGGGCCTCCAGACAGTGTGCAGAGCCTGGGGAAGGAGTAAAGGGACTCATCATCTGCATCTCAGCTGGTTTGCAGAGCACTTCCTCAGGGGAAGAAGTGTTGCTCTGTTGGAATCCTGTAGAGATCAAGGGGGGGCTGATGGAAACTAGATGGCCTAAGGCAGTCTAATTTGCATGCCTGTTTTGTAATGTTTGCAAGTAGTGATGTGGAAGGCAAAAAAAAACCCAAACAAACCCCAAAATTTCTTAATTAGTGCAGACTCTTAGCTGTAGCAATGCACAGTTCTACCCCATCTTTAGCCAGCAAAGATATGCTTAGGCTGTGGGGCCGTTCTTCCCTTAAAAGGGCAGCCTGAGCAGAAGGTTGAAGGAGCCCAGGGCAAATAAGGTTCAGCTTTTTGCTTCCTCAAAGAAAGGATGTTTCTGTCCCATTTTCCTCTCAGCATGTGGGAGGGATGCTCTGAGGCTCTTATAAGTCATTGATCCCTTTTTAACCAAGCCAGAGCACTGCAGTGTGACCCATAGAATGGCAACCACAACTCAGGAAATTCAAATCAGCTTTATTCTCTACTGAGATATCTGCTAAAACAGAAGCAAAGCACTGAGTATCCGTGCAGAGCCTGGGACCAACAGAGATTGTTTGACAGTGCTGCCAGGGAAATCTGAATGGCCTACAGGGAAGCTTGGCTGAACAGAAAACAGTCAGTGTTGCCACAGCGTTAATTGCTGACATCCTGGGATGACATCTTAGTTGGGATTCATTCTCAGCAACTTCGAATAGAAAGTACAGCTGCTGCTGCCAGGGCTGGGTTTAGGCCTCAACCAATTCCAACAAGAAACAATGCAGCCTCAAAACAAGCTCTGCCTGCTTCCTGGGCATGCAGCATGCTTTCCTGCTCCCAAGAAAGTTGTCTGTTTTCTAAGCCAGTTCCCTCCCCCTCCCCTCCACCCGTCTTCCACTGCTGCCTTCCAGTGCTCACACACCCTGTACCATCACCACTAAAATGACACTTCATCCTTTCCCTACTAATTATAGCAGGAGGTGCACAATGTGGCTGCATGCAGCCCAGAACAGACCAGCTCCCTATGCTCAGCAAAGGCTCTTTGCAGGACTCAGTGCCACAGCACAAGTTTTACCCTGTGAATCCCCAGGGGCCACAGCAGCAGAGGAGCAAGGAAGCACAGATACACACACACACATACCTGGCACATCCACAGTACTGCAAGGGCAAGAGAGAACAGAAACAGGAATGCCTGCACTGTGAGGAAGTCCGGAAAGACCACAGACAGTGGCAGGACACACTGCTGAGGCAGAGGTACTTTTTTATTTGCCTTAACTTGCCTTGGCTGACTCAGATTCCAGTAACCCAAGCTACTTTTCACTTACAGTAAATTGAAGAAAATGTTGTTATCATTAGGGATCACCAGTGGGCAGGGAACAGAAACACCCTCCAGGTGGGGAGAGGGCAACATTTTGAATAGCCTGAAAAAAACCTTCCAGGATTTGTAGTTGTATTAGCTCCCACGTTGCAGGACATTTGTGGGACGTTTTTGTGTCTCTCAGACTGGGGTTATTCCAGATGAACAAATCCATAAAAAACAGTAAAAGTAGAATTTGTTCTTAAGTTTGCAAAATAAAAGATGCTGTGAGGCAACTGAGGTAATCAGATGCAGACAGCCAGACCATGAGTAAACGCAATAGCTTGTACAAAACGTGCACATATGTGTGTGTCCTGTCAGGCCAAGCCACAAGTTCTCTGTTAAAGGCAAATACTCAGTGATGCACTGAAACAAGGTCAGCACCACACTGGATTTGTCTGGAAGCCAGGTACTCCAGTACTGTAACTCTATGGAAGGGATGAAGAACTGTCTCCCAAACGTGCAGATCAGCAGTAGTGCTTAGGATAGTATCCCCTCCAGACAGGTCCTATCCTGATGTGTAAAATTCACAGATTAACTTGAACTCTGAGGAAGGCTTAATATCTACCTTCCTGCATGGATTAGTAATAACTGTGTGAGACTTCCCATTATTTCTCAGACCACACTAACTACTTGACCTCAAGTGGTGTCCTACAGAAAAGAATTTCACTGACACATTTGCTGTGAAAAAATATTACTTAGTTTTGAGTTTTCTGCATGTTATATCTCTTTATTCTTGAATGTAAAACAAAGGAGGAACCTCCTGATCTATCATGTCTAAATCTTGTATTGTTCTATGTTCTTCTACCTTCTCCTGTCTTTCTCCTTTCTACAATATGCAGTCCAAATCTTACCAATCTGCATCATATATGAGCTTTCCTGGTCTCCCTTTGCTAACTTTTTTCCTAGAACTACCATCCACTTGGGGCTTGAACCACCCCTGAGAGGGCAAAGGGAGCCTCTAAAGCTTCTCCAGGATTACTGCAAACATTGAGAAGATCACAGCACGTTGAGAGAAAGTAGTACACCTGTTTTACACCACTAAACCAATTCTCCCTGCCTACTACCAAAGACAGGACATTCTATAAACTAAAGACATACTTGCAGATGTGGGTCAATCTCAAATATTGTCTCTCCTCTTCGCATATCTGTTATCAACCAGGGACCTCCAGCTCTGCAATGGAAGAAAGAAAGATAATGAACCAAACAAGCACTTGAGATAGTACTCCCCAGCAGAGCCTTCCCAGTGCACCTGTATTGGATGGAAGCACAGAACAAAGTGTAAAACAAGCCCCTGTATGTTGAGTATACATCCCACAGAATTTCCCAAGCAGATAATGAAAGCCCTCCATGACCTACCCATTGTCTACCTAGTGTCTTGCCCCCTCCCCTGAAGGTATTCAAGGCCAGGTTTAAGGAGGCCTTGAGCAACCAGTCTAGTAGAAAGTTCCCTACCCATGACAGGAGGGTTGGCACTAGGTGATCTTTAAGATCCCTTCCAATCCCAACCATTCTATGATTAAATGAAGTCTTGCAAAGCAGCCAGGATTGACAAAGGCTATTCCCTGTGTGGGCTCACTTACTTATGCAAGACTGAACTGGCTTTTAATCTTACAGGTTACCAAATTGGGAGTAAGAAGTCCAGTGAAGCTAAGGTCTGATTTGTACCTCTATTACATATCTATAGATGCAGCAGGTGATAGAAAGCAGATTACCATGAAGATAAACTACTCAAGGGACTTTACTCGGGCGACAGTGAAGAAGTGACAGCAGATGTCAGCCTTAGGTGGTGTTTTTCATTTGCAGTAAAAACTGAAGTCTTTTGGAATTTACATGAAATTTTCTTCTTTTTTTTTTTCATGAGATACTTTTTTTACTGCAGTCAAAGGCTCCCCTCCTCTGGCATTCTCTGTGCTATAGTCTCCTAAAGCACATGGAGTGGGAGCAGTAAAAGTATTGTAAGGCTTTATCAACGCATTGACAGCCACTCTGTTCACATCACTTTGGAAGATGTTACTTACTAACTGCAGAGGTGTGAGTTGCTTCAGTTCCTCACTGGGATGCAAGAGACTTTTACCCTGACTCCACATCAGAGACTTAGTAGTTTGCAGCTTTGCCTTTGAATCAAGCACATTTGGGTTTCATTTTATCCTTGGAAAGGTGCTTGTACCACAGCACAAAAGCCAAAGCCCAACATGAGAACAGACTCAGGACAGTGGTGCTATATCTGTACTGACTTAGAGGAGCCAAGGGGGATGCAGGCAGAGTTTATTGTCTGCAGGTCCTAGGAACAAAGCTTGCAGCTGGACAAATTCACTGTAGGGCATTTGCAGGAATTATCTCTGCATTTGAACTTTTCCCTTTTAGGCACAAGTTTAAGAGGTGTGGCAGCAGAGGCTCTTCCAAATAATCAAATAAAGGCCACTGTGACACTAGAGAGCATGTGCTCAGAAACACATATTCAGAATCATTTTGTTTTTTAAAAAAAAATAATTCATAAAAAATCTTTTGAGCCACAATCACATGGCAGGAAATTCCACTAAATGGAAGAGAAAAAATGTTTAAACAAAATACCTGCAAGGCAAAAGAGTTCACCTGCAATCTGCAGCAAATAAAGCATCAGCCTATCATTTAACATTTAAACTCCTCCTCCTCCTCAACTCAATGACATCTTTGTTGTGCCATCAAAGAAATCACAATGAGCTTGCAGGAGTATTCCTGTTGGAAATTGGCCCTACAGAAGTGAGGTGAGTTTGAGAGCAACTTTCTTGCTTTCAGACAGTACCGAAGCTTTACTAGACAATATAAGTCAGACCCTTGCCTTTTAAACTACACAGAAAGGTTACCAGGAACAGTTATCACAGCTCTCTCAGGAAGAACCAACGAGAAAATGCTGCAGGCATAAGAGGAAGGAAATTAAGCTTTCAAGACCTCATTTTGTTTCACCCTGAACATGTGGATTCCCACATGCATTAATCTGCCATCTAAGCATCTGTGCATGAGAACAGATTTGCACTGAATTCCCATCTTTTGCTGTAGCACAGGAACAAGCAAGTTACATCAACAAGGTAAAGACTGGCAATGAAAGTAAACAGAATTGTTCTCTAAAGGAATGCTCCCCTGTAAGGGCTAAATGAGCACTTACACTGGGACAGTTCGAAGCAGTTCTAGGATCCCTTGCCCATTCCACTGCTGAGCTGCGTGCAATTCCTCAGTACAAACTCCAACAATCTGGAATAAATGAAAAGAGAGATACCAAACTGGATGGGAATCATGCAAGAGCTGTAGAGAAAATGTACCACATGGTGCTGGATCAAACAGATACAGAGAAGCACTATGTCTTTAACTAGATGAGTAAGAACAAATGGAGACTGAGACAACAGAGGAATTCTGCAATGCCTTATGCCCTCTCTCTGCACTTATGTTAAGTGCCCTGGTCATATGACATTTAATCTTGCATGTGTGAACTTAACTAGGAGGAAGGCCTAGTGACAAATTAGGGTTTGCTGAAGATCCACTAGCCTGTTCTCACTTTTCAATGTGGTCCACACAAGACAGGACAGGTTAGGGTCTGAGCACATGCTAAATGTTGCTCTCTCAGCCAATTGCTAGGAGCAAATGCAGTACTGCAAGAATAATCTCCATCAGGCAAGCAAACTGCTGCCACAAGGGAGAGCTTTGGTGCTTACAAATACTTGACCATCTCAGTTTGCTGGCAGGTTATGTTTTACCTGGCACCATAAGTAAAGCTGCTTACACACTGCATAATCCACTCTGTAGGTCACTGTAGGTAACTGCAGACTTCTGCCTTCCCATATAAAGCAGGATGTGTTGGCATTTCAGGATGGGAGCAGCCACGCTGAGCTATACCAGATGTCTCTCTCACAGCAGCTGAGATCAGCTGCTTCAAATGAAGGGCTGAAACATCCTTCAGCTGATAGAGGAGGGCATTTTCCTCCTGATCTATCAACCACTAGCTTGTGCCTTTGAGCACTACGATTCATTCTTTGGGATGAAAAATTGTATTAGCCACGGCCTTTTATTTTCTTCCTCAATACTCTCTGGCTTTTCCAAGGAAACTGGATTGTTTCGTCAAAATCTGTTCAACTGATGTTTTAACAGAAAAGAGAAAACCTGAAAATGAAGTGCTGAAGAGCAGCAAGCAGAAGTCCACGGTGTACCTTTGACACACACACACACACACCCCCCTCTGCACTGACAGAGAGACCTGTGTGGAAAACCTTTAACGTCAGCACATAGCCAGCTCTGCACACCCTACCTCCCCTGCTCCTTTCAGAGCTCACTTTCTCAGCACACAACCCCTGGAGATACCCCATCCATCTCCCAGCTTCCTCCATGAACAGCCTGAATCACCCTTGCTCCAGAATGCTCCTCCCTGGGCCTCCACTCACTAATTACATACAAACAACAAGATCCTAAACAGGAAATTATTTTGTGTTCATTCTTTTCTTTTTGCAATCATTTATCCTCATGGGTCAAAAAAACCCTGTAACAACAAGCATCAAACAAATGGGAAAAACAAGTCAACTGTATGTGTTGTGGAAGATTAGAGGCCAAGAGCTGACTGTCCTTTGATTCAGGACAGCTGGGCACTAAAGAAGAGATGCAGAATAATGCAGCACTAACTGGGGAGTCAGCCAGGAGTTACCCGGCTTAGCTTGGCTCTCCGAATCTCCTTCCACGTCCCACAACTCACCTTTCACTAATCAGTCTCACACTTATCTCTTTCTTCTTGATAAAACATGGATATTTGGGCACCTCAGAATATTCAGGAAAGCCTTTGCACAGCAGTTGTATTGTGCAGGTCTGTACCAACGGAGCTTCCCCTTATGTGTTGCCACTACAGCCAAGGAAAAACAGGAGCAACCTGAAGCTTGAATTGTAATATATAGATGACTGTTTTCCCAAGGGATGGGAGCTTATCAGAGAGCAGGGAGAAATCAGCAGTTGACACAAACTGTGCTAGCTCTTCCACTAAGGTTAATAACTCCCCATGCAATTAAAATATATCCAAAGCAGCCCCTATCCAAGAGATATCACTAAGAAGGAGGACTTCAGATAAGCAAGCAGATCTGCTTGGACAAGGAAGCTCCTCTCACTGAACAGCAGGGTTAAATCACGTGGGATTTTAAAAATGTTTCTTTTGCAAAGCAGAACTGAATCTTTCTTAAACAGTAGATCAGTACAGGAAAACTCCCTCAGCCTCTAAAGAATCTTTGTGTCAACGCTGCAGGCCACTTTTCTGCCATTTAATAATGCCAAAGCAATTCAAAGTCCTGCTCCAAACTCTTCCTATCCTGAAACTCAAACCTGCCATAGAACTAGACTGAATCTAGCTCTGTGTTACTTATTACAAGCATTTCTCTCAGCTTTTTTTTATGTTGATGTTTGAAATTTCAGAGTAGTGATAGTCAACCCCAGGTCTGTTTTGGGGTGTAAGCTTTTTCTCCATCAGAGATCTCCATCTTGAAAGTTGAGCATGCCATTGCTCAAACCTGGTAAAATGCCTAATGAATACCTCCAGAGAAGCAACTCATAGATGAGATCCATTGTGCTCAAGTAAGGATGAAAGGTGGATGTCATGGTAATAAGCATCTGACTTATTAAAGCTAAATAAAATGTAATATTAGGTGTATTCCACATCCAAGAGGGAACAGTGATAGCCACCACTGCTGGGTCATACCTGTAGGAAAGTAACAACTCCAAAAGGAGTCTGCACTGGCTGCATCTGAGGGTCTTCTGTCAGCAACATATGCTGGATTCTAGATTCACTGTTGTCCAAAGGGCTGTGCCACGATACATGGTCACCACTGCAGAAGGTGTTTTCTGCAAGGAAAAGAAGCAAGAAATATTCAGTCCATAAAGTCTGCTAGGATATTCCTTCTGTTAGCCTATGCTCTTGACTGCTGGTCTGGATCAGGACAGTTGCAGGTGGCTATTCACAGTGACTGCCTCCAGCCAGCTCTGCCAAGTCTCTGAGTTAGCTGAAGCACCTGAAGCAGAAAATGGATTTCATTGAGCCATTTAAATTCAAACACTGACTCTAAAACTGCCCACTCTGGAGTCCAGTGGCAAAAGACAGTATCCTTCTTTGATATTAATCCCAAGATAGGAATGCCAACTAAATATATCAAATACAGTGCCACATAAAATTAGCTTGTCTCTCATTTACTGTAAGCCTGATTTTGTGAGAGGATGCAGTGTCAGCAGGCCATACTGAATGCCTATGGGACAGCAATTCATACTTAATTTGCAGCTCTGATTTGCCACAGAGAAAAGGATTGTGATATGTGAATTAAACACAAATAGCACTCTGCTGTATCTAATAAAAATCCACAGTCTGCTGTCAAAGTTGTGACGGTCTAAGTCAAAGTCACTTTCTCTCCCAGTTGTCTAGTAGCTCTGGTGCAGAATTACAATTAGTATGTTCCTTCTTTTCCAAACAATGAGAAAACCAGCAGGATATACATTTTACTCTATGTCAGAATACACTGCATCAAAACAAAGAGCCAGAAATTATCCTTCTTTCTTCATGACTGTAAGCATTCCTTTCTTTTCTCCTCTCCTACTTAGAAAGACAAAACGTCCCGATAATCCCGTGTTCCACAGCTGGCGCATGCCAGAAGGCACACCACAACCCATCTGTATGGTGCTGTCCCACCACAGGAAAGGCTAATGCTTGCTTTCTGAGGGAGCTACAAGTCAGACAACCAACCATGACCATTGTCACACCAGTTAAAGCATACATTTGCACACAGTTCCTAGAGCACGTCTGCAATAACATTTCCTAGCTGACTGCTTTGTCCTCAGGGCTTGTGCTTGTTCCACTCCAGGAAGAGTGCAAATAAATGGCCTGGAACCCATATTCTGTCCCCTGACATAAGGGCAGTGCTTCAGGGATGAGCCGAGTACTGCCTACTTCCAAAACCAGTGGCAAGTATGACATCACTCTCCCTGACCAAGCTCACTGATGAAGGCGGTGTGGGCATCTGTCCTCACCCTGGCCGCTCTCAAGGCCACACTTAGAGGAGAGTGGGAAAGGGAGATCATGTCCACTGGAGGAAGACCTAGGAGTTTCACTGCAGACTGGAAAATGTTAGTGGGTATCTGAGTTGCTGTTTGTCAAGACTGAAGCATCTCATATCATACAGAGGAGGATCCAGCTGAGTGTTCTCTGCCCTGCAGCTATGAGCTGGTCTGGATCTTCACCTAACATCCCCACCTCACCTTCCAAATACACATCAACAGGATGTCTCTTAAATAGCTATCTATAGGGCTTATTTGAGAATCCTTGAACATGCCAGCTTCTGCAGCAGCAAGAAAGAAACAGCATTTGCCAGTAACTGCAGCTTCGTCTTCAGTCTCATTAAGCAGCAGACACTGAGGATTTGGGCACTTGCATACCACTTGTGCATCAACCCCACCACAACTACATGAACATGTTCTTGGCCAGCAGCAAGCAGAGGATGCTTCGAGGGAGCTATCAGCAGCAGGCAAGTAAAATAACGCGTTACTGTACAGCTGCTGTGGTTAAAAATAGTCACAGTCACCTCTCTGATGATCTAACTCATGCTCACCCACCATTCATGGGTTTCATGCAGGGCGTCCTGAGCAAGTCGTTGTTTCTCCACCAGGTGTCCCCATTGGTGTGCACTGAAACATTTTCACCCAGAGGGTGGGTTTTTTTTTTTAGGTTCTTTTCTTGGGCAGCTCATTTGATTAAGAATTAAAATAAACTTCAAACAGCATAAAGACCTTTGCCCGAGAAATGAGACATGTAGCAGAAGGGTTGTGATAAGTAAGGGAATGCTTTCCTTAGCTAAAATTAGGAAAGAAATGAAACAGCGAATGCAAGCTGCCTGAAAGAGCTCATGGTGGTGTACACTACATTACACGCTTTCAGCTCTGTGGCTGAAAGGAGTGGCTCAGATATTACTTTGCTTTTAGAGTTCTGAAAGTATAAGCAGACAGAAATGAAGCCCCTTATTTTTACTATTTTTTGAAATCAAAACTGCACTAAAGAAACAGCCCTGAGGAGGCTGCAAAGGAGCTTGGGGTATTTTCCAGGTTAGCCAAAATGTGGCTGATTAATTTTTCCTTTTTAATGATAAAAGCCTCTCAGTCACAGTTTTCAGGAATGAAACAAAACCACAAAGAGCTTATTCTCGGGCCCTGTCTTTATACCACAACATTTTGCCCATCAAATGCTCACACAATTCTATGCTGATCGATCGCTGCATTTCACTGCTGGTGCCGCTGCTCCTGGGAAAGCCCTGCCCGTATAGAGCAGGTTTTCAAATGCAAATGTCTCTGCTGGAAACCCACCTGTTTATGTCCATGTGAACACTGAACACTTAGAAAATCTCCCTCTCCCTTGCTTGCACATGAACACCACAAAATTCACACTGACTGCCCAATTAAATCACACACACACAAAATAATTCTGCAAATAACACGAAGCCAAATTAAGGGTGCAAAGAATTGAGAATTACAGCCCGCAACTCGGCTCTTTGCTTGCTGTATTGTAACCCATGTGGAATGTAAGATCAGCTCTTGAACAGAGACCATTGCAGCACTGAAGACAGCTTGAATTGCAGGACTGGTAGCCACAGAAACTAAGAAATTACAGAAGCAAAGGGCTAGATAACCACTTTTTCTTGCCTCATACTGGAAACAGAGATGAGCATCTTCCCTCCCCATCTCATACACTTAGATTTTATTTGTCTTTTATTTGTCTTGCTCTGAAAAACTTTCTAAGCATTTAAGTTTTAAAAATTTTTAAGCCAGAAAATCCTGGCACTTTCATAAATGACTCCTGCAAAGTGAATTTGTAACTAAACCTGTGGCTTTCACAAATGCTGAATCAGAACATAGCATCAAAGTCATCATAGCACAGATGGATGTGAAAAGCCTTCTGTGGTTTTCACAACTCTCTCACTCGGGGCGCTGTCAAACACACAATTTGCACAACCTGCCTTTCATCCACAAACACATGCCAGGTGACAATATTTCCTACATGGACATAAGTCTTTCCATAAAACCAGGAGATGAGTAGGCACAAGACACAGTCACAGTATCACAGTATCACTAAGGTTGGATGAGTCCTCGAGGATTGAGTCCAACCTGTCACCACAGACCTCATGACTAGACCATGGCACCAAGTCCCATGTCCAATCTCCTCTTGAACACCTCCAGTGATGGTGACTCCACCACCTCCCTGGGCAGCCCATTCCAATGACAAACGACTCGCTCGTGAAGAACTTTCTCCTCACCTCCAGCCTAAACTTCCCCTGGGGCAGCTTGAGACTGTGTCCTCTTGTTCTGGTGCTGGTTGCCTGGGAGAAGAGACCAACCCCTTCCTGGCTACAACCACCTTTCAGGTAGTTGTAGAGGGCAATGAGGTCACCCCTGAGCCTCCTCTTCTCCAGGCTAAACAATCCCAGCTCCCTCAGCCTCTCCTCATAGGGCTTGTGCTCAAGGCCTCTCCCCAGCCTCGTTGCCCTTCTCTGGACACGTTCAAGTGTCTCAATGTCCTTCTTAAACTGAGGGGCCCAGAACTGGACACAGCCTCATCTCAGGTACACAAGGAGCACAAACACATTTCAGTCAGACATGTACCACCTCCTTTTTTTCTTGGAAATGCATCCCTGTACCTCCCAAATCACATGGACTAATGTGAGAAGCAACCTGCCACCTTCAAACTAATTCTTGAGATCTCTGGTTTACACACTGTGAACCAAGGGACAACGATACCAACATAAGTCTCAACAAATTTCATGGGTTTATAGCCATACCTCTTGATACAAACCTGGATGCTTACCTACAGTCACAACTAGAAACTACTTATATATATAATCATAGAATCAATAAGGCTGGAAAAGACCTCAAAGATCATCAAGTCCAACCTGTCACCACAGACCTCATGACTACCAAACCATGGCACCAAGTGCCACGTCCAGTCCTCTCTTGAATACCTCCAGGGATGGTGACTCCATCACCTCCCTGGGCAGCACATTCCAATGGCTAACAACTCTCTCGGTGAAGAACTTTCTCCTCACCTCGAGTCTAAACCTCCCCTGGCACAGTCTGAGACTGTGTCCTCTTGTTCTGGTGCTGGTTGCCTGGGAGAAGAGACCAATCCCCTCCTGGCTACAGCCTCCCTTCAGGTAGTTGTAGAGAGCAATAAGGTCTCCCCTGAGCCTTCTCTTCTCCAGGCTAAACAATCCCAGCTCCCACAGCCTTTCCTCATAGGGCTTGTGCTCAAGGCCTCTCACCTCTTTGCCCTTCTCTGAAGTATTTGAAATATACATGAAGTATTTGAAAATAAAGACATGAAATAGATATTAATAAACATGTAAAAGAAATGTATGCAAAAATAAGATTACAGTAATAAGTTTATGTCCATGGATCACTGACCCAGTCTGACAGGACTCACTACTACAAGCATCCCAAGACAATTTCTAGTTTTAGGCCAAAACACAACTCCCCTTTCGGTAAGCACAGATCATTGCTTTGCAAATTATCTCAGTTTAGTAAACCTGAAAGTTTAGTCAGCAATAAAGTTGGTACTGCAAGGATCACATCACAACAGTGATGCTGTCCCAGGCCCTTGTAGGCTTGGGAAGAGCCTCTACTTCATCCAAGCAGCAACTATCAAGCCAATGCTTCTCACTCTTAAGAAACTCTGCTATGACAACCTTTTTGATCGGCTGTAATGTTGTGCAGATTAGCACCTGTGGCAAAGCTTCTTACTGGTTTTGAGGAAGAACTGAAGCACAACCAATGTTACAATGGATTTTGCACTGTATTTCTCAAATAGACAACATATAATTAGATCCAGGATCCAGCAAAAGGTGAGATGGCTTTCAGCAGTAGCTGTGAAAAATCACAGGCTGCTACTGAACAAGCACCACCTCTACCATTACAAGAGGGCAACCATCAGTCTGTGAGCAGCAAATTCCAGGACTCAAGTGTCATTTGCTGCTGCAAAGGCTTCTGCTTCTTTGAACTTGTGTGTTACCTGACTCCACAGCAAAGTCAACAAGAGATGTGACACACCCAGGGAAGTAACTGTATGTAATAGGAGGAGTTTGACATATTCCTGTCACAAATCACAAGCCTCAAACCAGTTGGTTGAGTAAGCTTGGAGAATGGGGAATGCTCTCTTCTCTACAGCTGTGCACATTGTAGACAGAGTCCTCACTGCCTACCTAAGGAGGCTGAAGGTCTGACCAAAGCAGCTTCTGCAGCTATGGCATGCACATGAGGACCATATCAAGGTTCACTTGTATGTATGGCCAAGGGTAACTCATCTCCAGTCTTCTCCACTGCTGGGGGCACAGTTAGCATGTTTACTTATCTAGATGCTCAGTTTTACCATCCCTTAAAAGCCAGGTCTCATGTTCAAACACCATTAGGGTAGCACAGTCAGTCTTCTAGGCATGAGACCAGCATGACAGCATAAGCCCCACTTCCTTAGATCAGCACAGCAAAACTAATAGTCATCAGAAAAAGTTACCAGGACCTCACCCGGGAACTGTCAAATCTGTAGGACAGACATCAAGGCACAGAAACTATCCAGCCATCAAAAGAGGGAATAAAATAGCAAAGAAAATAGATTAAAAGTTTAAATCCCAATGACTGTAGTGTGTAGATAAATCAGCAAATCCTCAGGAGTAAGCTAAGGCTCTGATTTATTGCACGCAAGCTGATCCACAAGGGACTGCTGTTGCATGCTGCCTCACAGTAAACCTGAGGCAGTGACACATTCCCCTCGTGGAATGAAGAGCTAAGCTACCTGACCTGCCTCAGGGGAAGCACACACACACTTCAGCAGTTACCACGGGGGTGCTGGATGTGTTGTAGATACATTGGCTTGCTTACAGTAGCACCCTTGGACACTCATACCCTTCCTGCTTGGAAGGGGCACTAATAGGACCTCGACCTAACCCAGCAAGGTGACCCATCCTCACAGATCTGGAACTGCTTCCTTTTCTGCAAGTCTGTGTTTTAACAAAAAACTACTGTTGCCCTCTCCCCCCCCCCCCCCCCCCCCCCCCTTTCTGTTATAGACCTCATCAAGGAAATAATTAAAAGATTTAATGTCAAACTATTTGATTTAATAGTTTATAATAGCAAATGTGAAGCCTCTCTCCAGCTTTATGAAAATGAGAAGTCTCTGTATTTCCCACAGACCAGCTCTTGTACCATTCTATCATGCAAAAGCAGTACCTGTCAGACAGTGATACCAGACCAGCCTGTGAAGATTCCCATATTTTGACATCTTGAAAATATCATTATCCATTTTTCTTTACAGCCCATATAAAACAGGTGAGGTTCCTACATGCAGCAATGGTCACAACTTGGCCTCACAGTCTCTCCTAACTTTACTAACCAATGCTCCATAATGAGAAGTGGGGAAATGACTCAGAGAAAACCACCCTGCTGTTGACTAGTAAATTTCCTTTGTGTAAGGTTGCTCATGTCCTTTCTTGGAGTACATTCCCCCCACCTTTCATTTGATAAAATACAGATGATGCCTGAAGAAATAAAATCAAGCTATGTTCCTGCCCTCAAGATGTTTTCTAAAGAGTAATGCATGCAGTCTACGCTCAAGAGATGCTACCTAGCTCTAGAGGGAATATAGATTGCTTCCCATTGTATTTCCAATTTGTTTTCTAAACCTGCCAATTTCATGTGTATGGGATCCCTCTAGAAGCCCTTACTCCCTTGAACAACCACAGGGAGTAAGGTGAATAGGATGCCAAACTGGCCCAAGTACTAGAAGCTAAGAAACCTCCATTCAAAAGGTGACCTCAGGCTGAATCCAGGTTAGGGATCTCCAGTGCATTTGCTACTCTGCACCCTGAGTAGATGGAAAATAGCTCTTTGGGCATCTAGAAGCCAAGTGTCTTCTCTGGCATATGCATAGGGGACTGTATGGGGCAAAACAAGGAGTTGATGCTATTCCAGCATCAGGAAGAAAGCAAAGGCACTTGAAGCACATCTCCTATCCATGCATCACCTGGCATACAGTTCCCAGACTGAGTCAGGCTCCAGAACAGTTGAGGCTGCATGATCAGAAATGTCCTTTTCTGACACAATCACAGCATGCAATCCTTCAGAAAGACTTTTTTTCAAATTAGGAAAACATACTTGTAGCCTAACCGTTCCTCTGTGTCTCTTCTAAGACATGTCCTCCTTCCAAGTATCAGCTAAAATCTGCAACAGGTTCAACAGTTCTGACTCATCAGACAGATAAATCCATTTGGACAGTATGTTACAGGTGACACTCTACAGCTGTAGAGTCACCTTTACAGCTGACACTCTACAGAATGGGCGAAGGCATCAGTACATTAACCACTAAGTGTGCTTAGGTTTGGGAAAACAGCCACTCTGCTCCACTCATATCCTTCCAAAGCAAGTTTCTGTGTTCCTCTCATTTCTGCAGAAAGCCATGCCACCGTTACAGGGCCACTTTAATCTGGGACATGTGCAACATGATGCTGAAACAATCCTGCTTGTCCCCCTCAGAAGGCAGCAGCTTCCAGGGTCACCCTTTGGAGCCAGTCCTGTTGCTTAACTGTGTTAACAAGCTTATGGCTTCTCTGCTAGCCTCAGACCAAAAAAATATACCACATAAATCTGCAGCAGCAAGGCTGGCAGGCAAACAAGATGACCACATCCCTCACAGGAGCCAGATCTAGGCTATCAGCATCACTCTCTTGAAAACTTGCTGCTCCTAAGGGGTGCAAACCTGCATTTTACATTCAACTGTAAGATCTCAGCTACACTGCAGGCAGTGAGCCGCAGGCTGGGGCCGGCGTAACTCAAGAGAAATGCTGTATTTGAGGGCAAAGGAAAGAAGGCTTTTGACTTCATGACTTATGGGTGCAGGAATGTTAAAAAGGGCCCCAGTGAGTTCCTGACCAGCACGACAGGGATGCAATCAGACGTTTAAATTGAATGCAGCTTATCCTCTGCTTACAGACACAATGTAATTTATTGCATTGCTATTACCCTATCCACGGCCTGTAGAATTTATTATAGAAATGCATTTTCTTCAACACATTTTTAATATTCAGTCTGGCTCTGTTAGAAAAAAAGAAAGAAAGAAAGAAAGAAGCAAGCTACCCAGGCAATCTGTCACAAATAACGTTTGATGCTGTTTTTCAGTACCGTTTTGCGGACTGAACACCTAGAATTAATCGAGAGAAACTAAGGGCAGAGACAGAGTCCAGCACGGAAATGTATGAGCCATATTTTTCCACCAGAGCTACTTAATATATTCCTAACTAGCTCAACAATGGGCATAAAGCATGAATGCAAAGATGGAGCTGCAACAAATGATACAACAGCTAAAAATATTGTCTGCAAATCTCCAAGCAGCACTGTGATTGCAATTCATTAAGCAGATGCAAATAAATGCACAGAACATGCACAAAGCAGGGTATAAAGAGAAATACTTCATTCAGCCTCATTTGCCAACCACATTAAATTAAGATAATGTCAGGATGCTCAAATTAATGCTAAATTCAGCCTGCCTGCTTAGTTTCCTAACCTATAAGGACTGCACACATGGATTGTCTGAGGGGAAAAAACAACTGGAATATAATCTGTGGGGCCTGCTGGCAGTTAGTTTATCATTCCATTCTCAAGTCAAGCTGAATGTGTTGTAAGAACGTGTAAGAAATTAGTAGAATCCAAGCCATGACATATTTACAGCACAGTAAAAAAAATGCTTTCCCTCCCTGTTTTTATTTCTCTGTGCAGATTTGCTGCCCCTTTATCTCCTGTCTTGGAAACAGGCACTGCCCCAGCTCTGGCTCTCCAAAGAGGTGCAAATTCACACAGTGCTGCTGCCTGCTGCAGATATGCAGCACTGACAAGATGCCTTAAGAAGAATTAAATCCCGGGAGTACAATTAAACAATGGCCCCGCTGCAGGGATTCAAATTGGGCTTTTAGAAACAAGGGGCCTAGGCAAAAGGCTCTTTAAAAAAAGAAAACAGTGTGGAAAAGCCCAGATTATCAGTACTGTAAGGACTGGTTGACCTCTGGTGTTTGAAGGCAATTTCAGAAAGAAGTGTGATGCAGATTTTTTGGTTTTCCCCACAAAAAGTGACCATCAGGTTGAAAACACAACAGCTCCAGGTTGTTAAACCTGAAAAATCAATGGGCCTCTCAAAAGAGCCTCAGCCTGTGCAAGCATATATAAACTTATACGATCATTTAAGTGTCCTGGAATGAAAGCACAATGAAAGGCCTCCCATCCCTTCCTTGCTCCTCGTGCCCTGCTCAGAGCCACCCCCCACCCCTGTACTGCACCTTCCACTGATGGGGCTGTGAACGCTGGTTTTCTTATTACAAAGTAGATACCAAGCATCCACCTCATGTGATGTTGCAGAATGTAGTATTTTAGCCAAAACATAAATGCTAAAATGCTGTCAGACAAGCAACAATTTAGTTCTGGGCCTCCTCTTCCTCTTCTGTTTTCCAGGCCGTTTCTTTCAATCCCTTGTACATCTGTGTCTCTGGCTTGCTCCTTCTCCCTGCCCATCTCTCCATGTGTACACAATTTCCATGACTGCAGCCTCTGAGAATTTCTCATGCAGGCTCTCAGCAAGGGACTCCCATGCCCAGGGCATGCTCCCACCCTCTGTGAGTGGTGGGCCCCCTGTCCTCTCCTTGACTCCATAGAGCCTGCTCTGCCAGCCACCTCCTCCCGTGTTTCCTCTCCTCCCCTCAATTTCATCCAGCTCCTCCACATCTGCTGCTTGCAGCCTTCTCCAGTCCTTGTAGTCAGCAGAGGCAGGAGCTGCTTGGCATAAGTGCTGCCTGGGGCAGGATGCATCTCCTACCTTGCTTTTGCAACAACACAGTTCTCATCTATCTGCAGATTTATCTGCGTGGCTCTCTCCTACAGTGAGAGAAGGCTAGAGAAAAGCATGGCAGCATGAAAGGGCACTGCTGAGTATGGTGGAGAAAGCACGCAAACAGATGTAAACTGATCCTTTGCAGCCTCACAAAACTCTCTTGCTCCCCACACCCTGTCACTCAGATCAGTTGCCCCTGAGATGCTGCCCTCTTTCAATGGGCAAATGGGACAATCTTCTCTTACTCTCTCCATCCCCCAGCCCAGTAACTGCAGAGGAGTGGGAATCTCTCACTCGCCAAATCCTGAGCTCCAGGCCAGGAAAGAGAGCCTCCCACCTCTGTCCAGCTGTGCTGACACCAGCATTCTGCATCCTTCAGCAGAACAAGACATGCTTTACAGATCACTTTCAGAGGACAATGTTTATGTTTTCAATAGTTCCAGAAACTGAATAGCCTCAGGATGAAGTGGAGGCCCAGGAGTGAGAAAGGATGTTATCGAGCAGGATCTCCTGTTAGATAAGGACTGAGGTCAAAGTAGATATTTAATGACAGTTGCTTTACAGATTATGTGGTCCCATGTGGCCAGTTTGAAGAGATACTTGCCTTTCATTTAAAAAAGCATCCCTATCCTTTGTTCTGGCACACAAAAGCCAAAAATGTTTTACAGTTACCTGAATATTTCCTAGCCAGGTGCAACTAGAACAAAGACTTGCAGCCACAGCATTTAGCAACCTTTAACTGTCTTCAGCAAAGGAGGAGAAATGCAGCAGGAGAGAAAAACGTTTTTCTTGCTGCTGGATCTCCTCTGTACTTGCACATGTGCAGGCCATGGAGAAGGATGGATGCTTAGATGGACAGAGGAGCAACATAAGACAGCAGTCACTTGTGATCTTCCCCTAGATATCTATGAGATGTTCCTGTTGAAGAGCTTTCAAGGAGCTTTAGAGGGAACAAAGGCAATATTCTCTGACGGACCCAAAGAAGATGCAAGCAGTTTCTTTTAGTAGGCTTCAAAGCACATACATCTGACAGAAAGACTGCTAGACTGCACTAGGGCAGGCCTTTTAGCAAACATTCCTCAAGAAAGGGGAGATGGTCTGTGAGAAAACACCTACAGAGTTATCAAATCATAATCTCTTCAGGAAAGAATTCTAGTTAAGCAGGCATTAGTTCTGGGGCTTACAGCAGACAGGAAGGGCAGGGGTCTTCGAGGGAGCACTGTAGCATTTTTCTCAGCGGTTGATTATTTTCTCTTACATTTTCAGGAATTCAGAACTTGCACAGGCCAAGCTGTTGTTTTGCTTTGGCAAAGCAGGAGGCTGAAGGGCAGGAAACAGAGGAACTTTGTGTTCACACATATCTGTGTAAAATATTAGTCACGCACTGAGCTCGGCCAACTCATTACAGTAGTGCAAGAGAAACTTACATCACCCAAGAGATATATTTACGGCTCAAATGGAAAATGGCTAGCCTGTCTATGGAGCACCTTTTGAAATGCCACCTCAAGTGTTTTGAGATGATTCCAAGAAGGTCAGTGGCATCCTGGCCTGTATCAGGTACAGTGTGGACAGCAGGAGCAGGGAGGTCATTCTGCCCCTGTACTCAGCACTGGTTATGCCACACCTCGAGTCCTGTGTCCAGTTCTGGGCCCCTCATTTTAGGAAAGATGTTGACTTGGTGGAACGTGTCCAGAGAAGGGCAACAAAGCTGGGGTGGGGTTTGGAACACAAGCCCTATGAGGAGAGGCTGAGGGAGCTGGGGTTGCTTAGCCTGGAGAAGAGGAGGCTCAGGGGAGACCTTATTGCTCTCTACAACTACCTGAAGGGAGGCTGTAGCCAGGTGGGGGTTGGTCTCTTCTCCCAGGCAACCAGAACCAGAACAAGAGGACACAGTCTCAAGCTGCACCAGGGGAGGTTTAGGCTTGAGGTGAGGAGAAAGTTCTTCACCGAGAGAGTTGTTAGCCATTGGAATGTGCTGCCCAGGGAGGTGGTGGAGTCACCATCACTAGAGGTATTTAGGAAGAGACTTGATGGGGTGCTTGGTGCCATGGTTTAGTTGATTAGATAGTGTTGGATGATAGGTTGGACTTGATGAGCTCAAAGGTCTCTTCCAATCTGGTTAATTCTATTCCTTTAAGCCCCTGATTTTAAACTGGAAAACAGGAGAGTCCCCTTTCCACAAGCTCTGGACTGCCTCTGCAGCCTCTGGATATACTCTCCCAGCTTCTCTTCCCCACCAAGAACAAAACACTTCCCCTGCTGTGCCCATTTGCTGCCTCCTAGCTGAGCAGGCTGCTGCAACAGATCTTTGCATCTGAAGCTGTTAGAAGATGGTCTATAATGAGCTCCTCACACTGCCACTCTTGCAGGCAGAGCAGGTTAGTCAGCACAGTTTGAGCACCACTTGCTGCACAGATCTTCAATACAAAAGTGTAAGGAGGAGGATGTGTAAGTGAACCCAACTTTCAGCTCAGTCCACTCTTCTCTCTTTCATCTAATATGGGTTTGGCAACTGCCAAGGGAAAAAACAGGCCGTCTCAGATGGCTACTCAGTACTCTCCTCTGTGCATCCCAACAATTGCACACAGGCAATGAAAGAGGATGCTCCTGTGGCTGCAGAACAATCCATTGTGGCTTTCAGCTCCAGAACCAACACCGCTCTGTGCAAAAGCTTTCAACTATTAAAGTGGCTGCTTCGGTTTCCTAGGAAAGGCCATTCAGGACAAAGATCTCACAGGTGAGATGCCAAAGGACCTCACATCAGCAGGAGAGGGAGTTTTCTGCCTTCCCTGAGCTATTTCCTTTGTCTTGCATTCCTTCTTATTACAGTGAAAAGAGCTTTGGTCCAAGGCTGGGCTGACCATAAGCAGCCTCTCCCTCACTTCTTTATCCTAGGAGTCAGAGATGCTCTTCTAAACAGGGCCTGCTGGTCCCCAGCATGTTGGCTTCTCCTCATACTCCTGCATCAGGGAGACTCTGGGTGGGAAAGAGAAAAGGTTTCCAGAAAGAGTTTGGCTCCCTTTGCTTTGGGCAGAAAACACTGGCAAAAATCAACTCTGATCCTAAACTGCAGCTACTCATGATAAACACCTGCTAGGGGCTGACATCCAAGTGTCACAGGCATGGGGCCTGTTGGCTGTTGTCCTGCCACACCAGGTGCTGCAGCAGCCTTGCACCCAGATGCTGTCACACAGTTTCCCCTGGGTCCCCATGCCTGTTTCCATCCTCTCTCCCCCAGCAGCAGCCCACATGCAGTAAGAAGACTGAATCAACTTGTGCATTTATAATTGTGTGTATCAGACTTACAGGCCTTGCTGCTCTGTCCCCCTCTGAGATTTGGGAACAGCCTCAGGACACACAGGCTGAAGCAAAGGCACAGAGAGAAGACTCTTTTTTTAAACAAAATGAACAACAAACAAAACCCAGCACGCTGTAAAAGCAAAGCAGCTGAATGAACTGTACTGAACAGCTGAAGAGCAATAAGCTGAGTTCAGTTCCCAGGCAGGAACAGGACACAAGTTGACAGAATTAAAAGGGACAGCATCAGTTGGAATCTAGCCAGCTCAAACTGGGCCTAGACCTACTTTATCTAAATTGCAGTAGCAGCTGAAAACAAGCCTTCTCTTTCAGGCAGTGCTGAGATCCCTTGCTCACTGCCTAGAAATACTATGCAATCAGTAAAGCAGTCCAGGGGAGACAGCCTTCCTTCTATTTCAGAGTCTTTTATAAGAAACAAAGACTTTCTGTGCCTGTACTACTGGCACAAAATCTCTTAGTGCCTTCGTGTCAACCTAACCTTTGGGGCTGGAAAAGGTCAAAGGCCTGCCCTCAGGTGAGAGCTAGGTGTCAAAGAGACAATGCTGGCTTCCACAACAAGGCACAGCAACTGCAGATGAGGAAAAAAAGCCCAAACATCATGAGGTTAGGGAGGTAAAGACTTTGATGTATGTTATAAAGGTAGCTCACTGACAATACAAGCCACAGACTTTTCATCCTCCAAGTTGAATGTCAATAGAGGTGTCCTTGGAAACTTCTGGGTTCCCAGTCATGTTTTCCCACTGCCAAACTGCAATCTGGGAGGAAGCTTAGAGGAGCTTTGTGCCCACTCCAGCAGTGCTGATGAAGTAAAAGGCAATCTCACATGAGTGGTGTTGGTCCCTGTCCCTCAAGTGCCCGAGAAAGCACCTGGCACTTTTTAAACCTGGTCGGAAGGCTGCTGAAGTACTGTGGCAAATGGAATTTTGTGGAGAACAGATTCCAACCAGTGTGGCACAATGTCCTAGAAAATCCCAAACAAAGGCCAAGGAGATGCTACCCACCAAACCCACAAAAAGATAAGTAACTGCCAGCTTGTCCCCTCACCAACTGAAGAAGTGACAACACTTCTTGTGTTGTGACAACACAACAGGCCTGACACTGGGGTGCTTTGCAGTATTGCAAAGGGGCAGCACTCTGTCTACCCTGGGAAAAAACCCACAAGTTAATCAGCCAAAATCTAAGGTAAATCAACTCCATTTATGCTGCCAAGAATAAGGACAGTAAGAGTAAATCTGGCTCCAGCTTCAAAGTTTTCTCTGTGCAACCCTGAGACAGTATTTCAAGAGAAAATGCATTTATGTGCCTATAAAATATCTCCTCTTAGAGTCATCCTTTCTGCAGATAAAAACATTTTCCATGAGGTCTTTTCCATCTCGTGTGTCTGACCAACAGCTCTGCAGACAGCTGCTTCTCTCTGGATTACTTGCCGTGCTGCATAAGCTTTATTTGTGATCTACAGAGGGAAGTAAAAAGGGTTGGGTCCATCTGCAACCAGAACTTTGGTGTGGTGCCCATCAGGACAATTTACAAAAGATGCATTTGATAACTCCCTCCACAACAACTTCAGAGCCTCCAGCCAGCTCTGGCAGAAGCCAGCAACAGGTTGGAGACCAAAGCACGAGCTTGATAGCTGCCTGTTGTGCCCAGTGCGTCAGCCAACCGCTCCGCACACAAGCAAGCAGTTTGTTTTCTCAGCCAGCACGTTGTTTGGTACCAGCCACAGCACGTACGTCCCAGCTGGAAGCCAGAGGATGTGACAAGGCTGGCTCAGGAGACTGAGGGAGGGATGAGAAATATTGGGGAGGTGAGCTCATAGGCAGCAGTATGGGGAGAAGTGGACTTCTTGTGATGGTGTGGGATGCAGAGGGGCTAGTGCACAAAGCTGTAAAATACCAGCCTAGATCTGTGCTGCTGCTCACAGGACAACTTGCTTTATGAGAAATGTCTAAGAGGAACTAGGCTAAAACCCAACAATTTCTCATGGACCATTGAATAACTATCAGATGATGAGAGCTTTTGGCCATGACAAACTTGGGTTAAATTGGAACCAGTGACTTAGTGTTTCCATACCCCTTTGCGGGATGAAGGCATGCAGCCAGCATACTTGGTTGAGTCTTGTTCACCTATGGCAATTCACTGCGCTACAGTTCCAGTGTTTGTGCAGCAGAGTTCACTGCATAACAGGTTCTGTTGAAATGAAATGGATGTTGATTTATACTTCTTTGTGGAGCTAAACCACAGAGTTAACCCCCTCCCATTTTTCATCTAAAACACTGGAATACCACAGAGGAGCCAGGGCCAGCTCTGCACTGGAAGCTGGTCAATATTACAAACAGATGATAGGGGGAAAAAAAGAATACATATACATACATGTTTTAAAGAGCCATAGCAACCAGAGCAAAACAATAAATCTGCCTGGAGTTGGGGGGAAAAAAATTAAATCAAGGCACAGTCAGGGGAAAAAAAATATATGAATTACTGGGAGATTTTGTTTGGCTTTAGTCATCCTACTGGGAAGAAATAAACAGTTTTACAAACAAGCTAGACAAGCCTCATTTGTATTCAAGGAAGCAAGGAGTTTGTTTTGGGACTGGGTTTTTCAGCTGTTTGTTTTTGTTGTTTGGTGGTGGGTTTTGTTTTTGTTTTCCCCTCTTTTGACACAAATTGGCCTGCCTCAAGAATGTTTGACAACATGTTGGCAAGGAAGGAGTCACTGAGGCTACCGTACTGAAGCTTTCCAGACTCCAGAAGATCTGAAGATGAGGCCCAGCAGTTACACCAGGGTAGCAGGTGTCAAGGTATCTGCTGGCTTAATGGCTGCAGGTCTGTGACCCCAAGTAAATCACTTAATCCCACCAAGTCCCATTATTTTCAGTGTAACAGTTATACTGCCTGTCAATGCAAAGTGCTCAGACTAAGCTACACTGAATCAGATTAGAACTGCTGAATAAGAAGAGTGCATATCATAGAATCATAGAATCAACAAGGTTGGAAAAGACCTCAAAGATCATCAAGTCCAACCTGTCACCCAAGACATCATGACTACTCAATACCATGGCCCCAAGTGCCACGTCCAATCCTCTCTTGAACACCTCCAGGGACGGTGACTCCACCACCTCCCTGGGCAGTCCTTACAACTCCTGTAATCACCCTTGTTTCAAAAACAAGGGAGAAACTGCAGCACACAGAGCTGGTGTACCACCCCCAAACTGAGTGTGTCTTTCTCCATCAGACAAGCCATCACACAGTAATTTCACCCTGAAGAAAGTATGACATGTCAGAAATAACTAAGGATGTCTAGACATACCTCATTTTGGACTTGCTTTTGAGCCTGGCTGCCAAAGGTTTGTGTGGCTGTGCTGCTTCAAGCACTTACCATGCATCAGTCAGAACCATCCTCCCCTCCAGTAACTCTGGGAAACTGGAGGACAGAAGCTCATGGATACTAAGTTTCTGCAGATTTCTCAGAAATAACTGAAGAACAAGAGAAGAAATCGCATACCTTAGCCTCTGAAAAGGGAATCCCTCTCCATGACAGTGCAGTGGGAAGTGTCTTTGTGGGGGGAAATAAACCAACACAAGTCATCTCTAGCTAGTTCAGTCCCTGTTCTGACATGTTGTTATCAATGTGTGTAACTGGTGGAATTAATTCTGCCCAAGACACTTCTCAATAGTGCAATAAATTAAGGAATCATTCACACAAGTTACATCTCTCCTGAAGGAATCATCTGAAATCTACACTAATTTGACACCCACAAACTGCATCTCGTATGCTTGCTTACTTTGCTTGTACATTTTGCTGTCACAGCTTTGCAGCCCCCAAGACATAAATAGCTTCCTACTACTGACTGGTGAAAGCTTAAATATTTAAATTCAGTTTTTAAATTAGATGAGATTTCAAACTCACATTTAAATATCATCTAGTGCATTAGTAATCAGAGACTGTGGAAAAAGACAAAATATCTATTTACAGAACCATAGAAAATTAGGTTTAGAAGACCTGAAGAGAACACCTAGATAGTCAAGGCATTTATAAGACTAGGAAGGCTCCTACTCTGCCCTCACCTAAAGGATCAACTTTTCCTAACAAATATCCATGCAGAATAGTTTGACTTGTTCTAAAACATATGTAGCAAAGAGGAGTCTGAAACTGGTCCAGTGCTTCACCACACTGACCTCAAAAGGTTCTCCTAATGACCAACGCTACGCCTGCCTCACTGAAATTTTAGTAGTGATTGGCCTCTCATATCACCAGCAGGCACACAAAACCCCATTACTTTATTCCCTACAGCAACCTTTTGCATATTTGAAGACTATTCTTACATCTTCCTTCCATCTTCTCGTCTCTGGACTAAACCAATGTAACTCTTCTGATTATTCCCCCACAGATCATGTTTTTTATGGACCTTTGGGTCATTCTTATTATATTATTCTCCTCCAGACCCTCTCCAAGGGGGAGGCATCTGACAAAGTCTTTCACCCAAAACAAGATACAATGCTCTTCCTTTCCCTTCAAGGTTTAGCCAGCAGTGTAGGACCCTATCATACACAATACATAGAACACTTCTAGTTAAACATCAGAATAATTTCACTATCTCCCACTGGTAAGAGTGAGTTGGTTTAGGTATATCTCATTGGCTATGGCAACTCCAACTTGTTTCTTCTCCTTTCAGAACTGCTGCCTTTCCCCAGCGGATAATTGTGCATTGGATTGTTCCTCTGTAAGCACAGGACCTCGTGCTTTTTGTGCCTCCCTGCCCTTACTGCACATTGGTACATGAGACTGTTTCTGCTATTTGCAAAGGTTGTTCTGCATTCCAGCCTGCTGTGCCATATAGTTCTCTGATGTGCCTGCAGGTTTCACCAGGATACTCTGCATTTCATCATCCTGGTCAACACCAAATTGCATAAGCTCTAGGATGGAGTTTGGATTCCTATAAAATCTACACATCTTTTGTGGCAGATGACTGCACACTGACAATTACTCAGAGTCTAAATATCCAACCAGTACTGCATCCCTCTTTCTTTAGCTTTTATCAAGATCACATTTCCTCAGCTCACTCACATGCTTTTGGAAAAAGACAGTGTCAAGAGTTTCACTAGTACCAAGGCAACAAACATTCACTGCCTCCCATGGTGTCCGTTTCTTGACTGCGATGTAACCTCACTACTTCTGAAGCTAGATTCATTAGCTAGTTCCCTACTACAATTCATGCACTGCAGAGAATACAGCCAGGGCACATGACATGCTATTATCTCTAGGTCTGGAGATGACAAGTTTTTCCCAGCAGTTTCTCAAACCTGTACCTTCCAGCTGCAGCTATTTTCTTTCAGGTTGAGAAGGAAGCAGCAAGAACTCATACACACAACACATTTATTTCCATGTTATATCAGTATATTGCCTCATGATGTATTTCAGGCAGGCCCTTGACAACAACCTGACTTTACCTTAGGGAAAAAACACCCCAAACCCAGATTTTTATTTCAGAGAAACACAAAGCACAGCCTTTCTGCACTGATTGAGCATCACAATACTGTAGCACCTATAGAGCTAACAATTGTAATAAGTCCTGGTTAAGTTTTCTGTAGGAAAAGTTTTTCTTCCCCTTCTTTTGAACTGAATTCTAAGTTTGTTCTACCATGAGATATTTGCATTATCCCCATGAACCGTGACAAGCTAAGGTCATGAAATTGTGCAGAGTTTCATTTTCAAGGTTTGCAGGTTTAGTTTAGCTTAGTTTTTTTAAAAAACTAAAACTAACAGAGTTGGAATTTGTGGTTATGGTCGAACAGTGATAAAATCAAGAACAGATAAAGCCACAAATGCCATTTTTTTTTTGAGTCCTGTGAGCTTGGTTACACTGAGGGAGGGGAGGTAGTGCCATTTAATCAAAAGCACAAAGCATCGAGTGTTTGTTACAGTGAACAGAGAAGCCAAGGCTCAAAGGGCTCTGAAATTCAATGCAGAAAACTGCTTTTCTAAAGTACAGCCAGAGTGCAGGAGAGATGGAAATAAAGGACATTCATTTGCCTACAAGTGCTTGCTACAAAAATACATCAGAATAAACTTGTAGAATTTAGAATAAAGCAAACTAGGTTGGAAGAGACCTTCAAGATCATTGCACCCAACCTGTTTTCCAACACCACCTAATCAACTAAACCATGCAACCAAGCACCCCATCAAGTCTCTTCCTAAACACCTCCAGTGATGGTGACTCCACCACCTCCCTGGGCAGCCCATTCCAATGGACAATCACTCTCTCTGTGTAGAATTTCCTCCTAACCTCCAGCCTCAACCTCCCCTGGTGCAGCTTGAGACTGTGTCCTCTTGTTCTGGTTCTGGTTGCCTGGGAGAAGAGACCAACCCCCACCTGGCTACAACCTCCCTTCAGGTAGTTGTAGAGAGCAATAAGGTCTCCCCTGAGCCTTCTCTTCTCCAGGCTAAGCAACCCCAGCTCCCTCAGCCTCTCCTCATAGGGCTTGTGTTCCAAACCCCTCCCTAGCTTTGTGGCCCTTCTCTGGACACATTCCAGCAAGTCAACATCTTTCCTAAACTGAAGGCCCCAGAACTGGACACAGTACTCAAGGTCTGGCCTAACCAGTGCTGTGTACAGGGGCAGAATGACCTCCCTGTTCCTACTGTCCACACTGTACCTGATACAGGCCAGGATGCCATTGGCCCTCTTGGCTGCTTGGGCACACTGCAGGCTCATGTTCAGCCTACCATCAACCAGTACCCCCACGTCCCCCTCTGCCTGGCCGCTCTCCAGCCACTCTGACCCCAGCCTTGCAATGAGACATGCTCTGCAACTGCAGTACACAGGAATAGTATGTAGGACAACAGTAGCTGCTAGATGAGCCTTCAATTCAGTCATCACCACCTGAAAATGCTCAGACTCAGCAGGAACAACACTACACCTTACTCTCCCCTAACTGCAACCAGACCCAGCAAAGCATATCTATGATAACTAAAAAGTTGGCTTGCAATTCAAGAGATAAGAACATAGCTCTCAGCATAGCTTTCAAAGTAAATAAACTTCTGACATGTGAAAGTGCTTGGATCCTATCCAAGAAGTTCCTGCTAGTGTGTTTTTTGGTTGGTTGGTGGTTTTTTTTTTTGCTTTGCTTCTTGTTCAGAGTGGATTCACAAACTTTACTTAAGTTGTTTTGGTTTTTAAGGCTATTTGGAAGTATCAAAGAGATTCCACAGATTTTTTTGAACAAGCAAAGAGAACAACATCAATGTAAATACACCTGTGTCAAACAATGCATTTCACACATGCTCCAAATGGCATAGTCAGACCTTGAGCAAAAAGAAACCTTTCGTCATGTGAAATGATGCTGTTCTACCACAAGCCTCCCTCATTGCCCTGCTGAGCTTCAGAAGAACCACACCTTCAAATACTTCAGAGTTTTAAAGTTTTAACATCTGACCAGGAAAGGCCTGTAAAAGACTCTGGAAGGAAGATGACAGCAGAAACTTGCTGGGCTTTGCAGAGTGAGCACATTAGACCAGGGGAAAACCCCAAAGTCTCCTGTGCATCGAGTACCTAAACACCCAGAGGTGACACAAAGGGCAACACAGGAATTGCTCTGGAGATTGTGACTCTGAGAGGGTACAACTCCGTAGGAGGAAAGCAAAGCAGGATAGGTCAGGTGTAGCAGAAAGACTGAGAACTCTGCAGAGCAATGGAGTGAGTGAGCAAGTGTACACTACATTAGAAAATGACTGTGTCTAGCTATGCTCAACTGGTATTGCCCTGAGATAGAGTCTGCCTTACCTGCTGGGGGGGGAGGCAAATTCAACCCACAACACTGACTCACCTTGACAGGATTAACCTGAGGTCTATGATTAGCCAGAAGATTTCACCCTGACAAAGTTTATTCGATATGGACAACTGATCAATAGATTTGTACCAAAATAAAATGTGAGCTTGACCACTTGCCTCAACAGCATAGTTTCCTTGCATAAGAGAGCATGGAACAGTTGGTAAAACCTGGTGACAGCACAGAGCTGCTTGCTGAAGAGCATGAAGCTGTATGGAAACCCCCAAACCAGCTGTTCTGTGATATTTTAAGGGGCCTCTGGAGGTCTCTTGTCCAGTCCCCTATTTTAAAGGGAGCCTTCACCAGTACTAGATTAGGGCAACTGCAATTCTATTGAGTTAAGTTCTGAACCTTTCCAAGAACAGAGATCCACCACCTCTGTTATAAACTGTTCCCTGTCCTTTGCCACCATCAGTGTGACCAAGCTTCCCCTGAAGCCCTCGCAGAACCTCCCATAGTACAATACAGAGCTGTAGCCCCTTGTAATATTTGGGCTTGACTCCACAATCTTGTAATTACCCTCCCACTAGACCACCCTGCACCTTGTATTCACAAGCCAAACCCTCCAGCCCTAACTCCCTCCAGCTCTCCTTGTAGTTCTTGTGCTCTATGACCTCAGCCTCCCTGGGCTCTCTCCAGTTTTTCAGCATCACTGAAACTAGGAGGCCCAAAGCAGGACACAGTATTTTAAGTGAGGCCTCCCCAGCATCATGCCAAAGAGGTAATAACTTCCCTTAATCTACTCATGCTCCTCCTAAGGTAACTCAGCATGTGGTTTGCCTGTTGCATGATGAACACAGTGCTGGCTCATGCTCAACTTCACATTCAAAAAGTCATCAATTTATGATTCCTACACTGTTTTTTTTAATAATATAAATTGAGAGCTAAAACCTCAGAGGCTAGAATCTGTTAATATACATTTGAGCAGGAAAACTCAAAACCAACATGGATAGGTAGAAAATAATACTTCAGGCCCTTAGAAGTTCATGTCAGACTACTATGCATGGACACAAATACTCCTTTCAGTCTAAAAACAGTTCACTGGCTTTGAGGCCAAAAAGATGAGACTGCATTAGTGCAGGAAACCAAACAAGGAAAGTCTCTGCCCTGAGTGCCAGCTTAGTCACTGAGAGGTTTGTCCTAAACTACCCTTGCAAATCCTGTTTCACTCTGCAGACCTCTTCTCACCCATGGAAAGTGTGAGACAAGCAAGATTGCTTGAAGGCTGCTTAACATGCAAATAGAAAACCATGAAGCTACTCTATTAGAGAGACAGTTATGAGAGTCTACACTGCACTATAACATTTAAAGGGCTCCAACAGGTCTTCCAGGTAAGTCAACATAACATATTGTATGTTATTTTCTATCTGAAAGACTTTAGACTCCGATGTTTTCTTCAGACCCTGTAGTCAATACACAGAAAATGTGAGTAGGAATTGGTCACTGCATAGAATCACAGAATCAATCAGGGTTGGAAGGGACCACAAGGATCATCTAGTTCCAATCCCCCTGCCATGGGCAGGGACACCCCACACTAGATCAGGCTGGCCAGAGCCTCAGCCAGCCTGGGTTAAACACTTCCAGGGATGGGGCCTCGACCACCTCCCTGGACAACCCATTCCAGGGCTTCACCACTCTCATGGTGAAGAACTTCTTCCTCATGTCCAGCTTGAATCTCCCCACCTCCAGCTTCATTCCATTCCCCCTAGTCCTATCACTACTTGATATCCTAAGGAGCCGCTCCCCAGCCTTCTTACAGGCCCCCTTCAGACACTGGAAGGCCACAATAAGGTCACCTCAGAGCCTTCTTTTCTCTTACTGACCACTGCATGGTCAGTATCAAAAAGGCAGGATGGGAACCTCAAACAATGGCAAACACATACAGCAGTCACATGGATTTAAATGCTTAACAGCAGCAAAACCGAAGATACAGAGGTGAGCCCAAATTTAGATGGCAGCTGGGGAAGACAGCTACATAGCAAAGGGTAAAAATAGATAATACAAAAAATGCTTGTGTCGTTTAAAACTGCAACAAGAGACACTCCCAAGATGAAGCCAAGCAATAACCTGTGCTGGCATTGGCCTCTGCCAGTCAATATTCAGAAAAAATAGCCAAGAGTTGCCACTGCCTCAGAGATTCATCACAGAGCAATCCTGTGTCCTGCAGCCCTCTTCCTTTTGAGAGTCAGTCAGCTGACTGAAAACCAGCAATAGGAGCAGGAGTTACTGAGCGATGTATTAATTTGCAGAGCAAGTACCAAATGTTACAAAGTCAGTAATCATTGACTTTGAAGGGATTTCACATGTAAAAGACCTCAAACTAAGTTTAAAGAAGTTCTTCAAATCTTCTCACTCGGATCTTGTGATGCTGGGAAGTGCCTCTGAAGTACTTTATACACTCAACTATTCCACAGGCCTTCACATGCTCATACTGCAAACTAATTTCAATCTACTGGTGTAAACAAAACCTAGGAAAAGTAGTGCAAGATGACATTTTTTAGGCACCCTGCTTCCCATTTTTCTAGCAAGTCTCCATCTGCATTAATGATTATCAACTGTTAATTCCATTAATGATTATCAACCGTTAATTCCTTAGCCTTCCCAGCCTTGGCAGGCCTTGTGACTTTCACATTTTCTCATGTCAGCAGCTCCTTGTTTAGGTACATAGCTGCTGCTCAACTGCAGAGACCTTGTGAGGGAAATGCATCTTTTTTGAAAGTTTATAGCCCTTCTGCTGAGAATTGAGACCTATCAGATGGGTGCTCCCCAGCTGTTCCAGAATAAACAAACGAAGCTTTCTCACTGAGAGAAGGTGAAACCAACACCACGGAAAAGCAACAGAGCCACTGAACAGGCTTCCTAGGTTACTAACTGTTCTGTATCTTCAGCATTTTATACCAGGGATTTGGAGTTACCTGAAGAGCAGCTGGGTTTTGTCTCCATCAAGCTATGCTGATGGAAGGAACACACTCTTGAAGTCCCACACAAAGATAACTCCTACAATTTGACTGAGTGCTGATGGGACAAATGTCACAGCATGCGACAGATGCGGCCCAGCAGAAGGAGAGCAGGAAGAAGCCAAGCAGCATGTTTAGCCCTGCAGTACCTGACTGGAAGACATATCTGGCTAAGCCTTGCATTAGCTCTGCTGGCCAGGTAGGTGGTGCCGACTCCCCCGTTTCCCTCTTTAGTCGAAAGGTCAGCTCAAATCCAAAGCCGCTTGGTCCGTCCGTTCCTGTAAACCTGCAGGGCATGAAAAATAAAGAGTCACAACATGCTGCTTATCAACCAGAGCAGGCTTCAAGATTTACACCATGGAAAACAGGTTAAGTGCTCTCATAGGAAAGAGAAGCTTAGAAATTCTCTTATTTCAGCCTCCTCCAGCTCAAATGGCACAACATTGGTAGGGTGACTGATGTAGTATGATGCACAGGATAACTATCACAGTGGTGTTTTCAGTCAGAATAATATGGTCTTGGAACCATGACTTCCTTCCTGGGACCTGTGGGATTTTTACTAACCAGATTTTGTTTTTAAAAAAACAGCCAAATAGTATCATAGTATCAGTCAGGGTTGGAAGGGACCACAAGGATCATCTAGTTCCAATCCCCCTGCCATGGGCAGGGACACCCCACACTAGATCAGGCTGGCCAGAGCCTCAGCCAGCCTGGTCTTAAACACCTCCAGGGTCGGGGCCTCGACCACCTCCCCAGACAACCCATTCCAGGGCTTCACCACTCTCATGGTGAAGAACTTCCTCCTCACATCCAGCCTGAATCTCCCCACCTCCAGCTTCATTCCATTCCCCCATGTCCTATCACTACTTGATATCCTCCCCAGCCTTCTTGTAGGCCCCCTTCAGATACTGGAAGGCCACAATTAGGTCACCTCAGAGCCTTCTCTTCTCCAGACTGAACAGCCCCAACTCTTTCAGTCTGTATAACAGAAAATAATATTATTCCACCCATGTGAACTGCAATTTAAATACACTGAGAAGTGAGATGCAACTAAAATACTGGGTAGTAGGTTTCTGGGTTGGAACAGTTGACTATTGTGACGTACAGCACATAATTTCTGCATTGCAGATGATCAGCAGGGGAGAGGGAAACAAGAAGATGCAGGCAAAAATTAATAACCTCTCACACAATGCACTAATTCTTATTTTGCTCCAATATATGCCTGCACACATTATCCTTGTACATCTAGGAGGACAACAGTAGAAAGGCACTGAATATGCTAACTGCTGTACAAGAATCAGTAGTTACGCCGTTTCCCCATTGGCCAGGGAGTCTACCCAGAAGAATTAAGCCATAACTGACACACAGGCTGAAACAAAGGAGTAGATAGAGGATACCCCACACTACTCTCTGCTTCAGCAAAACTAGTCCTTGAGAATCATTAAAAGAAATATTTATACATACAGGAAATTTCCTGTTCCAAGCCTCCCACAGGTAAAAATGCCACATTTGCCTGTGAAAAACGAGCAACCTCCTGAATAAATATGTAAGCTTGCAAACTTTCTTGTGTCCTTTCTACCAGAGTCACTGCAACTCTCACTTGTTTGCTGTGGCTGTTCCATAAAGAAAGAGGATATATTTATACTAGCATAAAGACACCTTACAGAAGTTTTCTGTAGAAGCAACTTCTCTATGAACAGAGCAGAAAATGCATTTCAGAATGGCCAACTGTCACACGTAAAACCTCTTTGAGAAAGCAAGCATACCTTTAAGAAACAAGTCAGAGAATTACATTTGGTTCTTAAAGGAAGATCTTACTGAATAACCAGTCAGCCAGGGAGTGGAAACCGGGTGTACAGCAAACCCTGAGTTCTGAAATCACACATGCAGGTCTACCACAAAGGCTGGGACAGGATGGTGATAGCCTCGCAACGCGAAGTTGCGCTTCGTACGCGCAGCACCCCTCTAGTTTTCATTTCTTTCACACATCAGTTAGCAAAGCGAAACAAGAAATATTTCCTAAAGGGAGAAACAAAACCACTTCGAAGTAGAGCGTTTTCAAGGACTGATTCAGGAAAAAGCACACATCAGAAACTGAAACACATTAGGAATGGGTCACTTTTAAGAAAGATCCAAGTTACCAAAAGGCCTTCAGGGTGATCTTTCACAGTTACAGTTCTTGGAAAGTAAGATGGCTCCCCGCTGAATTTCCTCCTGAAACAACACAGCTTTACTTCTAATATACATCTAGCTAGAGTTTAGTGAGGGTTTTTCTTCTCACTTCACATCTCTCTCTGCTTCTCAGAAATTATTGTTTAAAAGAAGACCACACATTCTTTATATCGATCCATATACAATTTACTGAGTAACAGAAGTGTTCCAGTGAGCATCCATCAAATTTAAAGCAAGATGAGCATTTAGGAGAACATTACTGGTCAGCAACATATAAGCAGTAAAACTGTCAGGCAGTATTACTTACATGATTTTTAGTACAGTAATGAAAGACTAAACCAGACAAGAACTACCAGAAGATAAATACAATAAAAGGAGATAAAAGGAGCAGTAAGTTCCTTTCCCACTAAAAAACACCCCCCAAAAAAGTAACTTCTAAAAGAACCCCAAACCATTCAAAAATGCAGCAGCATGCAATGGTTGCAACTCTCAAATTGTTAAAATAACAGTTAAAAAAAAAAATAATCCTCTTTGCATGCAAGAGATTTGTATTTAAAGACAGATTTGCATATGGTTTTTGAACAGCTAATGGTCACAGGCTGCCAGAAACACCACTGCGTTGTTACAGCGAGAATTTAAACACACACAGTTCACCTGCACCGCTCAGCTCTTCTGAGGTACCAGTCTGTAAGTTGAAAGTGAAAGTTTCACCTGTTTAATTTTAGGTTGGTAATAGCACAGAACCACATAATGTTAGGGGCTGGAAGGGACCTCAAAAGATCATCTAAGCCCAACCCCCCTGCCAGAGCAGGATCACTGATACCAGATCACATTGACTTGCTGGAACGAGTCCAGAGAAGGGCAACGAAGTTGGTGAGGGGCTTGGAACACAAGCCCTATGAGGAGAGGCTGAGGGAGCTGGAGCTGCTTAGCCTGGAGAGGAGGAAACTCAGGGGTGACCTTATTGCTCTCTACAACTACCTGAAGGGGGGTTGTAAACAGGCAGAGGTTGGTCTCTTCTCCCAGGCAGCCAGCACCAGAACAAGAGGACACAGTCTCAGGCTGCACCAGGGGAAGTTCAGGCTGGAGGTCAGGAGGAAGTTTTACACAGAAAGAGTGACTGCCCATTGGAATGGACTGTCCGGGGAGGTGGTGGAATCGCCATCGCTGGAGGTGTTCAGGAGGAGACTTGACAGGGTGCTTGATTGCATGGGTTAGTTGATTAGGTGGTGTTGGATGATAGGTTGGATGCGATGATCTTGAAGGTCTCTTCCAACCTGGTTTATTCTATTCTATTCTAAAGTGACACAGGAACGCATCCAGGCGAGATTTGAGTATCTCGAGAGGGAGACTCCACAACCTCCCTGGGCAGCCTGTTCCAGTGCTCTGTCACCCTCACAGTGAAAATTTTTTTCCTCATGTTTACATGGAACTTCCTATGCCTCAACTTCCCCCCCACTGCCACTTTGTCCTATCACTGGGCATCATCAAGAGGAGCCTGGCTCCATCCTCTTGCCACTCACCCTTTACATACTTATAAACATTAACGAGGTCTCCCCTTAGTCTCCTAAGGGCTGAAGAGACTGTGACACATGTGGCTTAAAAAGCTTGTGATTATTTTAGAAATCCTTTATGTTTAATTCAGACAAGTCTTTCTTAGAAAGAATTACTAATATTCAGAATGCAATTAGAATACTCATTTCCTATCAGTATTTTTGCCAAAGCTTTTGATTTATTCTTTAAAAACAGCCTCGTATTTGAAAGCAAGCTGAATGTAGTTTCAATAGCTGCCATAAAATTTTCCTCAATGCACAATGGACCATAACCCAGGATCAGAGTTCCTGGATGAGGTTTGGAGGACGTACATGAGAATGGAGACAGATGTGAATTTCAGGAACTACATAAACCTCTAACCCTGCCACATGCTTCTGACTCTCGGTCTAATGAAAATCACAGAGCAGATTCCAGTAGCCGAGTTATGCAGCTTAGCTTCTCTTACATGAGTCTTTTTCACCAGGGAGAAAGTGCTTACACTGGCTCCAACTCCAAAATCTGTGAGGATAAGGATGCATCAGTTTGCTGGCGGAGAGGCAAGTAGCAGCCACAGCCAGCAAATACATGGGAAATGAATCTGCCCAGTAAGACTCTCAAGACCTCCAAATACATGTGGTGTAAGAATAAAAGACCAAGTAGATGGCTTTTTAATCACCAACAAGGATAAACAGATTCCTCCCTTATAGCTGGGCTGTAAGCAGCTTCTTATTCTTCAAAATCACCTCTGTCCATTTTTGTTCCAGGCCAAACCACAAAGTCAAAAGATGCACCAAGAAACTCATCCACGATCAGGGAGCTAATAAAGTGAGATTCCCAGCAAGTTAATTTATACCAAGATGTACCATTTCTTTCATGTGGAAACACTGGGTTCCCATGACAGCTGCCTCCATGTAGGGCAGGTGCCCACTGTTTGGAGACTGCCAAGGAAATGGACAAAAAAAAAGTATCCAAAAAGTATCACCCTTTGCAGGCTTGTAGATGTCCAGACTCGTGCACCTTTCCACAAGTTACAAGTTTTCACCAAGCTTCCAGAAAACTTCCAGCAACATCAACCACCTTCAGCCAGTCATGGTCAACCAACAAGCTTAAAAAACTCCAACCTGTCTCAGAAGAGACAGACTGAACATTTCCACAGAAAACAGTGGGTGGAGAGGTGAGGGTAACCCACAGAGGCAAAAAGCTCTGCTAAATCACGTGGAGGCCAAGTTTGGTCAAGACCTCCTGCACTGACCTCCCTAAGTTCACTGCTACCTGCACTTGAACTAACCTATTCCCTGCCAAGTGGGTAGCAAAGCATCCACAGCAGGTTAGCCTAACCCCAGCTCCTTGTGTCAGTTGTGGAGGTCACCCATTCTTATTACACACTTCTTGTTCCACAGAAGCCAGACTACAGCACTATTTGGGGTTGGTTCCCTGGTGAGCAAAGAAGATGGTGATTAGGGTGACAGTTTTGACAAAGGTTTCTGTTTGCTTTGCTTGTTTATTTTGGTTGTTTTGGGATATTGCTTTTTCTTAAATCTGAAGGTGACCAGTTCAGTCTATAATAAATTTAGACTAAAAGCTCTGGATCTCTGTTCAGCATCTCAACATTGAAGTACTTTGCAGGCCACTTCTTAGGCAAAACAACTGGAATGCAGCAATCCAGAACACCTGAGCCTTACAGTAAGATGAGGAACTGAGATGGAGTGTGTGCAGAATGAAAACCTCAAAATCAGTGATTATGTATCTGTGCATGGCCTCAAGTACCTTGCTAAGAAGCTGCAAGACGCCATGAAGTTTCTGTACTAACAGATCTCAACATTTCACAGTTTGGTTTATGCCTTAGTTCTGCTGAGCCCTGCAGTCCTGAATGAAAGTTTCTTTTCAATGCCTCTGAAATACCAAGAAGGAAAAATAGAATTAAAAAGAAAAAAAAAAAAAAATCCATATTTTGCCCCCAAACTAAAGATATTAACTACAAAGAGACTGTATTGCACCCACCACTACTTCACCCACTCCAACACGAGGGCACATCAGCTTTACAGCCAACCCAACTGCAAAGCAGCTGGCAAAGTTTTCACAAAAGCAAACACTGATGGAGAAATTCTTGGCTTGCTGCATGCCCACTGGCACATATCAGATAGTTTTATGTTTTGACTACAGCAGTAATTGAAGGCTCTAATATCTTCCAAGTCAAATCCAACTCTATATTTAATATCAAAACCTTGTTTTGTCACATGAACAAAAATAAACCTTTTGAAAGCCAAGGTCATATATTACATGCCATTCTTTGGATTAAAACTCCCTTTATCTGTTCAGCAAATCAGCTCAGCAGTACAGACCACATTGCAGCACTGCACATACACTGAAGGAGCCTGGCTGGTTCCTTTAATGAGGTAAGAGTTTCACTGATCATGATATTTAGTTCCAGCAAACGAATCCAAAGAAATAGAGGCCCCTTTATTTACAGAGCTGTGCAGCCGGGCCCCTGGAGCCCCCCGCCACCCTCTGCTCTGCCAGGCCTTCTCCTGAAGCCACACACAGAGAACTGAAAAGCTGCTCCCCTCTGCAGCAGAGTACCCAGGGCGTTTTTCACATCAAATAACTCAGCTTAAGAGGATCAAAAGCCAAACTAGCCCTTTGCTTTAAAAGCAGCTCTGAAAACCTGAGGCTTTTCAGTTTAAATCAAAGCTATTTGCCCGTGTATTTTCATTATCGCTGTTTCAAGGAACCAGAGGAGGTTTGCCTCACTGCAGTGCAAAATGGCTGGTTTTTCTGAAATTCTGCTTTTGAAAGCTCTGCAGCCTGGACAAGGAGCAGAGTGTACTAGGTGTTTATTTTCTGAGAGTTTGAGAGTCTGTGTATATAAATATACTCGGTGAACCAGTCCCTGAAAACAGGACTTTACGTAGGGAAAGGCTGGCCCTTCACTACAATTATTTCAGCTGGAGAACAAGAAGAAAGCTCTCTCAGACTATCTGGGAACAGTTAGGACTGCACTTTTCAGCTCTACTTCCAGCTGCTCCAGGGAGATAAATCAGGTCTCTTCTGGGAAGTGAAGGCAGGCTCGCAGTCCTCTGAATTAGCTGGCCCAAGCTTCACTTTTCAGCTCCATCACCACTACTTTTGTGAAGCCACTTAGGATGTCTTTTACTTCGACTCCCTCATTGCATTTCCCCAACATCTTCTACAAAGAAAAAGCTTCCTACTCTGCTGATGCTTAGTTGTTCAGATACTCTTTTGAAGGCTGCATAAATACAGTATCACAAAGTATCACTACCTTTCTAAGCCCCTCATCAGGAAGGACTGCTGTTATTTCCACCAGAAAACAATTTAAGTCCTACCACCCCACCTCCATGCTTACCCCCCTCACCCCCAAAAAACCTCAAACCACTCAAAACAAACAAACAGAAACCCACAACCACAACAAACACCCCAAACCAACAAAAAACCCCAACCACCCAAAACCCCCCAAACCCAGCAGAAACTACCACAGTAATTGTCAATCCCCAGCTTTCAGTACTCCTATCAGGAGATTTTAGAAGCTTGAGAAGGTGGTTAAACCAATCTGATATACATAGAATGCACAGAATAAACCAGGTTGGAAGAGACCTTCAAGATCATCGTGTCCAACCCATCAAACAATACAACCCACCTAATCAATTAACCCATGGCACCAAGCACCCCATCAAGCCTCCTCCTGAACACCTCCAATGATGGTGACTCCACCACCTCCCTGGGCAGCCCATTCCAATGGGCAATCACTCTCTCTGTATAGAACTTCTTCCTAACATCCAACCTAAACCTCCCTTGGCACAGCCTGAGACTGTGTCCTCTTGTTCTGGTACTGGCTGCCTGGGAGAAGAGACCAACATCTGCCTGTCTACAACCTCCCTTCAGGTAGATGTAGACAGCAATAAGGTCACCCCTGAGTCTCCTCTTCTCCAGGCTAAGCAACCCCAGCTCCCTCAGCCTCTCCTCATAGGGCTTGTGTTCCAAACCCCTCACCAACTTCGTTGCCCTTCTCTGGACTTGTTCCACCAAGTCAACATCTTTCCTAAACTGAGGGGCCCAGAACTGGACACAGTACTCGAGGTGTGGCCTAACCTGTGCAGTGTACAGGGGCAGAATGACCTCCCTGCTCCTGCTGGCCACACCGTTCTTGATGCAGGCCAGGATGCCATTGGCCCTCTTGGCTGCCTGGGCACACTGCAATGATCAGTGCCTAAAATCACTGATGATCAGTGCCTAAAATCTAATTGATGAGACCAAAGGACTTCAAGGTCAAACTCTCATTAGTGTTTTAAGATAACACAGTTAGTAACCATCACACAAGATGATCATAGATGCTGCATCACAGGAGAAGCATTCAGCAGGCTATCACAGCCACTGGGTTGAACACCATAGTGTCTCCATCTCCCAGGAAGGACATCAGGCTAGAGCTGATGTATCACAAACAAGATTATGCAAAGACTCAGTTCTGCCAAATTCAAGCTCCAGGTGTACTACACAATGCCTTCCCACCATAAGACAACAACTTTCAGCTTCCAGAGCTTCAGGGTGGGGATTTAAAAAAAAAAACAAAAACCAATAAAAATTATATATATATGTCAAAAGATGATCCTACCTAGTGCTTCCAGCATCTTGCCTAACAAGAAATGGTTGCTTCTAGTGCAGCTCTCAAACTATGTTAAGTGTCTCATTTAAGAGCCCTAACAGCACACTGGGAAGTTTGTGTGAAGCAATTTCTTAAGAAAACAGGCACAGCAATCCCCCTACATGAAAGGTTAAAAAGTATGCAGGAAAGTTATTTTGAACAACCCCCACCTGCTTACTCATACACTCTCCTGTATTGTCTCATGGCATTGAGAGAAGCATCAATATTAAAGGAAAAACACATTAAGACATCTGAGAAAAGCGGAGGGTGGTTATCTGGATGTCAGATGGTTATCTCTTCAGAGAACTCAACAGGAAATTCCATGAGGTCTCACCACCCCAAACCTGTGTGCAGCACCTTCCTGGACTCCTTTCTAACTTGACTTAAGAAAAAGCTTCATGCATAAGCAGGGAAATACCAATGCAAAATCAACACTTGCTTCAAAGATTTCTGTCCGGGTAAAATCAAGGTCAGAAAGTGACTGACACATGGTGCTTGAGATGCCAGTCTATGGCTATGCCCACAGCCACAGCTCTTCCTGTACATCATATCAAATGTGTAAGTCATCAACCAACTGGAAACCCTTTCTAGAAACAGCAACTTAAATTGTTTTTAGAAAATGAATCCAACATTTCAATCCAAACAGACACAGGGGCATTTGCCCTGCAGTTATCTGGAGGCAGGTTTCACAGATTTCTGAAATACTTATGTAGCCTCTGCTTAGAAAAGCTACATTGAGATAGCTCCAAGTAAAATTTGTGAATCAATTTGTGCTGGTCAGTATGAAAAAGAACTGTGCTTCACTGAGCTACTATTCAGCAAGTGAAGTGCTGTTACAGGGCAGAGAGGGAAAAGAAAACTAAGTTTCACTCACACATATAAAACACTGATTTGACTCATTTTACCATTTGTCTCCTTCAAAACTCAGCTAGTGACAGTCTTTCCCCTTAAGCCTGGAGATTCACAGTTTAGGTTTTGTTTTCAGAAAACTGTTTCTGTAAATAATGACTGTTGATACAAGAGAGAGTGATTTTCCCCCTAAAGTTTCAGACAACAGAGTTAAGTCAGCCTTACTCCTAAATCTGCAGACACAACTGTCTTAAGAGAGTGTCACTTGCACTATGGGATAATACAGTACAGGTTTCCAGCAGTTTTAGAATAGAATAAACCAGGTTGGAAGAGACCTTCAAGATCATCGAGTCCAACACATCATCCAACACCATCTAATCAACTAAACCATGGCACCAAGCACCCCATCAAGTCTCCTCCTAAACACCTCCAAGTGATGGCAACTCCACCATCTCCCCAGACAGCCCATTCCAATGGGCAATCACTCTCTCTGAAGAATTTCTTCCTAACATAAGCATCATGGAAACGGTGTGCATTTTGTAGACCTGACAGGCTAGCCACTTTTTAGACATCTAAATCAGTCAGGCATGTGAGAGACACTTGGCACACAAGCATCATTAAAACGCATTCACACCACAGTCACCTACTGAAAGGTTGGGTACTGGGTTTGTTCAAAGAAGCCTGAAAGAGGGGAGACCTTACTGCTCAACTTTACCTATTGGGATGGCAAAAGGAAGAAGCAATCAGACCTTTTTCAGAGATGCACAAGAAAACTGCAAAGGTAGACTCCAGTTACAGGGAACCAGAAATCTTTTTTACATGACAGCGATCAAATCCTGGAACAAGACCCAGGCAGGCTGTGGAAGCTGACCCTCTGAGCAGGCATCAGCTGGAAACTTCTGGTGGTGTCTTCCAACCTAAGTCATCCTATGAAGCATCACAGCCAAGAACACAGGTATGAACTTTTACTACTGGTAGTGTGTCCAAAAATGAGCTGAGTAGGCCCACAGCTTGAACCCATTTTGACAGAAATACTCAGCTTCTGCCCAGTCATATGGGAAACAGTTCCTGAACTACACTCTCTCCAGTCTACCACGTTAAAGTAAACCACCATCAGTCTTCAGGTCACTTCAGCGTACTGTGCTGCAAGTTAAGGCAGTTTACAGGTTGCTTCTTTGAGGTTCAGCTGCCCATGCTATGAAAGCAGCAGCATCTGGAAGAAGGATAGGATCCCACTTAGCTGCTGGAGGTTAAGCTCTTTGATTTTGAGGCTTAGAAGCAGCATTTGTCTCATTCTGGAGAGCATCAGCATAGTTATATATGTAAGGATACTGCCTTTAGGTAAGAACAAAAGGCTGTAATGGCCCTGTCAGCGCCAGTGGGGTCTCTCTGCTTCATTATTAACACTAAGCCAAGAAACCAGAATAATCCCCAAGCCCTTAAACAGCATCACAGCAAATTAAGTTTGAATCTCTTGTCTGCTACACGCTTCCCATCCTCCTCAAAACGTTACTTCGTAATTTGACGCTCAGATGTAAAATAATGATATTTCCGTGCTTCAAAGAGTAATGTGACACACTCATCATGTAGGAAGTGCTTATATACTGCATCTATCAAGGTCAGAAAAGCTGGGAAATTAACTCCACATTCTGCACAGCATGGACAAATACTGAAAACGGGAAATGACTACAGCTACAAAATATGAAACAGGAGGTTGCATGGGATCCATCACTCTCTACCCCGGCAAAAGATGTCTGCTAGATGGATGTTTACTTTTTATTTGCTCTGTTTTATGGTACATGGATGTAGCTATACTAGTAGGTGATGGTTTGACCTCCATTAGTTGTAACTAAACTGACAACACCAAACAATCTGATCTTTATGATTTCCACAACATATATTAAGAACACCCAAAACACCAAAAACACCAAAAACCCTGTGTGAAATCAAGTGACTAGAGGATTGGTCATGCCTTTCAGCTTGAGGGCTCATGAATTTCTCCATGGAGCCACCAAGGCTTCCCACTTCACAGCTAGTGGAATCTGTCTCAACCTAATCAAGGTGTCCCTGAGAGCAGGTTCTCAGCCACCACCTGCAGCATGCTGCAATTCAGAGCTACGTTTCTACAAGGTCCAACAGAACGGTGCTCTCATTAGGCCCAAGCTGGAGGTGATTATGCAAACAGCACATGGTCACTGTGCTACACAGTGCATTGAGGAGGACAAACCGTTCATCTGCATATAGATCCCATTTCAGACTTGGACCGAATCCCTAGCTCTGATACACTAGTCTTTGCATAGCCTGCAGGGAATGGTAACATGTCTCCAAAACTCCACCTAAGGCTTAGCTGCAACCTCATCCAGCAAGGGAACATAAGCCAAGGGCCAGTTTGCGCCAGCATGGCTGGGCAGTACTGTACTGCTGTGCTTGGTGAGCAGCTGGGAAAAGGGCACCAACTTTGCTCGCAGTGTCTGTGGAAAGTTCTGCAGCTGCTGGGAGGAACCCATTCGCATAACAAAAGCGGCTTTCAAAAGCAGTATGGGAGGGTGGAAAGAGGAAAACTCAAAGCCAGAAGCTACACTGACAGCTACAGTTGATTTTTTCCCCCCCAGCATTGCTTAGAAGCCTCAGGTGAGGATCAGGGCTCCAACAAGTTACATAAAACACAAACACTGGTGCCTCCTGTTACTCCCGCTGACTAAAGAACATATGTTAACAACAACAACAAACACCAAACAACAACACTCATGCAAGAAGCAGCTTTAACACACCCTTGAGCAACTTCTTACAACCCTCATATAATTAAGTTCTGAGTTGTGTGATATACAAGCTTGATGAACAAAGGGTATTTAGTTTTTAGGAACTCAAGCAGTGTTTAGGCACTGGAGTAATCCTGCTGGCTTTGGGATTTAACCTCTGATCTTTCACCTTATTTAGCTCTGGAAATCAAGATAACACTTTACCTGCTGAGCTGTTACACAGTCATAATCTCATTGTAAAAGGTGTACTTAAAACATCACCATGAGCATCATAAGAGATCTTAAATTATACAGGAAAAGGACTCTTGGAGCCCAAGCTGCAGTTCCAGGGAAGAGAAAGCACCCAACTGCTGGTGAAAGAGTCCCAAAAAGGAAAGAGGAGACAGCTCAAATGAAAAGTCTACTTTATCTATTTATTTTTTTTCACTCTGCAATTAAGTGTTAAGTTTCCCCTGCAAGACTCTTCTTCCTTTGTAGCACTGGAAACTTGCAGAGAGAGGAATCATAGACCAGTATATTTGATCTACAAAAACAAACACCTGGCTCGTGGATGCTACATGGACTCTCATCCTTTGCAAGACAAAATGTAATAGGATAAACCTTGGCCTCTTTAAAACAAACAAAGGTGGAAGGAAAGCATTATTCCCTACTTCCTTTCAGGGGGTCTAGGCTTATGTCTAAAGATTTTAACAGTGGCAAAACAGTTTTGCGTTTCAGCCTAACCACTCCAGTTATACCCAGTAATACCCAGGGCTCAGCACGCAGCTCAGCACCACTGCAGTTGCAGAAAATCCTCCAGTCCATCTCTGAACACTAAATTCTTTGCTTTCCAGCTTAATGTTACTCTTCTGGGTAAAAAGGAATCCAAGGCCCAGAGACAAATTATTTTTGCATACTGCAGTTATACATATGGATTCAACTTAGCTAGGAAATGTCAACTTAAGGCTTGTCTTCATGAGGAAATTTACTGTAACTAGTCTACCAGTATAATTATATTGCTGTAGTTCCACTGGTAAAATTCCCCTGTTGAGCCTTATTCATAACAACAGCCGCCTTTATGGTTTATTTTTGTCGACTATGCCAAAAAAGGCCCCAGCTCCAGAAAGGCCACAACAATTCACAGGGGAGGAGGGGAAGGAGCTATGCCAGCGTAACTGGAGCGGTAGAAAGAATAACAGTGTAGAAACGGCAGTATTTCTCTACACTAATGAATCATGGGTTACAAAAATAAGTGAAGTGTTGTAAGAAAACAATACTGCACATTAGCTGTCATTGCAGGTAAGGTATGTGCCAGCTATGTCCCATTTCACAGCTTTGGTAAAGCTCCCCAGGCCAGACAGTGCTCTGCATCAGCCCCTCCAGTGCAGTGCATCCTTTTGTTCTCGCCTTCTCCCCAGCTGCTGCAGTGCACTTCCCAGCGCTCTTCCCTCAGTCCCTTGCAAGAGCAATGCTTCACAGGCCAGCAACTGTCCCGGGCCCCTCGGACAGTGCACTGACACTCCAAAACAAATGGGTGTAAAAGACCAGCCCCTCTGGTTTACAGTTTGCATCTCGGGGATAGCTGAAAAGCAAACAGCACTCTTTGCAAAAGGGATTTTAAAACAATTGCCCTTCACTTCGGCAGTGCAAGAACGCTGGGCTAGACAAAACAATGAGCCATCTGTGCACTCTTCCCTCCTTCCCTTGTCTCTGTCCTCCGGGCTTAAATCAGAGCTCCCCAAGAATGGCCGAGTCCCCCTTCACCTCCGCCCACCCTGTTTAGATCCTGAAAAAAACAAAAACAGTTTTCTGGTCTTTTTCTTTTGCTTTTTGTTCTTAAGAGCCCTTGCAAAACCTTTCTTTAAACCTAAGTCCTTTGTCAGGTGGTATCCCATCTACCCAGCTTTGTCAAGTGCTCAAAAAAATGCATCCTACCAGATGATCCATTCCCTGTTTACCATCCCTGGAGGCAGAGTGGCACTCAGGAGTCCTAACCACCCCTTTGTCCAAGGAAAGGAATACCATTTGAATGGGAGACCACCAAAGATTTGCAGCCCTCTTTTGTTAGTCGGGTGTCACTGCCTATTGGGCCTCGATTCAAAATTGAGATGACAGTAGAGAGGCAGCGGAGTTAGGTAATTGCCATGGAGCTTCCAGCTTAGGACAGAGAAATACCAGCAGCTCAAATTTTCAAACAGAATCAGTAATTTTGTTACCAGTGGTAATTTGTGGTTACCAATTGTAACCACTGTCTCATGAAGAAACAGACTACTCTAGCACTAGTGCAGAAGGCATGTTCCTAATGCTAAATCTGTGTTGAAGGTGGGGGGCGGGGAAAGGGGATTAGGTATGAATAACAGCATTCAGATGCATCTCTTCAAACATTCATTTTGTTAGTATCATTATTCCAGGCAGCAAAGAGAGAAAAAAAGTCAACCCTCCTTTGAACTCAGAGCCAGAATGGCCACATAGCTCAAAACATGCTTTTACCTTCATGTCCCACTGGGGGGGGGCAGGGGGGGAAGTCCACTATCTTTTACTTTTTACATTTGAGAACATCCTAAACAGATCTTTATCACATAAAACAATCTTTCAGTCAAAGACTCAACTTTGATCCCCAGTCACTCCTCTTCCCAGCAGGCCAAACTCGCTGGGAGAGCAGAGCCTGCAAGCTCTCCCACGTCATTCAGCACTAACCCAGCTGGGAGATGAGAGTAAGGAAACCCTGTTTCGGGCCAACTCTCCTCCCAGATGCCAAGATCATAAATGTCACAGTTCTGCTGACAAAAAGAAATCATCCAGTCCGTGCCCCTTCCCCTGCCCGGCAGCGAGAGGCTCAGCTTACCGGGGTGCATGTGCAGATGCGCTACCGAACAGGAAGCGGGGCTTGCCTTCAGTAACGCTCAGCTAGAAATCCGCTCCCAACCTTTTCCCTTCTTTTCTCTTTTTTTAATTGGAAACAGTCCTTCTTGTAACTTCAACTACTGTGCTGTAAGTGTTAAATGAATTTCCTTCCATGCTTTAAAAAAAAAGATTAACAAAGAATTGCAAACCTATCACAGTTCAAGCATGCTCTCGCCCCACATCCTCCACAGGCAGAGATAGACCACAGCACAAAGCAGACTTCTCTCTGTAGGTGGCCTACATCTTTGGTATTATTAACGATGCTAACTACCTCCAACAAATGACATTTGGAATCCAAGTGCATTCTGCCTGGGAAGAGAGGGGGGTGAAAAAAATATTTCCCCATGGTGACCATAGCTTCAAGGGAGGTCTGCCTCCACCAGAGAAACACAAGTCTTAGTCTTGGTGCATTGCTTCAGTTGTTGGAGGGACACAGTCAATGGGACACAGATAGGATGTTTGGTTCAACCATCTTTTTGGCCTGGGAAATTAGTTACTGAACCTTAAGTGATCACAATTATGCATGTGCTTCTTTCAAATGTCCCCATGATTTTTGAACTCATTGGTCAGACTCAGATTCTTCAGAGGAATATCTGTCCCCAAAATACCACATTTCTACAAGGTAGACAAAAGCAAACAGGCAGAGAGAAGAATCCACAAACTGTGCCAAGGGAAGTTTAGGCTCGAGGTGAGGAGAAAGTTCTTCACAGAGAGAGTTGTTAGCCATTGGAATGGGCTGCCCGGAGAGGCGGTAGAGTCACCATCCCTGGAGTTGTTCAAGAGGGGATTGGACGTGGCACTTGGTGCCCTGGTCTAGTAGTCATTAGGTCTTGGGTGACAGGTTGGACTTGATGATCTTTGAGGTCTTTTCCAACCTTATTGATTCTAAGAGGCTCTCCTAGTAAACAGTAGAAGCACAACTGTATTTCTAGACACCAGAGAATCCACACAGGTGAGACCTGTTAAAAACACTCTGTTTTCAGAATAACCTCAGTCTGCTCATATCTTTGTAGAGATGAAAAAACCACAAGACAAATCCATGATAAACCAGACCTTACTGCTCCCCTGCACCCAAATTACTGACTTAATCTCTGAAGAATTCTCAACTAAGCTGGTATTAAAGGGAAATACACTTCTTGCCACAGAACTCCCCAACTGCATGCCTTCTCCCTCCCCACTCTGCCACGAACCTTCCTCTCCCTTTGGCTTCAGACAAAAAGACCAACTGGAAAAATAAGCATTACATTTGGGGCCAATTTTTGACAGAAAGAGGAGACCTAGGAAGAAAAATGAAGTCCAGAGCATGGTGCCCATCTTGGACTCTCCTTCCTCCAAGTCCTAGCTATTTTTATCTCTTTGCTGAACTGATGCTTGCCAGTGTCCTACTACACCATTCCCTTCAGCTGGCATAGATGCTCCACCTCCAGCAACAGTATACAGAAGAAAAATATCTTCAGTGCATTAGCAAAAGTTCAGTTCCCAGAGATGAAGCCATGGCAACACAAAGCAGGAAGTTATAGACCTGGAAGAAGCTTCTCAGGGTGACTGTAAATCCCCAGTATTTCACTGCTTTTGTGGCTCTTCCCCACAACCAACCCACCACAGTCACATCTCACAAAAGACTGACCCAGGAGAACCACCAAAATGTCATGACTCTCAGTTTGAGGGTATGTTTCCCAAAACCCAACCTCCCTTCCTGAAGTAACACTACCACACAGCCAGCCCTGACAAAGCAGGTGTCCTTCAGCTTCAGAGATAACAATCTAGTGAAGCAAAATCAGGATGAGGAAGGGAAGGTTTACACATCTATGATGTTATTTAGGAAAGTCATCTGGGTCCTTTGTGTGAGGTATGCTTCAACATCACACTTGAAAGCAACTGGTCACCATGAAAGGTCAAAGAAACCCGTGGGTATATAATAATTTTCCTTAAACTCCAGGCTCAACTCCCAAACTAAACTGATTTGATATTTCATCTCTCCAAGGTAAGCATGAACTCTACAAATTCTCATCTGAAAAATGGATGCACAACAATCACCAGCCCTCTCTGATTTACTATCTTCCCAAAGGCCTCTTACTTTATTGCATTTTCATGAAAACAAAGAGGAGTAGAGTCAGTCTCCACAATGTTAAAAGCATTCATTGTCACCTTGGAGTTTGGTGTAATATTTCAGCAGTGCTTCAGACATGTGGTTTATGAAGCACTTAGGGACCCATTAAATACCAAAATTTAAGGCTAAAGGCTGGCAAGCTGAGGGCAGTGAGTTTTTAAATTTATGAAAGGCTACAGAACCAAGAGGCCACTGAAGTGACAGCTGTCAGCACCACTCCATCCTACATTCATGCAGGCTCAAAGGAGAAGCCAGCATGCACTCAAAGGAAAGAGAGCACTCGTTCCAACTTTCAGGCTATTTTCTAAATACTCTTTTCAAACTCCTTTCATACTTGGAAAAAGCCTTCCAGAAAACATCCACCCCTCTGCAAGCCTTGCATTTGTTACCTGATCCAGTTTTGCACTTCTTTTTCTTCCTCCTAGCTCTAACAAGCATCCTTGCCCTTTTACAAGTTAAGGTCATTCAGAGGATCTATACAAACCGGCAGAACACAAGCTGGACTGGAGATCTTGAAAGGCTCATGCTTACCCTCACCTTTAATAGGGAAGCACCACCCACAGAGACAACATGTTATCCCGGCATGCACCGCTCCATCCGGATCCAAACAGTAAGTAGTGCAAATCAAAGGGACCGCAGTAAGCTGGAACCTGTTGTCTCCACGGGTGGTACCCTGCATCTGTATTGGAGATGAAGGCAGCTGAAATCTCTTTGGGTTTTATGCAAATAGAATGCTGCTCTGGCTCCTGGCTAGCTGCCAAGAGAAAACAAAACCACTAAAAAAAAAACCCCACCCAACCTCAAAACAAAACAACAAACACCACCCCTGTCAATATGATGTTTGCATAGAACAGGAAACCCAGCTGCAATTAGCATAAAAAGCTAAATATCACAACACAGTTGGCAAGTATCTTCTCAAGATGTGGGAAGGCCACAAGTTAAAATCTCATCTCTTAACTCAGCCACAATTTAAGTTTTGCTTTCTGTTGTGGCTCTGAATTACAACCTTGCAATTTTAATACAAATTAAGTATATTCAAGGTCTTCAGGAATTCTATCATATCACAGACCTCATTTTCCACACACTTTTTAAGCTGTTAACAAAAAGGGTGAGCACTTGAGCTACAGGAACAGAGAACTGAAGATTCAGCCTTGGCCTTAGAGAGAACTGAAGATAGAAGTCAGTCTGGTGAAAACACACATCACTTCCCAGCTCCCTAGGCAGGCCAGCAAAGCCCTGCACTAGCATAACCCAGGGCTGGGGCACACCATGGCATCACCGTAGCAGGAGCTGGCACTGCCACTGCTTGCGGCTGAGTCCGTCCATGCTTGCTGATGCCATCTTCCTCAGGCATCCATTCTCCACACAGGCAGAAATCATTCTCATGCCTGGCAAGTGCAAGAAGGATCAGGTGCCTTAAACCTGCTGACAGCCTGGCATGTGCCTTTGCCAGTTGAGGCACAGTGCTTTGTACAGACACGTGGGGACACATTCCTTGGTGTGGGGCAGTGGCTGACAGCAAAGGGTGGAGAAGGGTGCAAGACTTGCCTCCCCTCCCAAAACTTCACTGGCCAGATGCTCTCTGCCAGTGTGCTCACACACTACACATGTATTTGTCACTGCAGGATCTCTTCAGAAAGCAAGAACAGTCCAACAATCAGGCTCCAGTCTGACCCTGCTGGATACAGTAAAAAAAGTGACACACAGGGTTTGATTTTGAAGCACAGAAAAAGTTAATAATTGATCATAATTTGTGAAAAAAATGTTCTGGAAGGATTTCTGCTATCACTCAAGTTGTGAAACATGCTCCACTGGAGAGACTCACTGCCATGCAAGCAGCTTGATGTTAAATCCCCCTGAAAGGCCTGTGGTTCCCTGATGCTGTCATGACGTCATGATTTAGGATTTTCAGAGCAATCAGCCCAGCACAGCTGGTGTCATGGTTGCCATTAAACCATGAAACACTGAGTGGTTTTAAATGAAAAAGGTTTCACTGTTCAAAATTCTTAGATTTCTTCCATCTTATTTTTGTGGACTCTTAAAACCAGAGCAGCTCTGTAAAGCAGAGTACAGCTGATATTTAAGCAGAGCAGGAAATAGTGCTGCTTTAACTGAAAATAAATCTGTCAACAAGGAGGCACAGGGAGAGCTCCACTTCAGACTTTTCAGGTTCTTATTAAAAATATAAATTAAAGTCAACATTTTCATATTACTTGCTACATCTGTTTGCTATTCCATTATAAATAAAAATACAAGAGCCTCCAGTTCAGTGTTAGTTCACTCCAAAAACCCCCAAACAAACAGGCCTTTTCATTTACTGCTGCATTATAATTGGTCTAGACTGTACTGTATTACCTGAAGAGGTCCACAAGAAATAAACTATACACTACCCAAAGTCAAGACCTTTGGCAGTGTACTATCTTTCCCTTTCTAAAGGATAAAGCACAGCAAGGCTATGGAAACACAGTCCTATAGCAGGAATCTTGCTGACTACCACAAGCAGATCCATCTCTGCAGTCTTTACAGAGAGAACTGGGAAACCAAAAAACTCTGCAAACTCACTCCTATCCTCAGGGGCCAAGGCAGTTAGGTAGAATCCAGTGCCACACCACCTTTAAAGATTTAAACAACTTCCCTGTCACCCTATACTCCTGCCAACCATCCTACAGCACGCTTTACCTGGGACAGCAGAGTCCCAAAGTCCTTCAAGCAACAAAGAGACTGATACCCACTTTCTTAAACAAAAGCTTTATTAAATTCCCTGCTGGAGAACAAGAGCCCTTTGAGTGGACAGGAAAAGCACTACACCCCTGCAGTGTGCACAAAGAGTTGGTCTGGTCACATGGCAGTTGGGTTTCAAGAGCAGTTAGCAAACACCAACTGCTGCTCAGTAACTTTGGAAATACTCCTTCTGCTAACTTCAGGTTCAGTACGTAAGGGATGTGTAGGTTTTGGCAGCTTTTCACATACAAAATTGTGTATTAAGACTTTTTGCCACAAAGCAGAGCCAGCCTCCTCGACAGCACATGTAATACTAAGTTTTGGAGCTTTAATAATGAGGCTAAAATAAAGTCAACAGGTGGCAGTCTGAAGACAGGTGAACATCTAAGGGTGAATGACACAGGGACACCTCAGTGCAGAGCCAGGAACACTGTTCCAGCCACACAGAGAGAAGGGAAATTAGTGTATTCAGGGCACAGAAATCACTTGATAGATCTGAGGTCTGTGCTCAAGAGGATGCAGCTAAGATCCCCAAAGCAGCGCAGCAGTGAGGCCTTGTTACTTGCTTGCAGCGCTCAGCTGCAGCAGGCTCTTGCAGAATGGTGCCAGAAGCAGCCATGGCATTCCATCTCTAAGCCTCTTCCCAGGCTCATGTACGTGCAGGGCATTCAGGGCCTTCAGACCTCCCACAGCATGGCACAGACTTTGCTTCTGTTTCACTCAACTGGCTTTGGAAGTCACCTGCAGCCTATTTCTAGAGATGAGGGCTTCATTTCTGTGCCCTGCAGACAGCAAAAGGCATATTCCACCACCTCAGTCAAAATTTCCAGACTAAACCATATGACAGTATAAAGCGTTAGGGAGTCTCCTGACAAAAGCTGTGACATCCCACCTGTGTGATACTTTCACTCCTTTAGCTTCAAGCTGTCCACCACAGAACAATGACATTTTTTGGTCTAGCAGGCAGGTTTTGGAAGTGAGAAGCCAGAGCACGTGCCAGGACCATAATTTGCAGCTTCATATACAAAACCACATCATCATTCATGTCTTCATGTGAGACTCTCACATCCACTCCTTGCTCCCATCCTAAGCCATCAAGAAAGAGTCTGAGCAGAGAACAGACTCATCACAGAAAAACCTCAGGCTGACAAGTCACCAAAGAGAGGAAGTCAGCACAGTACTTACTCCTTCCAAAATTAGTCCCGTCAAAACCAGATGGGGTAAACACAGATCACCTAATCTTGATAACCTTAGATTTTCAGTGGCAAAGATGAAATATTATCTGAGAACAAAGGCACTAAAGGCCTGCATATGCATGGCACATTCCCCTGTGGAAGTGACTTCATTTCTTTCCCTTGCCCTATCTTTCCTCTGCCCCAACAACTGATGGCTGAAGATTATTGTGAGTAGATATGTTGGTTAAATGTCCCAGGCAGATTGCTGTGACACTAGGGTCCTGTATAAACTCCAATCTTAAGAGACTTGTCTCCTGAAAAGCAGTTATGTAATCACAAACATGAGAAAAAAGAAAGAACCAGGGGAAACCTCCTTGGGTTCCCACAAAACTACACGGGTAATGTTACAGAAACTGCCTGACAGCTGCTGCTGCAAGAGAAGCACCTAGCTGAAACAAAATTGGTGGTCTAATCTTAACAGGCAGACAGAAGGAGAAAAACTCGGTGGCCTTTGCTGCACCATTCATCAAGGACATTTATCCTGCAGCTGTGAAACAGTGCAAAGAGAGTTTAACTAAACAGTGACAGCAGAAATCTTCTGCCATTTCTGGCTGGTTAAAAGGCCATGTTCACAGCCCCATGACAGGTTGGCTACTGATGCTTACTTTAACTGAAATTAAAGAGCAAGATCAGTAAAAGACAGAGAAGACTAAGGTTAGATTGTGCCACTTGCCTGGGCCAATACAAAACACCTGCTGAAGGCCATCCCTAGCAACGAGCTAAGATAATAATTTAATTACTGGAGAGCAAAAAAAGTCAAACAATTAGAAATACATGCTTCTGTTACACAAATTGGCACTACACAGCAGCCACTGGGGTGGCAGTCCACTGACAGTAACACTGCTGTGCCAGCAATAGGAAAAATGCCCTTACAGCAGTTTTCCAGAGGAAGGCATTTAACACATGCAGGGAGGAGTCAGGATTCAAGCCCACGACTGTAACAGAATGAAAATAAAAACAAACTAAAATGACATGCAGTTAAAAAAAAAAAAGAAATTCCTAACCAGCTAAAAGAAATTTCAAAAAAACAACTGAAAAAACCCACAAAAATCACTTGATTTAACACTGCCAAGGAAATATATTGCATTCCAAGCCTGCAGAGGGGAACATAGTAATTCTTCTACAGCCAAGAACAGGCATGTGTCACCCCTTGCAAGAACAGGGCTGGGGTATTCTCAGCAGAAAACCAGCTGTTCAAATAGTAAGAACAGCAGGAAAGGGTTTGACCCACACTCCTACAAAATACAACACACAGAGCCACAGGACTACAGAACTTAAAGTGACACTTACTCATGCACTCTGTTGTCTCCATACAAGTCACTTAACCCAAAGCTGACGTAGTGCCAGTGCTCAGGAACATTCAGCGCTGGGTTTCCCAAGTTTCTGTACATGCTAACGTAGTCCAGGGGGTCAGGTCCTCCCAACCTGCATTAAAAAACAGAGAGATTCTTGGGTCAGTTAGTTTATTCAAGACAAATGGGAAATCTCCCCAGACTGTAAAAGTGGCTGTACAAAGACCTGCTTTAAAATATAGCTAGCCAGAAAAATGAGATTAGCATGTTGAAGTTACCTGAAAAAAAGTAAAAACAAAAATTGAGGATGAAGGTTGGGTTAAGTCCAGAAAGCTTCAAGCACAGGAAAGCAAAGTGCAGGCATGCAGCATACTACCAATGTTTTTAACATTAAAGCATAAAACCCCTGGAAAATCATATTAAAGCTTCCACAAAACACAAAGAAGAGTGAAAAATTATATTGGTGAAAGAGCAATAGCTGTATCTGCACTGTAAACCCTTAATTCAGTCCAGAGACACATACTTCAACTGGAAAACACTGATGCTGTTCCTCAAAACAGAACTTGAAATGGCCAAGTTTTGAGGAAAGTAATCCATACTTCTGAAGGTAGATATGGCAGTTAAAATAGTGGAGAAGAAACAAAACTGATTCAGAAGAATTAGTACCAGAATTTGTAAAATACACCAGCTGCATTAACCAAGAAGGAGTAAAATGCATCACTGCACCCTCTGCTCCAACAGTAGAATGTGCTCCTTAAAAGAATATTGCTTAGAGGTCAGTGCAGCGCAGCCAGACTATGTTAAACAGCAATAACCAAGACCCACAGCCACCTCTCCTGTTACAAGGCAGCAGGAGAGCAGGCTGGTGAGCCAGTACGCTCCTCCTGCCATTTGCCATCACGTCTGCCCGCCCAGAGGCAGGTCAGCTCCCCACCAAGGGAAGGAATGTGCTAGGCTGTTTTGCTCACTGTTTGCCCTGTCAATCATAAAACATACAGGTAGAAACAAGCAAGGAGGGCCAAGGCATCAAGCCACCCACCACAAGCATTTAGGGAATAACATGAGCAGCTGTTTAACTGTTTCCTGCCTCAGATTCACTTTTCCTTCAAGTAAAATACTCTCACCTGCTCCAAACAAGAGACCCCAAACTAAGATGATCCCCTTAATTCAAATCACTTACTACATACTGATTTCCCCTCCTCTGTATTGCCTGTTCTGACTGTGAGGCCCTACTATAGGGAGGTTGCAGGGCATGCCTGCGCTTCCCTCACTAGGCCTGGGAGTCTGTGTGTCATCATTACACATGCTAAAACCACTGCACAAACAGCATTTGAGCACCTCAGTTTTGTTCTGTGATTAAAGTACCACTGTCTAATATCAATAATGTCAGGCTCGGCCAGAAGCATCTAGCCACTCCTGGAAGTGTTTTGGCTTCATATATGGAGATCTGTACCTTGCCTTACCACAGAAGCTATGGGATGATCAAACAGCAAAGTTTAATTGCAATTATCCCATTCAAGACCAGTATACTTCCCAGAGTCCCATCTAGCAGCACAGAAGAGTCACTGACAAGCATTTCAGCCCTCAGGTATGAGTGCAACCAGGCTGCTGGTACTAAAGTCAGGAATTACAACCACTGGCTTTAGTAAACAAGCAACCAGAGCAGAGAGGCTTATCCCTGAGCTTGCACAATTATGCCTAGATCACGTTCACAGGGTACAGCCATTTCTTGAGGTTCATTTAGCAGAGACCTTTGAGAAGACAGGTTTCTCTCAGAGCTGAGGCAACTGGCATTAAAGAACAGAGGTGCTGTGAAGTCACTTTGCAGTTTGGCACCAGCCTCACCACAGAGCTGCAGCACCTGGGCCTCTCCACAGGAGATTCTCTGGAGCAGCAGTCACTGCAGCTGGAGAGATGGATCCAACCAGGCAGCTCATCAGTCTGGCAAGAGGCAAACCAACAACAGGTCCAGCTGACAAGCAACACACCTGTAAGAAGGTGCTTTCCAGGGTGAGTTCTGAGAAGAGATAACACACAGGGGACTCCCCAAGCTTATTGTCTGTAGGGAAGGTGCTGCCAGAAAGGGCCATGAGAGCAAGTCTCCTGTTGTTTCCAGAAGGCCCCTACATGTTCTGTTCAGATTGTTAGTGACAGCAATACACTGTTAGAAATCCTTCTGCTGTCCAACCTTATTGAAGCTGTACTAAGTAATCTACCAGCCTGTGGGCTCTCTCCACAAGTGTGCTGTGTTGCCTTCCTCCTACTGCTGCAGGAAAAAACAAAGTAGGGTTATCTAACAGGAAGGATTTTCCCTAGGACAGCTTCCCTCCTCTTAAATCACGTAAGGCGACCACAGTGGCTCCAGGCCAGCTCCAGCTTCACAGTAGGTCAGTCAAGGATGCAGCCCAAGACAGCAGGGCAAAATAGAGGGGATGAGCATCCCCCTGCAGTAGTGGCACAGAGGTGGATTGAGAAGGGCTAAGTCAGAATTATGCAGCATTCTCACCATCTTTAAGGCATAAAATGAAACCTGGTGAGCAAGTATGGGGAATGCATGTTAGACCCTAGGATGGAGCAGAGTTTTATGGTCAGTGGCAGTTTGTGAATATCTGTTCTCAAAGTCTAGAAATAGCTTGAAACACTCAGGGCAAAAAAAAAAAAAAAAAAAAAAACCAGAAAAAGGAAAAAAAGAGAGACAGAGAGATGCCCTCTGACATAATCCATCTCCACCTATTCCCTCTCACTGACACCAGGTGACACTGGCAGCTGAGATCTCTACCACAGATAACCACGCGGGCAGCTACATCCAGAGCTTGCCACCAACACCTCAGTCAGCACAAAAGCTTCCCACGGCAGCAATTCCCAGATCCATGAAGCAAACAGCCTGTCAACTTCAGCCAGGATAGTCACTTTCACCCAAGGAGTAGTGGTGAACAGCAGCAGCCACACACAACTGCTACCTGACTGGGAAGGCTCTAGAGTAAGGGAGACAATTACACTGACCAAGCAAACCAGTGAGAGAGATTAGCAAGTGGTCAGTGTAACTGTGTAGGATTTGCAATGAAAGGAAATCACCTCCACCTGCTAATACCTCCCCCACACAAACCTGCTTCTAAACTGGGTTTAGTAACACATTAGATGTCAACTCACACTGGAACACTGCTGACACAGGTGCTTTCTCACTGACAACACACAAGACAAACAATGCTGCTCTTTTCCAGGACACAGGCTGATCCATGAGCATGCTCCTCCCCAGGGTTACTCAAACACACCTGACAGGTCTGCTGCAGACAGTGAGCAAGTCCTGCCTAGATCACACCAGGTGAGCCAGACACCTCTCCCTCACTCATGCCTTCAACCTCATGCTTCTCTCCAGACACAAAGCCCCTCCTGAACCCACAGCATCACACAACCCAGGAGAAGGCTACAGCAATGCAGCACCAGTCAGCTCAGGGCAGCTGAGCCACCTCCTGCCCAGCACAGACCTGGCCCGTTATTTGCCCACCAGTCTGCGTGCTGTGTGACAATCCAGAGAGTCATCTTTACTCCCCAAGAAATTTGACAGGTTTGGAAGGGAATCAGACAAAAGACTTGCAGCACCATTTAAATTTTGAAAAATACACCTCCAAGCCATATACTTAACCCTGAAACCACCGTAGCTGCAGGAGCACCCAGCATTATCTTTAAACCAGCTACTTGGAGCTCAGCTGACAACATACCTGTGGCAATAATGCTCAGCAAAGGCTACTCGGCACAGATACTTCTCCAGCTCTGGTGGCAGGTCTCGCTGCTACACTAGCTAGTTGAGTGCTGCTAATGCCTGCTCCAGTTCATCCTCCCACCCACGGCTGCCTGTTGCAGGGTATGACCTTGTATCACAATCTACATATCAGTACAGGCATTCACACAAAGAGCTGGAAGCGTTGGAGGATTTTATTAAGAAGAGCACAACTTCAAAGCCAGAGGTACAGTACAAATTTGTTACATTCTCTATTCATGGAGTTCGTTCAGGAGCGAGAAGGGCAGCCTCAGGGGAAACTCAGTATTTGCATCTGCACCAAGACTCTTCATTTGACTGATGCTTAGAATGCTCTGAAGTTGCTGTGGAAGGAGAAACTCAAAGTGGGCAAAGAGGAAACAGCTCCACAAGGGGGGGGGGGGGAAGAAAATTCCTAATCCATTCACCCTGTAAAGTCCTTACTGGATTGTCAGCAGTCACTTCCCAGCAGCTGACAACAGGACTACTTGTCACAGATACCTTTGACAACCCTTAGAAGTAGTTTGTGATTCTCAAGTTGCTACAGACTACAGGTCAGTGCACTGGCTTTTGAGTACAGGGCCTACGTTCAAGAGAGGTGATGAAAAAACAACAGACTATTTGGAAACCAGTTTTGTCCTTTCCTTTGTGATAGTTTTCTCAGCAGCAATTCTCTACATCAAGGCATTTCACTGCAACACATTCAACTACAGTTTAAAAATAAAAGCGGATACAGGGTATCAACAGAGAGAAGCTGCTTCTCAGGGCACTGCCTTCGTAAATGCAGACAGGAACTCATCCAAGACGTTCCAATTGCCATAACAAAATCTCTCCCAAGATATGCAAACAACATTTCTTAAAAAAAACCCAAACTAGTTCCTTGAAATAATGCACTCAGCTGAGCCCCTTCATTTAACAGCAGGTACGCTGCCCTGCCGATTCTCCAGAGCTACTCCAGAAGGATCTGCTCTGCCCTGCAAACTGAAAAACACAACTTCGGCTGCCTGAACAAAAAAAATCGCTGCTAGGGAAGCCGATACATATATTAAAAGCTGATTAGTGTTAGAACGTTTCTCCTAAGGCAGGGAACTTTGCTCAGCATTTCTCGCTTCTAAACCAACTCATAGCCGGCAGCCTAGGCAGAGGACAGACTAGCAGAGCGAGCTGCAGCAGAAGTCATTCTACTAGATGTAAAACCAAGTTTCACCTACCACCAGGGAGAAAAAGCACCTGTAGCATCCATGTAGGTTCCACCTTGCACAAGAATTTCCTGCACGGGACAGCAGTGAGAAGCTGCTATGATCAAAGCTCTCTGCTTTTGATGCCAGCTGAGCTGACAGTCCGAAGAACTGCTAAGTGGAAGATGCTAGGATAAACAAACCTTCACACTACTCCTTACTTGCAACTGCCCACCACTGCCAACAGCAGTTTTTCTAATGTTTGAGCTCCAAAAGAAATGAAGTGTTAAGGAACCCTTCAAACAAACAAGCAGCAAAGTTTCTTCCCAAACATTTTTTTCTCTGCCATTCTTCATTATAGACTTATATCTCCTTCCATCCCACACAAACCTTACACCACTCTAGTCAGTACTGCTTTAAGCTGTTGATTGAAAAGTGCTGAATCAAAGTGACTGGAAACTCATCCAGCTTGAATATCTAGATTAGATATAGGTGTGGAAAAAAAAAGACTGATCAGACCACCACTCTGCAGTATTGACCCACATAGATAATTGAGAAGTTATTTGTATTCTGAAGTGTTGGACTTGCAATGTCTTATCTTGGCCCAATGTACCAGTTCAAGTTTTAAGAAACAACTAACAACTTAAGCAATAAGAGTTAACAGACCATTTCTTACTAGAATCTTTTCTAGGAGACAATAGCAATAGCTTGGTTGTCAGAGAAGAACACAAGAAGAGTATTATTCTGCAGTTTCTCAGGATTCAATCAGATAGAGATGTACAGGTTAAAATGAAGCATAAATAAAGCAGCTCAGTGTTAAGTAAACTTTCTGAGTGCTGGAGTAGATTGGTCAAGGTCAGGCCCAGCAAACACTTGGGGATGACCTGATCACATTCCTTAGGCCTGGAAGAGGGGGCTGAGCAGCAAAGTGATAGTAAAAATCAAAAAGAACTCCTCTTCACACAGGGCTAGACACTAAACAGTTATCTGAATAGCTAAATATCCAAGTACTTCCTCCATGCCACCTTCCCACATAAACAACTGCTGTTACTGGTGTCAGACACTGTGTCAGCAGAGACAGTAGGCAGCAGATTCACAGTCTGTGATAACACACGGCTGTGCAAGGGCTGCCCCATGGGTTTTATGGGTACACGCACGGCACGCATCTGGATCGGAGGCTGGAACATAGATTCAGTCTGGTCGGTGCTAGCCGTACTTGAAGTCCAAGCCACAGAAGACAGAGTCTGTCCTATCCAGAAGGGAAAACTCCAGCCGTCTCCCCTCTATGGAAGTCTCTCCACTGAGTAACACACACTCCGTTTTACTATGACCTGCCCCAGCCAAGACCCTCATCAGACATCTCTCAGGGAAGAAACCCAAGTGCACGATCCTGTCTTCAGTGCCTCCCTCTCCAGACCATTCTTCCTATTCCCAGGGCATCCTCCCCCAAAAAACCCTCCAAAATAGACCTCCCAGGCATCCAACTGCACTCTCAATGCCTCCTCCCCCAGACTCCCTGCACACACTCAAACCTCTCACACGTCTCCTCCACCTCAACAGGCAAGCCCTCGTCTCTCTTCTCTTGCAGCAACCCTCCCCAGCCCCACCACCTCCCCCTCCTCCACCCCATGCGGTGTCCCCAGCCCTACTGCTGCCCCTAACCCCTACTCCTCCCTCGCTTCACTACTCCCTCCAAACCCTCTCCAACCCTACACAAAGTCCCAGGCCCCATTACTCCCCACAGCCCATGCAAGGCCTCTGGCCCCACTGCTTCACTCCCCAGCCCCACACAAGGCCCTCGGTCCCCTTCAGGCCTCAGCCACGGCAGCCTCACCAGTACTTGAGGATGGCGGTGACCTGCAGCGGGTTGGGCTGGTCGGGGTAGAGGCGGCGGCACTCGCCGTAGATACCGTGCAGCCCCGGCGGGAAGAGTGATGGAAAGGAGCTGGACCCGGATCCGGACCCCGAGCCTGAACCCGGCCCGCCCGCGGGAGGACCCCCGCCAGGCCGTACGCCTTCCATGTCCCGGCGGCGGGGACGGCGCGGCGGAGGCGGCTGGTCCCGGCCCGGCTCAGCGCAACCCGTTCGGCTCCGCTCCCGACCCGAAACGCGCCCGGACCGGACCGGCCCAAGCGGCGCTGCGCGGCGCGGAGCTGCGGGAGGAGGGGGCAGGCCCCGCTGCCCGGGCGACGGTGAGTGACAAGGAGCCTCCGCCAATGGCGACGCGCCGCTCGGGAGGCGGCCCAGCCGCTTCCCTCCTCCCCGCCACGCCGCGCCGCGAGTGCGCCCTCTAGCGGCGTCGTCTGAGCACGGCGTGGGGCGGGGCGAGGAGGGCGGAGCGGGGTACGCTGCCGAGGGGTCCCAGGGCTGTGGGGTGAGGTCCTGTGGAGGCCGGAGGTTACCGGCACCGAATTGGGCTCGGAGATAAAGTAGGAGTCGCCCCGCGGTAAGGAGCAGTTGAGAGGCCGCGGCGGGCAGGGGCCGGTGGAGTACCTTCCCCGGCCCTGGCTTTCCCGGGTTTTTTTTGAAGGGCAGGTCCTGTTCAGGGGCAGCTCCCTGGCCGCAGCACCCCCAGCCTCAGTGTTCCAGTCTGCGTCTGTCTTGCCTGAAGAAGTGGGGTTGTACAGGACAGAGGTTAGGGAGCTGCTGCTGTGGGACTTCTTCTGTCTATAGAGCTGGGCTGGAGGCTCAGCACCATCCCTGTGCCATTTGTAACTCTGGGTTTCTGCGGGACCATGGTTGCACTCCAAGACATGGCTGGCTACTGGCCTTATTTCCTTTACTACTGCACTGATGGCTTTTGTTACTGCTATCTTTATACCTTCTCCAATTCTCACTGTGCCTTTATTCTCCACATGCAGCTTTCTGTATCTGTAGGTACCTCAGAGGCGGCTTTGAAGCAATACAAATGGGTGAAGTCCAAGGGCTCTCCAACGGAGGATCATAACCTGTCTACTAAGCACACTGAAGAGCTGGATTATTTCTGAGCTGCAACTACCTCTGTGGTCATGCAATCCCTTGTATGGATGTGTGTGTGTGTTCAGTAGTCCTACACATCTTTGCCAGAGCAGCACCCTGCCTTTTTTTTTTAATCATCACAGAGGAAAAAACAAGCTATAGAGTGGTGAGAAAATAAGATTAGTGTTCCTGATTGTTGCATTTCTCATTTAAATAGCTGAGAGTTTATTCTAAAAACACTATTCACAACATACCTTTTATGAGACCACATATGGTCAAAAACTGGCAAGTAGACAAACAAATTACTATCCTCTGAGAAAGGAGGTGAGTGGTTGGCATTCTCATGAATCACTGCTTCCCACAACAAACAATATTTCACTTGTCCCCTTACTGTAATACTGCTTTTTGTGACATCCAGTCAACTACAGTCAATAGAGAAGGTTAACTGTAACAGAGTTATATATGAAACACTGTGGTGGCATAAAACATATGCAATGAGTCTGTCCTGGCATTTATTGAGGTGATACTTAAGATCATTTAAACCCATCCTGCTGCATAAAAATCCTTCTTTTCAACTAGGTGAATGGGTAAAATCACTATAAAGATAAGTACCTGAGATGAGAGTATTTGCCTGGGCTAAACACAAACTACAGAAGAAAAGTCTTGGTGTCTGCATGATAGATGCAGGACAAGACAGCTGACTTTTGAAGCAGCTGTCATGTAAACTGAGCAGTAATGAAGTTCATCCCAGTGTTGCTCAGAGTTTTGGGTAAATGTATCCTTTTAGTATCATTGTTAATTATCAATTATTCCAAGTATCTTTAGGACATGAAACAAATGAAAAGCAACAGGGAACACATTATTTAACAGTAGGATGCCTATAACGTGTGTTCTTTGTAGTGACACTTGTTTTCTGGTTGCCATGCCTCAAAAAATACAGAGAAACTGGGTAATACTCAGAACATCAGCAGTAGGTTCCCTCTGCTGAAGGTTATGCCACCGTTTTTTCTCTTTTCCTGTCAAAAAAGGGTGGTGGGGGGGGAAGCATCTATTAAGCTGGAAAGCAGCCAATTGAAATAATGGAATGCTTTGCATTGGAAGGGACCTTTAATGATCATCTAGTCCAACCATCCTGCAGTCAGCAGGGTCATCTTCAACTAGATTAGGTTGCTCAGAGCCTTATGCAACCTGACCCTGAGCACTTTCAAGGATGAGGCATCTCCTACCTCTCTGGGCAACCTGTTCCAGTGCTTCACCATCCCCATTGTAAAGAATTTCTTCCTCATTTAAATCTGCCCCCTTTTAATTTAAAACTATTAACCCTTGTCCTGTTCCAACAGGCCTTACTAAAAAGATTATCCTCATCAGTCTTATAGGCTCCCTTCAGGTACTGGAAAGCCACTATAGTCTCTCCCAAGCCTTCTTTTTACCAGGCTCAACAACTCTGATTCACTCAACCTTTCTTCACAGGAGAGGTGTTCCAGTCCCCAGGTCATCTTTGTGGTTCTGCTCTGGACCTGCTCCAACAGGTTCATGTCTTTCCTGCGCTGAGGACTCTAGAACATGATGCAGTACTCCAAGTGGGGGTCTCAGGGAGTGGACTGGAGCGGGAGAATCACCTCTCAGTCTGCTGGCCACACTTGTTTTGATGCTGCCCAGGATGCGATTTGCCTTCTGGGCTGCGACTGCATCTTGCCGGCTTACGTCCAGCTCTTCGTACATCAGTACCCCCAAGCCTTTCTCGGCAGGGCTGCTCTCAATCCCTTCATCTCCCAGCCTGTATGGATCCCGTGCTTGTTGGCAGTGCGCAGTGACCCCCGGGCCATCTCCGCTCACCGGGCTTTACTCCGAGACGGCGGATTCCCCTTTCCGCACTCCACCTCCCAGCATGCCTCGTTCCCAGCGCCTTCCCAGCAGGCACTACACTTCCCGGCATGCCCGGCCACCGGAGGAATACATCACCCAGCTGGCCCCTCGCCGCCGCTCTGCGCATGCGCCGCCGAGGACTGGGCTGTTGCTCCCTGACGGGTGGCTGCGGCGGGTCCTCGCCATGGAGTCCTACGACGTGATAGCGAACCAGCCCGTCGTGATAGACAACGTGAGTGCGGGAGGCCGCGCGTCCCGGGAGCTGGGAGGGCGGGAAGGGTCCGTGAGCCGGAATCCCTTTGTCATCGAGGACGGCCGCGCCCCGCCTGCCGCCGCCTACTCATCCTTTTCCCCCTCCCCCACCTCCCGCTGGCCTGGCCGCCGCCTTAGGCCCTCATACAGCGCTGTCCGCTGTGTTCTCGCAGGCTGCCGCCGGGGTGGGGTCGTCGCGGTTCGGCGCACCGCGATTGGCTGAGGTGTTTGCCTGTCACCCGCTGAAGGGGCTGTTGCCCCTTGCTGATGCGGGCCCCTGCCGCCGCCGAGGTGCCTGCTGGCTGGGAGGGGCGACGCGACCCCATTGGCTGGGGCAGCTGTCAGTCAGCGGCGGGGTAGCGGGGGAAGCCCGCAGTTACCTGCCAGAGTCGGGTGCTTCCCGCCCCGCCCTCGTGCAGAGCACCTGTGCTCATTGGTGGGCAGAGCTGTCTGTCAGACGGGGCTGCATCCCGGCTCAGCGGCACCGCCTCGTCCCTCTTTGTGCCTGCGGGACAATGGCCGCCGGTGGGCCCAGTCTTGCCCAGACTCCCGGCATCCTGTGCGGTACGCCTTGGCCAGATTCCCAGCATGCTCTGGAGGTGTCTGTACTCTTTTGGACCCTGATGGAGATGATACTCTGCAGCCAACCTCCCTGTTACAGGCAACTCTTTGACAGGCCTAGTGTGACAGAGACAGCACCCACCCAGTACCAGCCACCTCCTCACAGCACATCTGGCCTAGCGATCTCAGCAAGGGAGTACTGGCACCCAAGGCATGGGTTCCTATTCTGAGGAGGGAGAGCTCCTTAAGAAACTGCTCCCAGCTTGAGTTGCATCAGCTGTAATTTGACAATGGGGTGTGGTGTCACAGATAGCTGCTCATAGCTGATAATGTTGCTCATTAGCTCAAAGCAGACCTTCAGCCTGTGTGGATAATAGATCAGAGATGGGTGACTGTGATTCAGTGCCTCATTGAGGTACTTCTGGGTCCAGTTCTGTTTGACCCGTCCATGCTGGCCTCTCAAGAGAAAAGGCCATCCAGGAAGGGGTGGGAGGGTATATCTTAGAGGGAGCCTCCTTCAGTGTAGTGAGGCACAAATTGTACTCTTCCCTTTTGTATTCTGGCAGACTTTGAGACTTTGTTGTTTCAAAGGGTCAGTGTTGTGCTCCCTTATCTTTCCATAATCTTCATTTTTGCTCAGTCGTTTTGCCATATGGCACGTGGACTTGCTAGTCTAACACTTCCTAACACTTCTCAACCTTTGTTTTGTTTTTGTTTTCCCATAATGCTGAACGTTTGTAGGTCTTCTCAGATCAAGCCAATGATTCGTTTGACCCCTTATTTATTATTCATCCCAATTCCTTCTCTACAGCTTGAGTAGAGAAGGACAGTGTTGATTTTGTTTCTGCACAGTTTTGATTTTGTTTCTGCAGTTTTGATTTTGTTTCTGCCCCTAGAACCACAGCAGAGAGCTTTGGGTTAGACATTGAAGGAAACTATTTAATGGAAAAGGAGACTAAGTAGTAGAAATAACTATGTGGAGAAAAAATGTGTTATTTTCTTTATTTGAGACATTAAAGAATGGATCAGGTTGATTGTTCTTAGGAATGACTGAAGTAACACTGACCCTGCTGTGCTATCAAGTGATTAGGTTGCCATTAAAGTTATTTCCAAGCACTCTGGTACTGTGAGGATGCACTTGTGGTGCTGTAATCGTATAATAGGAGCCTATAGCTAATTTCAGCATGTCCTTTTGTTATTTAGTGCAGTGATTGCTGCCTCTGCTTTAGACCTGAAGAAGGGCTCATGTGTCAGCAACCGACTCTTGTTTCTTTTCTCATTTTGTCAGCTGTTCTTATAAAAGTGAAGTCTTTCTCTTGCCTTTCTGGCAAACAAATTCCCCCCTGCCCCTCCCTGTACAAGAAGAATGAAATAGTTGTTGTAGCATCTGCCTTGCATGCTGGCAGGCTGTCAGCTGAGGAGCCTTACGGTGACACTGCATTTTTGGTACTCTTCTGAGTTCAGGCAGGACAGGAGGTGGAGCTGCACACAGCAGGTACGGCTATTCCTGCTGCCTCATTACTGCTTTTCCTCAAGAGCTGCCGGCAGCTTTTCAGGGCTGAATGTCATCCTGTCTTATGTATGCATGTGTATGGGAGGGTGGGGAGGGAGAAGTGCAATACTGAGCTGGCAAGCAAGCCAGTCCCCACAGTTGCAGCCCTAGTATCTTGGTGTGTTCCAAAGTGACATTAAGATACATAGCTAAAAACCTAACATGGGGTTTTTCTTTTACCAAACAGTTGACTCACTTGCATGTTTTCAGGAGGCAGAGTCTTGTAATATACAATGAGAAGTTGGAGCTATATCTCAGCACAACCTTAATATTCCTCCTTGTCCAATAAGTAATTTCAAGAATTGTGTTTTCATCTTGAACTCCAAATGAGCTCTCTCTGAAATAAATGGTCTGGGAGCTCTGATGAACCTAATGCACACGTAAACTGATGTCATGGTTTAATCCCAGCCAGCAGCTAAATACCATGCAGCCCCTTGCTGACTCCTCCTTCTGGGTTGAGATAAGAAAAGTTTAATAATGAAAATAAAATATATAATAATCATAATTGAAAAGAATATAACTAAAAGGGTGAGAAAGAAAACCTGAGAAAGACAAAGTATGCACAATGCAATTGCTCACCACCTGCTGACCAGTGCCTGAGCAGCAATCCATTTCTTGCCCTGGGCCAACTCCCCTCAGTTCATATACTGAGTGTGACATTCTATGGTATGGAATATCCTGTTGGCTAGTTGGGGTCACCTGGCTGTGCTCCCTCTCAATTTCTTGTGCACTTGCTTGCTGAAAGAGCATGGGGAACTGAAAAAGCTTGGGATAAATGCTACTTAGCAACAACTACAACATCAGTGTGTTATCAACATTGTTCTCATACTAAATGCAAAGCACAGCACTGTACCAGGTACTAGGAAGAAAATTAACTCTATCCCAACCAAAACCAGGACTACCAACAGCATGGTTTAGTCATGGCCTAAGCAAGTGCAAATTCCTTGACCTCCATGGAATTGTCTCTGTTTATGTAAAAGAGAGTAAGATTTGGCTTTGTCTAAGTGGTGGTGTTTTAAACAGCTGAGCTGTCAGTAAGGCCCATTTTGTCTTTGGTTTGTTCTTGATCTTTTAAAATGTACATCTAATAAGATATATTTACAACAATATGAAAAGTGCTGCATGCCAGGTGGGCTCTCTTGGTGATTGCCATTTAAATTGGAGCCCTAAATGCATGTAGGTGAATGAATTAATAACTGACTATCTCCAGGGCTAGTGGAAGAGGCATGTGCAGTTACTTGAAGGTACTCACAAGAATTTTTCCATGAGATTATCTGCCTTCACCTTTACATCTGACCTGTAGTTTTTATGTCTTCTTTTTTTCCCCCTTTTGCTCACATTTGAAAAAAACAAACCAAAAATCAACCAACCAAAACAAGGCCAAACAAACTAAATGGTTACTTGGAATGGTTACTTTTGAAAGGATGTCCTTTTTTAAAGTTTTTGTATGTCAGAGCTTGCAGCAGAAGAGAGTATTCATGGTGTTCTGCTTGTTTGAAGCAATGCTAAAACCCCAGGTCTTTACTTTAAACCTGAATCAGTCAGGCTTATTTCGAGCTCTAAATCATTTCCTCTCCTTGTGTAGGGAGCTCAGTCTGGTCTATAGTAAATAGATTTACTCACTGCACACATCTTCAAAGAGTTAAAATGTTTTCAGGAAAAACTGAATTGGTCAGAAGGTGCTGTCAGGTCTTTGCAGTGCTGCAGTAGCAATCAGCTGTGCTTGGTTTATTCCCAGGCACTTTGAAGCACAGCTGTGGTGAAGTCCCATCCTACCAGCACATTCAAAGCAGTCATTTATCTTTGACTCAAACTAGGAGTTCTGAGCTATCAGCACATTTGGTTAACTTTGAACTTCAGTATTTAAATCTTAAAATGCATAACTTGCTGGGATTCTCACCAGGACACACTGGTGAATTTTTGGCCTAGCCTAAAGCAGTTTTGATCTGTGTTAAATAGGGGCAGCATTGTTCTCCTGAAACCACTTTCTAGCAGCAGAAAGATTGCTTCTGTGCTGGCAGAAAGATCAGTCACTCAGTAAGCACAATGTTCTGATGTGATTACCTTGCTGTGTTTGTCAGGCCTTGTAGCGAAAAGAGTTAAATCAAAGGGGGAGGGTGTTATTGCCCAGGTAGAGAGTTGTTTGTAAACTGTGATAAGGAAAAACAAAATACTGGGTTTGTTTTATTCCTTGCTGCACGTTGAAGTGAATATCCAAACGAGTCTGTTTAAAGGGAAGTCCTTTTAATTTTAACACTTCACAGTACCTGCTGGTGTAGACATTGGGATGCAGCTGAACCTGCGTCCCTCTTGCCCAGAGGGAGTAGTCCTGCTCAGGTGCCAGCATGGCTGTGCTCCTTCAGCCAGCCTGGCTGCAGGTGTTTGTCAGGAGATAAGGATTTGAGCAATCATATCTTTTATGTTTTATAACTACGTAGGTCTGCAGAGTGTTCCTCATCTTATAGATGCGCCCTGGTAAATCTGGCTCTCAGTTTTAAGGCAGGAGTGCCCCAGCGCTGGTGGCAGAGCATGCATGATCTGTTCAAAGCCTGGCACCTTGACTGAATGTGCTGATGGAAGTAGCTTGGGAACAAGGCTTTGGCCTGTGAACTGGAGAGGCTGGAGCTGTCTCGCATTCCTTTGTGCTGAGCCTGCTCTGGCTTGGTAACCTCTGGCACTGGAACGGGGCAGGCAGCTGGGACAGCAGCGTCAGAAACTGCTGCAGCCAGAACTTTTCTGGCAGAGCTCTGAGCAGCTCATTTGGTCTCAAACTCCAAAGGAAAGCAGTGATGCTGACCAGGGAAGGGGAAAGCCATAGAGGAGTTGCATCACTACTCATTTTAAAATGCCAGAGCATTCCCGCTTCAGAGCTCTTGAGAGTGAACAGGCACTTCATAGGTGACAGGTTTCAGTACAGCTCACACACTTTGTTCCTGGTACAGAGTAATGCAGAGCTGCCCCTCTTTCTGCAGAAGAATTTGCTGCTGTGGTGGTCTGGGATTGCCAATGAAATGCCTTATCCAAGGAGAGCCTATGAAAATCTGCTCCTTAGCAAAACTTGGGTGTTCCTGCAAGCTGCTCATTGTTTCAAGATGTCATTCTCTTGTGCAGGGAGAGGAAATGGAGGAGGGGAAGGAGTCAGCACAGGTCCAAGTTGATGGTGAGGTTCCCAGGACGCTTCCAGATGATACCAGTGGCGACAGGATCTGTGGAGCCAGATGCCCAGCACTGACTTGCTGCCAGGGCCTCGCTGTGGCTGGTTTTACCCGCTCTGTGTTTGCTGCTTGTGCTGCTTTGAATGTTGCAGGAGGCTTTTTGAATCTGTGCCTTTCTGACTGCCATACCTAATCTCTTCTTCCTTATCCCTTCTAAACAAGCCCTATCCTGTCAGCTGCTCTTCCTGCCTCCAGCCCTTCCCCTTACAATCTGACTGGCACCTTTGTTCTTTCCAGACCCCCAGTCTGGGTTTGTTTTCAGTCTTTTCTGCCCACATTTCTGTATCCTGCCTCCTTAGCATTCTTTTCCCTAGCCTCTGCTCTAACCTGTTCCACAAAGTCCTTTCCTGCTCACTTCTCTGACTTTTTCCACCCTCCCTTCAGGCTTTCCAATCTGTTTCTGAGAGGCCTACAGTCTTCACTCTCTCATCAGTGGCCCCTGAATCCATCAGGGCTCAGTTGTTTGGCTTTCTGGAGTGCTCTCCTCCATCCAAGGAGTATTTAAGATTGATAGAAAACTGCAGAGCTTTAGCCTCCTGCACCCCTGGCAGTAGCACCGGGTAGAAGAATACTTGTCTGTACAGAATGGCATTTGAATGTGTCTGCAGAGCAGTACCAGGATGCTCTCGAGTGTTTGTGCCCTGTGTGATTTGTCGCTGACAGGGAGGGTGCCATTACTCCCCTCTAGTGGCCAAGCTGTCCTGCTGGCACCTTCCCATCCCTAATGCCTGGAGAATCAGTCCCCAGGGAGCATTATACCTAGTAAAATGGAGAGTGCCTGCCTGGTGTACTTTGCTACTCCTTTAAAGCTGCAAAGAGAACTGAATGAATAAGCTCATCTATTTCTCTGTTGCTCCCACAGGGCTCGGGTGTTATCAAAGCAGGTTTTGCAGGTGATCAAATACCCAAATATTGCTTTCCAAACTAGTAAGTATTCTACTGCACTTGGTAAGTTCTTAGTACTGTGTACAAATTCTTTGCTATGTAGAGAGGAATAACAGTCCAATTTTGAAACTGGTGAAAAGAGTTACATTTTTTTCTGCCTGCTGCACAGAAGCATCAGGGAGATGAGATTTCTGTTGTTAAGTACTTGAAGATTTTCTGAGGGGGATGTGCTGTAGAAGGTGACTTACCACTTTGTCAGGCTTAGTCAAAGCTGTAGGATCCTTTAGTTTTGAGATGTTGGGAAAAGAAGTGTGAAGGCCTCTACATTTCTTTGGGGTGTGGTTTGTCTTGATTCCTGCCAAACCTCACTCAAAGTTTTCTGAGTTTTACTGGGATCAGGAATTACAAATAGTCACTGACTTTTATTTTCAGTGGGGTTGGAGCTTAATGAGTGTATTCATGATCTGAGCAACGTGTTTTCTATGGTGAGGTGGGGTATGGGACTACAAATGTCGAACCTGAGAAGCCTACCTGAGGTCAGGCAACTCAGTGTGGGTCTCTCAGCTCAGATCATTGCTCACATTTACCCCAGGTGCTGCTGGAACAACTAAGTCCTAAGCCATCAGGGAAAATGTGGCCAGACTCAGCTGACATGTCCTGCTAATTTGGAACTGTCTACAATCTGTTCTCTTCACCTCTGATTCTGAGATTAATTTAGAGCAAACCTGGGCCTGGCTGCAGCTAGTAGTGCCCATCACTTTAGATAGTACTGGCTAGGACAGCGAAGAACACAAAGTAGTTAATCCTTGGGTGCATCTGAGCTCTTCCTCCAGAAGCACTTATGCTCTTGCCTCTGTTCTAGTGTGGGCAGACCAAAGCACACTCGTGTTATGGCTGGTGCTTTAGAAGGGGACATTTTCATTGGTCCAAAGGCAGAGGTAAGAAAACCTATACACTGTATTTCTCTATGAATCTCAGAATGCTGCTGTGCTTAAAAGGGCTGTGGATCCTTGGTATTAGTGTATAGATCTGAAGAGCAGGGTAGATTGTCACTTCTAAGTGCGTCCAGAGTGGAGTGGGAAACTTCATTAAATTCTTGTGCCAACTTGCTGACTACAGACCTTTTCCCCAAGTCCTGTATCTCTTCATTTTTTTTCCTAGGCTACTTCTAGGTCTGCATGGTTACATCCCTATGTTTTGACTGAGAACTTTAGAAGTTGACTTGGTTGCCTTTTATCTCCCTGGGGTGGGCAAGAAGCTTGCTTTTCACAGTCCTGCTTTTATCAGTATGTAGTTGTATGGTCTTGCATTCTTCATGAGCCCTCCAAACCACATTCCCCAATACCACCCTGTTATGTTTTATATCATGACCAGAGATACCATTTGATAGGTTGGCTTGAAGTGTTAGCATGGAGTGTGCTTTGCAAATGTCAGACATTCCTTCTCAGTATAAAAAGGCCTTGTTTAGTCTTGTGAATACATCTCTGGGAAAGATGTTTGCAATGAATGTTTAGATTTTTGTCCTATGTGCTAGAGAGGAGTTGTATTTTAGTGGAATAAAAAATGAATGAGTCTGGCATTCATTCATAGTGCTCAGAATTGTGATGGAGTCTTTGACAGGTATGCTGGGTTGTCCTTTCTGTTTGCTCAGGAGCACAGAGGTCTCCTCTCGATCCGATACCCGATGGAGCATGGCATAGTGAAGGACTGGAACGACATGGAGCGCATTTGGCAGTATGTGTATTCAAAGGACCAGCTTCAGACATTCTCAGAGGAGGTGAGATACCTCATTATGTAAGGGCACAGGTGTCATTGTTTGTGTGTGACACCAGTAGTCTTGGAACTCTAGGAAAGATTTGGGACCTTTGCTTGGGTTGTCTTTTTCAGCGTGTCTGTTACTGAACTAGGCTCTTTCACCTCTCAGGAGATACTGCATGGGAAATATCCAAGCAGAATTCCTGTTCAGGCCTGACTGAAAATCTGACTTTGTTATTTACACTCTCTGTAATGATTCTGCTCTAGGCCAAGTGCTTCTAACTTTACCTGTTCTACCTGTGCATCAGGCATGTCCACTCAACAGTGACATGATGTGAAGTGAGGAAGGAGAAAACCACAGTCCTGTGGTCTGGAAGGAACCAACAGAAAAAATATCATTAAATGACTATAAGTGAAGTAGGAATGTTTCTTAGGGTCTGTGCTAAGACCTTATGCCTTCACCCTTCCTTCAGGGTCTGTGTGTTTTGGTAAATCTGGCTGACTTTTATCACTGAGAGTCACTTTGTTTGCCCTTGTTTACCTTTTTTACCTTTGTTTATGGGCAGAGTTGCACACAAAGTAGACTTCCTAACAATTCTTCATAATTAGACCAGAACCCTGCTGGTCTTCCAATTTCTTAGAGGTTATTCACTGTTTAATGCAGATGAAATTATTCTGTTCTACCTGTCCTCTTACACCCCATGGTTCTTAAAGTGAATAAATAAGCAGAAATTTTCAGGAAGACACATCTAGCTGCCTCCTGGTTATTGCAGTATGGCTCCTTCTTTTCTTTACCAGCATCCTGTGCTGCTGACAGAAGCACCCCTTAACCCACGCAAGAACAGAGAGCGTGCTGCTGAGGTGTTTTTTGAGACCTTCAATGTGCCAGCATTGTTCATCTCCATGCAAGCTGTGCTTAGCCTGTAAGTGTCTTTCATCTTTGATCTGTGCTTGTGACATGTTGCTGTGAAGCCCAGTTTTCTAAAAACCCACAGAAGAGACCCCACTGGTGTCTGACCTACCCCTTTTCAACAAGAAGTGAAGCTGAACTTTAATTGCTGCAATAAAGAGTTCACAAGAGCTTGCTGAACTGTAACTGATGAGAAGTAGGTTTGGGGCTTTTTCTAGCTGCTGTTCAGGTGATGTCTCTGCTCCCCGAGTTGAGCCTGGATGTGCTGCATGCTTAGGGTTGCTTGTTCTGACTTGATTGTTTGCCCCTTTGCTAGCTACGCGACTGGGAGGACTACAGGAGTGGTGCTGGACTCCGGGGATGGCGTTACCCATGCGGTTCCCATCTATGAAGGCTTTGCCATGCCTCACTCCATCATGCGGATTGACATCGCTGGCCGTGATGTCTCACGCTTCCTGCGCCTCTACCTCCGGAAGGAGGGCTATGACTTCCACACAACCTCTGAATTTGAGATTGTCAAGACCATCAAGGAGGTGATCCACTGTTTCCATGTTTATCCAAGAGGGGACTTCTGCTCAAGGGAAGTCATGACTTGTGAAATCTAGTGGGAAGTGCCAGCCTACCTAGCTCTGCACTTCATTCTCTCATCTGCCTGAAGGAGACTAGGGCCACTTAGGTAATTCAAGGACTGGAGCATCTCTCATGAGGAAAGGCTGAGAGAGCTGGGACTGTTGATCCATGAGAAGGTTGGGGAGGATCTCACCACTGTATATAAATGCCTGAAAGGAGGGTGCAAAGTAAACAAAGCCAGGCACATTTCAGTAATGTCCAATGTCAGGACAAGATACACAAACCCTGGAGACTTGTGGAGTCTCCATTCTTGGTGCTATTCAAAGCCATCTAGGCATGATTCTGGGCAACCTGCTGTAGGTGACTCTGCTTGAACAAGGAGGTGGACAAGATGATCTCCAGAGGCCCCTTGCAACCTCAACCATCTTGTGCTCTGGGAGACTTAAGAGTCAAGGCTGCACCTAATTCCTATGGAAGGGCTGTTGACATGGAGGTGAAGACAGGCTGGTGGTTCAAAATAGCCTTTGTGTTTATCTGCACTGCAGATTCTCAGGGTCTGATAAAACCTTTCACAAGTGTTTGTTTACTCTTCATGGTGAGGGTCTGTAAAGTCCATGGTCTTTTCCTCAGCACAAAATACTGTTGAAACTGGGTCTTTCCAAAGGGATGCACAGATTTTTGATTGTTAGGGAGAAGAGGCATTTGGATTCTCATTCTCATCTCCCTCTCCCTATGTTTCCTCTCCAGCGTGCCTGCTACCTGTCAATAAACCCCCAGAAGGATGAGACTCTGGAGACCGAGAAGGCTCAGTACTATCTACCAGATGGAAGCACTATTGAGGTTTGTGAGGACCACCCGCCTCACAGGATTCCTGATGTGAAGGAATGAGGTTTCCAAAATAGCCTGCTGCCTAGTGATGTGAAATGCAGTGTGGCATTAGGTGGGAGGGGATCATTTTAGAAGACAAGAACTCATGCCAAGCTGGGCACTAGAATTTTTGGGTGAAGAAAACTTTGTTAGAAACCTGACAACTTCTACTGGAAGTCCTGGGCAAGGGTACAGTGTGACCATGGGGACTCTGACCTGTTTGACCGAGCAAATCTTTGTGCAGATCAGAAATGGAGTGTGGGTAGTTACCAGCTCACTGTAAATTCAGCAGTGGTTTTGTATCTGGCTCTTGTCCTGCCTAGAGTTGCAGAAACAATTGCTTTGAAGACCGAGTTAAGAGTACTCCTCAAAAGACTGAGCCTACTATGGAATATTTGAAGGAGAAGAAATACAAGTCTTACCTCCAGTACCAGACAGGGGTGGATCTGTGCCTTTTTCTGCCAGTGGGGACCTGGTGTAGCTGGGAGCCTGCTGTATGGGGCTGAGTAAATTGCTTTAGTTTTCATCTGCCAAATGGAAATAGTACCTTTTCTGGGAGCTGTAGTCCAAGCCAGTGTTCATTTGGGAGCTAACAATGCAGCATGAATGTCCAGGAAACTTCACTACTGTAAAGCTTCGCCTACAAGAGGCAGGCCCAAGACACACTGCTCTCTCTTCCCCTCTCTGCTAACTTCTCCCCTTGCAGATCGGCTCTGCCCGTTTTCGAGCCCCCGAGCTGCTGTTCCGGCCAGACCTGATAGGGGAGGAATGCGAAGGGCTCCATGAGGTGCTGGTGTTCGCCATTCAGAAATCAGACATGGACCTGAGGCGAACGCTCTTCTCCAACATCGTGCTGTCTGGAGGCTCCACGCTTTTCAAAGGTTCCTGCTTCTCCTCTTTCAGTGGGCTGTGACTTACCTGATCTCTTCCTTCTCATCTGAAACTAGGAAGATAACCTAGATCAACTAACTTCTGTGGGATGAGGGTTGTGGGAACTTGGCTTTCTCAGGAGGGATTACCACCTAGTTACTATCTAATTTCCTGAGTCCTAGTCATACCCTTCTGGATATGCAAGACACCTCACTTCTTGTGCTTGGGGGGGGGGCCTTTTTTTTCCTTCCTGTCACTCTGCCTGTGTCAGGACTGAATAGCAGTGCTCATTGCTGCTGCTCTAGTTCAGGATAGTTGAGACTGGATACCTAAAAAGCTCTTGCTTCTCCTGAGGTTCCTTAGGTCTTTGGTACCTGAGAAAGTCCAACAGTCCTGCTACTGCATAAAATGTCAGACAAGTGTGCAGAAAGCATTCTACCCGCTCAGCTGGCCCCCATCAACTTAAAGATAACTTCAGCCTACAGATGGACATCTCCAGATAGGTCCTGGTTTTCCTATTCCAACCTTGCTCCCCTGTAGAAATGGGCTGGGCACTGGAGGAAAGCCCAGGGAAGGAGAAGAGAACTGGCCCACCTGTGCTCCTAGCAAAAAAAAATATCTCATTTGCTTTTCTCAAGTTGCTGCTGAGCCCGTTGTGCCAGTGTCTGTGGTATTCCTGAGGGAGATAGAATCCCAGTATCTCACTGGTTGTGTGCTGTGCCTCTCCAAACCAGTCACTCTGAGAGCTGGAGTGGGATGTTTGAGTAAGACTGCAGAGGACATGTCCACATTGTTAGTAGATGGAACTTGTGATTTTGCTGAGGGGCTCAGACTCCATGTTTTCTGTCTTCTGTAGGCTTTGGTGACAGGCTCTTGAGCGAAGTGAAGAAGCTAGCTCCGAAGGATGTCAAAATAAGGGTAGGAGCAATCTCTTTTGTGCTTATCACTTGCTCCACATGCTGTTCTCTGGCCTCTAAAGAACCATGTTGAGAGTGGAGCTGCCAATTGTTTCAAACCAGAAACCGCTTTCCTGAGACAGCCCAAAACTATTTGCTGTTGTGATGACAACCCAAAAACCTGTTTGGCTTCATTCCAAGAGAAGGTAGCTTCTCTGACATGACCCCTGGCTGAGGATCCTGGACCCCTGTGGCTGCTTTAGGGGTGTGTGCTGGGTACCTTTCTAGTGGAAGAGATGATACTGGTATTTGCCATCTGCCACCTGTAATAAAATGGGGTTAGTGTCCCAGGAGGAGCAGACTGGAGCTTGGAAGAGTACTGACTGACTCTCTCTTTCTCCCAGATATCAGCTCCTCAGGAGAGATTGTATTCCACGTGGATTGGGTATGTACTGCACAGTGGCATGTCTTGCTGTGGGATGAGGGGTGGGGAGGTGCAGCCCGTTGGCACTCACATTATTGTCTGTTCTGGTGGTGTGTGTCAGAAGAGTTTCATCATTCAGTTGCATGATGCTCAGAGTGGTTTCTGAGCCTGACTCCACATGTACTGCCTGCCCCTTGGCCTTTTCTGTCCCTAAGAGTCCTGCAGAACCTGAGACTGTTGCATTGGCTTGCCAATCATAATGTCCAGTCTAAGGTAAAACAAGCTCACAGGTAGTATGTTTCTTGGAGCAGAGCCTCTAGACATGTTTTCTCCCTTGCCTATGTCTTTGCCGCTGGTCAGGAGAACTAAACTCTGCTCCATAATTGTAGAAAGTGAGACCAGATCCTACAACAAAAGCTGGTGTTTGGAACAGCAAGCAGCAGGTTGTCTGGGAGGGGATGGCTGGTGCCAGGCTTTGCAGTGCCAGCATGTTTGATGCTAACAGGAGAGGAAGTGACTGTCCGGAGGACACTTCTGTTGAAGGTAACTGGGAGTCTCAGCACCTTTCTCACATGGGGAAGTGTTATGCAGTAAAAGCATCTTGTCTCTGCAGAGACATGACTGCACCAAACATTTTCCTTTAACCCATAACATTGGGTTGGTCTCTTCTCCCAGGCAACCAGCAACAGAACAAGAGGACACAGTCTCAAGCTGCACAAGGGGACGTTCAGGCTTAATCTTAGAAGGAAGCTCTTCACAGAGTGATTGCCCATTGGAATGGGCTGCCCAGGGAGCTGGTGGGGTCTACGTCCCTGGAGGCGTTTAAGAAATGCCCGGATGAGGCACTCAGTGCCGTGGTCTAGTTGATTAGTTAGGGCTGGGTGATCGTTTGGACTTGATGATCTTGGAGGTCTCTTCAACCTGGTTGATTCTGTATGCCTGTCTCTTCCCAGGGGCTCCATCCTGGCCTCACTGGACACCTTTAAGAAAATGTGGGCTTCGAAAAAGGAGTATGAAGAAGATGGAGCTCGTGCCATCCACCGGAAAACCTTCTAGCGCCGGGACCTGTCCTCAGTGTCCGAAGACTCACTTCAGTTCTAAACTCGCTTTTCTGAGTCCGAGTGTGAGAGCTGCCTGTGTGTGTGTGTGTGCGCGCCAGCATGCCCCGACGTCACTGAGCAAAGACAACAGCAGCAGGAGGGTTGTAGTAGTACTACTAACTTCTTTTTTTGGTTTTGTTTTGGTTTTTAAATATTTTTGTTGTTTAGGGGGTTTTGGTTTGGTTTTTTTTTTTTTTTGTTTTGTTTTGTTTTTTATTATTTTAATGGAAAGGAGAAAAATTCCAATCTGAATTTCTCCAGACCAGCCCATTCCTTTTTCATTTCAGTCCCTTGATTTCTGTGTTGCAATCATGTTGTCACTGTAAAACAGACAAGCAAAAACAAAGGGAACAGCTTATAGAAACTGCCTAGCAAGCCAGAAGGGAGCCAACCACTGCAGACTGCTCACACAGGCTTTAGTCAGCCCGACTGCAATGCCTGGATTGTCCAGAAACACATAGCTGAGGCCCTGTAGCTACTTCTGTCTTCACCATCAGTAGGTTTTTGAGTTGTTTATATTTTTTATTAAGAGGAAGCACATTCTCAACAGTTAAGCCCATTTTTCCCCCACTGTTTTTGGTGTGTGAGCGTGTGGGTGTGTGTAACTTCTTAGCCTGATGTGCAGGTCTGCACCACAGCTGGAGAAGTTGGTGATAGGACTTAGTTTGTATTGCATGGAGTAGAACAAAGCAAATCTAATCAGCTATCATTGTACTAGACGGTTATTCTCTTGTACCTTGTTTTAAATACATTTTCTCCTCTGGAAGCAAGTGCCCCGGAATGGGGGTGAAGGCACTTGTGTGTTCCCCCTCAACCTGCCAAGATTTACAGTGCTGAGTTCCCCTGTTCTTTCTCTGTAAGAGTCAAGGCTGTTTCCCTCCTTCCTGCCATGTCAGGGCAAAAGGGAGCATGTATTTGCAGCCAGGCATAACTCCTGTGTACTTTATTCTGGGTCAAAATAACAATTGGAAAGGTGCATTGTAATGTAAGAATTGTTTTATTTATTGAAATGTCTGAGGCTATCTCAAATACTGACCACAGCACCTGGGAATTAGGCTTTGGGTCGTCTTTGAACACCTGTTACCCAGATGCCCTTTGGATGCTAACACTATGTACAGCACACACGCTTAGCGGGATTGCCCGCCCGCTCTGCTACACCACCCTGCAGCTGCTCCTGAGGGAGTGTGGTGGTTCTCTATGAATGCCCTGAAGGAGAGGACAATAAACTGTACCAGGCAATTGGTGTGAGCAGGAAGCTGTTGCCATGGATGTAGTCTGCTGTACTGTGTATGCCCCTGCTTGCCTGCTGACTGCTCTGCTTCTGCTGTGTTAACAGCCATGGTGGGCCTACAGCCCTGCTTGTGTGGGGATGTGCCACTGCTTGCCCTGTAGGTTTTTCTTATGCATTATTTGGTGCTTGCCTTTTTTTATTTTATTTTATTTTTTTCCTTTCAGTTTTCTGCAGTAACTGGCAGTAGCAGCAGAGCTGGAGTTGCTCAGTGGTGGTTCCTCCCTGTTCCCCTCCTTTCTGTTCATTGTTGCACATCCCCTTGGGGTCTTATAAATGCAGAGATGGGGTAAGAGCTGGAGGGCTGGGGCAGAGGCACAGCAAAGCTGCTGTGTTGCCCCAGCTGAGATGGGTGGCAGCAGCAGTATGCTGCCCCTGTGGGACAGCCACATTCTGAGGGCTCACTGTACAGAGGCTGTAGGCAGGCAGGTGTGGTGGTCAGGTCCCTGTTGAGGCCAGGCTGCTCCTTCACCTACTCCCATCAGAGCAGGCTGTGCTTTTTAAGTAAGAACCGGTCAGGTAGGAAAAGAGCTGTCATGAGTCAGCTGCCTTCTGCTGGAAAATCAGTTGTGTTGCTAGTTTGCAGCATGCAGAGGGGAAGCAGCAAACCCCTCTCGTGCCCCCAGCAGTGCCAGTAATCTCTCCCTGCCCCACTCCTGGCAGCCCCTCTGCTGCCCTCACAGAAGCAGCAAGTGCTCCATCCAGACAGAAAGGTGCTGTCTCCAATCTAGCATTTGCTCTATCTGCTTGACTGTTCCCTTGCACCCCGTCCAAACCATATTGCCTGGTGGTGCCCAGCATACTTAAATAAAGTCATTCATATACAACCTTCAAGCCTCCTGGCCTCCTCTTCCCACATTTGCATTTTTAAGGGGGTAACTTGTGTTCTCCTGCCCCTACAGTACTGTTGCTGACCAGCCTGCAAGGAAATACTCTCTAGTGCAGGATTGCATTTCTGACCTGGCTTTTGAGCTGAGGGAGGAGATTCTCAGGCTGAGCTGTGGCTTGCATTGATGGTGTCCAAAGCTGCTTTTCTCAGCAAGTGGTGTAGATTGTGTTTCTCACTGCAGACAGGTCAGGCAGCTGAGGCATAGAGAAGCTGTGAGCAAGGGCAGCCCTGGCTGAGCGAGGGGGATGGAATGATGCCCATGTCACTGTGAGAGAAGCATGTAAGAGGGATAAGTGGCTTTCCTCCCTGAAAAAGGCAGGTGATGCCCCAGCTCACTGATCCTCTCTGTCCCCTGCAGAAACTGGCCCAAGCCCCAGCACCTGGTTTTGCTGGAGGGGAGCAGTCTCCTTTTTCTCCCCCTATCAACCCAGTCAGTATGATCCACATGCAAGGAAAAAAAACTCAGGGCTACAGAAAAGATAATATCTCTTTAATTTATGAAATGAGGAATCATTCTCACATTTTGTTAGGATAACTTACTGAACTGCTAGAGAAGCTTGGTGGCAGGAACATCTCGGTTCAAGACAGAAGGCAAGTGCCCTGAGGCAAGATGGCAGGCTGGTGGGCTGGGAACCTGACACTGAACAAACAGCATGGCCCTCAGTGTGTAGCAGCCTCCAAATGCTGCCTCTGCTGCCACTCCTGCAGGCACAGGCAGGGCAGAACTCTGCTTTGGCACAGCTGCCTGCACCCCAACACATTGCAGGGATTGAGGTGTTCCCTCACCTGAGGGATCCCCTTGGTGACTACCTACTCCAACTGTCCCCAGACAGAACCAAGGAGACCATGCCACCTGCTCTCAGGTCCATGGCTCAGCAGGTAGAGATGATCAAACCCTGGGGCACTCTTTCAAGTATGGAGGACCTGAGGTGTTTGCCTCACCCACAGTGGTAAAATCTCAACCCTGTGACTGCCCAGCACTGTCAAGACAGACTCTGAAGATGAATCAAAGGCACAAAAGAGACAGTTGGTGTCTTCTCCAGGCTGCACTCGCCCCCTGCAAGAGGGGATGGCACCAGACTGTCTCACTGGGTCAAACGGGACAGCCTTGGGCAGGGAGGCACTTCCACCAGCTGCATTAGGGGCTGGTACCTTGACCTCTCCACAGCCCCAGCCAGCATAGGAGGGGGCTCACTGCACAGCTGTGTGACAGTACTGGTTGGACAGGGCTGTGGAGGGGAGAGAAGGAAGGAAGACAGGCAGCAGGATGCCAGCAGAAATGTTCCAGCTCAAGGCTTTGAGCCCAGTTCAGGCCCCGTATCTTTTCCAGCCCAGCAACAACTCCCTCTGCAAGGCCACGAAGGAGGGAACCTCAGCACAGAACAAGCACTGCCAGCAGATTCTGGCTGTGCAGAATATTGTCCTGGGAACAAGAAATGCCTAAGTGTAGATTTGGTCCAAAAACCTCAGCACTGTATGTGGGAATGGTTGTACTAGCTGCTGAGAAAAGCCTTCAGGCTCCTCTTAATCCTGCTCATGCAGCCCTGCACTGAGCCTGTCACTTGGTCCCTTGGGAGCCTCCCACTCTGCTCCCCAAAGCTGCAGGGCTCTAGCAGGGAAGGACTGATCTAGTGTGAGGGCCCTGCCCACGGCAGGGGGGTTGGAACTAGATGATCCTTGAGGTCCCTTCCAACGCTAACAATTCTATGATTCTGACTCCCTGTGCTGCCCCCTCCTGCTCAGCCACAGAGGCTGCGGTTCCCCAGAGCCATGCCCAGGGCAGAGGCTCTCTCCAGCACGCACTGCAAAGCAGCACCTCTCGGCTGGGATAAGCAGCCCTCTGCTCCCCAGGCCATGCTAGGATAATGTGTTCTTGCTCCTGTGGCCAAGCAATCTATCCCAGGCCCCTTACATGCTGAACTTCTGTGCCTTCCTCTGCAACCACCCCCTGGCATGAGTAAACATTTGTATTACAGCATTTCACAGTTGAATCACAAACATCAGGGTTTTTCAGCCCACCATCCCTGCACTGAGCCTGCTGTCCTGCACCAGCCTAGAACCAGCAACACTCTGGGGGCTCAGGCATCCCTAGATCGTTTTGACCTCTGGTGCTTGGCCTTGTGTCAGGCTTTGGCGCTGAGCCTTCACCATCTGCAGTCGCTTCCCGTGCAAGCTGAACTGAGACCAGCTGACAAGCTGCAGCAGTGCACACGTGATGGGTACAAAAACAAGGAGGTAAAAGCAGCCCTGGCGAAGAGTTGGCTCCAAGGCCGCATCAGACTCCAGCTTCGGCTGAGCACTCACCACATTGCTCAAGGGGTTGCGCTGGAAAATGTCGTAGCCTGGTGTCAAAGAAGAGTTTGTGAGACTGAGAACAGTGGGGATGGACCCTCCAAGTGACTGGCCTTGGAAATTCAGCTGGAGGCCATGGAACCCACAGGTCTGCCCTCTCCCGCCCAGCTGCTGTCCCCAGGAGCATCCTTACCTGTATAGGCACATAGCAGCCAGGTGCCAATCAGAGGGGCGAAGGTCTGTCCTGGTTTGGTGACCAGAGCCACCATCCCAAACAGCAGCGCCGAGGCTGCCTGCTTCCTGCGATTCAGGACTAGATCTTCGTCCACCAAGTCAGTCACCACCAGGTTGAGCAACTTACAAGTTCCTTCTGTGAATACCCTGTTGCTGCAGAACAATAGGCAAAGAACCAAACAGGGGCATCAAAAGAGATGGGAGCAGGTGACAGAAAATGTGGAGGGTGAGAAAGGGTCCCCTCCACTTTAAATTTCAGAAGCCCTGGTTACAGGAGGGGAATGCTATTGGGAATAAGCCTGGCATACCCTGCAGTGATGCCTTGGATCAGTCCTGATCACACAGAGAGGCCTGGGGACAGCACATAGTGGCTCAGAGGCCAACAGGCAGCGGCAACACACCTGAGGGCTGCCACCCCAGGCAGGCTTCAGAGGCGGAGAGCAACTCAGCACAGCAGCTGGGAGAGGCTGCTGCAGGCTGCCACCAGCCCTGCTGGGTCTCTGTTCTCCTGAGCACCACTGCTCCCTCACTCTGCTGCAGGCACAGCCTGTGGGTTCTGCAGTGACTCATCTCATGGTCAGGTGCTGTCAGAACTGGGAGCCACGTGGCTTCTGTGTGACCCTGGCTACTGTTTCCTGCTTCCCACCCCTCTCTGTAAAACAGATAAGACATTTCTCTTCCCAGCTGACAGAGGGGAGGGGAAGTGAGTGCTGCCTGCCTACCTGGCAATGAAGATGCAGAGCAGATACACCTGATCGGGTCCTGCCAGGAGCATGACCACACTGAGAGCCAGCTTCAGGAAGAAGAGTCCGCGCACCACGGCATAAACTCCATAGCGGCGGCAGAGGGACAGGAAGTAGAGGTTGTTGAGATGGGGGGCAATGTAGGAAACACCTGAGCAGAGAGAGGCACAAATAAGTTGAGAGACTTTCAGTATCCACCCTTAAGATTCATACTGAGAGAGAGAGAACAAGGCTGGTTATTGACGGCAGGGCTGTGGGACAATAGCCCCCACATCCATACAGAAGGCTGCAGCAAATTCATTCAGTGGCTTTGTAGCCCAGCACACATCCTTCCTACAGAGAGACACTTCCTTCCATCAGCCTCACAGGCAGCAAGGAAGAAAAGCCTTATGCAATGCCACATACAGGCTGAGTCCCAGCCTGGAGCAGAAATGAGATGGATAGAACAGTATGACCAGACCTGGCCCTCATAGAGCCCTCCCAGGGTAACTAGGACTAGTGCCCGTTTATCTGTGACAGCTTGGAAACAGTCCATGTGCCACAGAGAGAAAGGGATTCATTTCAGGGTAGTATTCCCTGCTGCATCCTGGGGACACTACATGCAGCCCCTAATCCTCAGAGCAATACCTCCAAGGAGCCTAAGCCAGAGTCCAGCACATTGGGCTCATCACCATTAGAAAAGGCTCCAAGTTATTTCTGTGCCCCAGGAAGGAAGATTGCAGAGGTCCCAGGGGGAAACACATGGAATGTGTGCATGTGTTTAAAGTATTAGAGTCCAGAGCCCAGAGTGTGAGCATACTTCTCCCCACATGAGGTCTGGGAATAGCAAATCTACACTCAGGCCAGGTCCTAATGTGGCTGCTCCCTCCAGTCCCACCAGAGACTCACCAAGCAGGAAGGATCCAGTAGAGACAGAGATCTGGTCTGACAGCAGGTGTTCCAGGAACAGAGGGAAGAAGTTGCTGTTAAAGTGGCAGTGAAAAACCTGTGAAGGCAGCATGCAGATAAGCTGGTCAGCAGGAACAGCAGTAAAAGAGAACAGGAAAAAAAAGCTAACAGCCCTCTGGACTCTGGTACCCCAGAAGGCCTGTGCCAATGACCATGCAGGAAGGTCCAGGAGTGCTTCAGCAGAGCTTAGCTATGGAGTTTAAGACCCTGTAAGGCTTTGAGACTGCACAGCTGCAATGCCACTGGTCATGCTGGGGTCAGTACTACTTCCCAGCTGCCAAGGTATTGTTGGCAGGGCACCTGCTCAATGCACAGTGCTGCTGGGGCAGGCAGGGCAAGGAGGTGCAGTGACGACAACAAGGGTTTGAGGGAGGCAGTGGTACGTCAGCAGAGAGGTAGCAGCTGTCAAGAGGACAAGGATGAGGCAGCAGCAAGGCTTGAACACAAAGACACAGAGCAGAGTCAAGAGCCTGCCTGAGGGGAACTGAGGGATCCCCAGGGAGGCAGGAACCATGACTGCAGCATGCAAAGCTGGCCAGGCTGCCAGCATTTGGTTGCGATTACTGAAGAGGACGAACAGAAATGGCAGAAGCCAGTTGGGAGGTGGATCCAGCTGGACAGTGAGAACAGTGATGTGAGCTTCAGGAGAGCAGAACAAAGGAGGAGGCAGTGCTGACAACCCAGGCTGCAAACTGCACTCCTGAACTTGTCCCCACCATGAGCCAGACCTTGTGCTTCTGCATCCCCGATGGGCTGCACAGAGCTCAGCCAGCCCCTGTAATCCAGCCTGTGCTGCAGAGGGAGGAAGGTGCACCCCACAGCTTGCTCAGGAAGCATCCTTGTGTCATAAGGAGAGCTACTCAATCAGTCAGTATGTATAGGAGGCTCCGAGATCAAGTGGGTGCCAAAAGCACCTCTGCCCTTCCTGGGGAACTTGCATACTGCTGAATCACCATCTCAGACAGCCAGAGCCAGTGCTCATCCTCTGCATCACAACATGCTGCTGCTGTGCCTACCTGGATGAGGTTCATGCAGACAAACCAGAGGAAGTTGCGATGCCGGGAGAGCTGCTGGAGGTACTCTGCCAGGGTGATCCTCTTCTCCTGGGGGACGGAGAGTTTCTCAATGTACAGCCTAAGGGCAGAAGAGAAAAGTGAATGTAACCATAAATCATACCAGCTTTCCCAGCACAGATGCAGAGCTGTCTCTTCTCAGCTCCCATCCCAGCCTTCCCTGGACCAAATGAAAACAGCAGAGTCTACTGAGCCACAGGCAACAGGTATCCCGAAGAATATTTGTCTTCCAAACCTAAAGCTCCTATTCCTGCCCATAAAAGCATTCTCCTAAGAGCCATTCCACTATGCATATGCTTGTCTTCCAGATCCCTGGGGTTAGCTCACCTGGCAGATCTCATTGGGATCTGTTGTGTTAGTACAGGATAGTGCTGGCAACTCATAACAAGAGGCAACAAGGAAGGCAGCCCAAGGAAAAGTGAGAGAGCTGAATGGGAAAACCAGCTGCATCATGGCCTACCAACAGCCCAGCCACTATCACTAAAATGAGCAGGGTAAGAGACATTCACTTGTCCAACAGGAAATGGGCACCAAGGTGCTCTCATGCTCAAGCAGGAATGCTTTCATGATAAGCTGCTTTTAACGTTTTGGCACTCACAGGCCTCACTGGGAGCTCTATATATTAACTCATTTCACGTTCCAAACACTGGATGGCCATACGGCAGGTCAAGGCTTTGCCTCCAATTTGGGCCAGGGGTGTCACGAGATACTTCTGTCCTATTTTCAGAGGGTATGAGAAGCCAGTGTGACAGAGGTGAGTCTGAAAACTGCATCAACAAACAAGAACCACAGAGAATTAACAAAAATTTGCCTTGTTCTGGATCTTCCCACACATGTAGATTGCTGCAGTGCACAGAAGGACTCCTCAGATCTATGCCAGGCCTTTGCTCCACCGCAAAGATCAGTGACACTTACTCTTTCAGGGTTGATTCTTGGTCCCACTTGGTTTTCCCATCAGCCTGAAAACGCTGGCGGAGCAGCTGCGTGGACAAGGTAAAACCAACGATGGAGCAGAGGGCCAGCACGACGCAAAATACGCGAAAGGAAAAGAAGTCCTCTTTATTCCACACTGCATAGGACATGAAGACAGAGAGGGAGCCTATGGCACTGAAGAGGGAGCAGTAGAAGTTGAGGCTAGTCCTGTCTTTTGCTGAAACGGCCAGGTCTGCGAGCAAGGCGTTGTGATGGAGGTCAACCATGGTGAGGAAGCTGTCGTACATGCAGAGGCAAAGAAGAAACTGCAAACCGGGATGAGCCCAGGCCACCCAGAAAGCCAGGAAAGAGATGGCAAAGAGGGGCCCATTGTGGCTTAGTGCTCTGAGTCTCTTCAGAACTACTTCTGGGGAAGAAATTTCTGCTCCTGGCCTGCAAGACAAGACAGAAACTTCAGATGCCTGGACAACCCCCCTGTGTGACCATGTATTCTCCCTCTCCAAGGAAGCTGTGTAAGTGTAAGTGTGTTCAGGGAACAAGCATCCACATCAGATGCCTTCACTGAAAATGAGTTTAAGATGGCCAAAAAGCACAAAGGGATTTTTTTTAAATCCACAGCAAGTCTCTCCCTGCTAGTGCTGCATTGTCTGCCCTGCACAATGTAAAGTATTTCAATGAGCACTTAAAAAGTGTTCACTGGAGGAAGCCACACCACGACTGTCATTAAAAGCTTGATGTAAACACATGAGAAATGCTCATGGCCAACAGTGACCTATGATCCAGCTGGTTTGATCTGAGGCATTCCAGGTGGAAAGAACAGCCCTTTCCCCACCTTGTGGCTCCCAAACCACATGCAGGCACTCTCCAACACCCTACTAAGAGGTTTGAGGTGCCCCTATTTCAGGTTTTGTACCACTCATCGTTGTTAAGGGCTAAAGTCACACCCAGTCAGCAGACACATTACTTCCTCTATACAGCTGGGTACTGAAACAACATGCAGAGAGCACTGAATTTCTAAAAAACCAGGAAAAGCCATTTGGGAGTTCCATGCCCCAGTAACCATTCCCATGTCATCACTTTAAAGATGCCAATTTCACATCATCTTCCCCAGAGACCAAACAAATTGCCAGTCTCAGCTGGAAGCTGGACTCTATGATCTCTGAGGTCTCTTCCAACCTTGGTGGTACTGTGAAGTGGAACCTCACTTACTGCTGTGTGCTAAGGAACACCCGGTCACTCAGCCAGCCAAACAGAGGGTCATTGAGGCTGTTCCAGATCAGAAACACTGTCTAGGAAAGAAAACAAGACAATGAAAAAAAAACCACAGGACAGGGCCTGCAAAGCCTGGCTTCTGTACCTGAGGCAAACAGTGCTGAAAAGGCACTTGGAACAACCACCAGGAGCCACTCCACTGCACCCTCCCTGCCCCATCACCACTGTGCAATTCCCTTATCTGGAGCAACTGCCTGATCAACACAGTGAGGCCAGTGGTTTTCCCTGGTTGTGAAACACTCTGATGTCCCCAGAGGAAAGGCAGTCTTATGAACAAAGTCTCTGGTTTTCTGTCCCAGCTTGTTCTCTGTTTACATAAGTGGGGAAAACTGGGAAAGCCAAGTTAGCAGGCAGAAGGCTCCCCTGCTCCCTCTCCCAAGGGGAACTCTGCTATTGCAACTAAGACTCTTCACACTTCTAGCAAGGAGTGGGTTTTGGTTTCAGAATTTTTTACTTAAGAGGGCAGAAGCCTTTGGAAAAGACTAACCTCTCCTATCCAAAAGGACAGTTTATCAATCTTGTAAATAGAAACAAAGGTGTCCACATAGTACAGGAGGAACACGTTGTGCAGAATGGAAACAAACAGAGACAGGGACCCATAGATCACTGCAGTGTGCAAATTGAAAAGACAAGGCAGGAGTCGCAGCCCCATCTCGGTGCAGTCAGCGTTCAGCTCCCTTGATCACCTCCATTTCACATGGGATGTCTTTTCCCAACACCGGCTACATCTTTGCTGGAGCTGATCCATTGTTGCTCCTGCAGGAGAGAACCAACAAACCAAAACATAAATGAAACCAGGTGCAGTTTCTTAAATGAACTAAAAGTTGAATTAAATTAATTGGTAAATCTTTGTCTGCAGAGATCAGAATTCATATTGCTTCGAGGAGGTGTTCCAAAGTGGATTGGAGGGGATTTGAGAGACTAAAAGCTGTCTGCTGCGCTAAAGCTGTTTCACTAAGCTGAGGCCAGGCTGTGGGCTCTCCAGGGGACAACTGTCTCCTCCTGAGCAGGCTGCCCTGTCCTTTACCTTGTAATGTAATCCAGCAAGCAGCTGATAAGCTCTTTGCACCTCCTTAAAGGCAAGGCCACAGGAGGAATCAAGCTAGACAGCTGTAAACAAAGCAGCCTTCAGAAAACACACCTTGGCACTGACTTTTTTAAGTACTGGTGTAAATTTTTAGCCAAGTAAAAATGACCAAAACCATCTAGCCAAGTAAAAATGACCAAAACCATCTAGCCAAGTAAAAATGACCAAAACCATGACATCATCTCACACGTGCACGCTGCTCTCCCCAGGCACTCGCAGCTGACTGCACCTGGGCTGGCTCAGACAGGAGTTATTTATAGCAGGCAGTGTTTCAGCCTTACGGCATGAAGAGACATGACCAGAACATGAGGGCATGCAGCAGACATGCTGCCATCATGCAGTAAAGGCAAGCAGAAGTCACTTAGCAGCTGTCCAGGTCATCTTGGAGTGGCCTGAATTTCAGGGTGCCTGAAATAATGATGCCTTGGCTGTACAGCAACATACATGGAAACAAAGGAAGTGGAAACTGCAGCCTTATACCCGAACAGGTCACTGTATGTTCACAAGGGGATGAGGTGTCAGAGGAGGACTCCTCACACTGACACTGATTGGAGTTCACAGCCAGGAAGTGGATCATCATCCTCACATGATGCCCTCTTGTGATTTTCAGATTGATTTTTCAGAGCCCCCATCTCACACTCAAGTCACTACCAAAGGCAAAACACAAGATACCACTTCAGGGGCACTTGTGTATGTGGTGAGATGCTAAGGGTTCTTAAATCAGTGTAAGTCAGCTTCTCCAGCCTGTGTCATCATAAGAAGCCCTGTTCACAGCATATGCATGATGGGTGACAGCAAGGGCACTACCCTAACACTGTCAAAAGCAAGATAAAGGGCTGGAAGTCACTCCTGTTTCTGCCCTTCAGGGTCCTGCATTCACATGCTGTGGGGACTTAACAAAGCAAGATAAGAATGAGCACATCAGAAAAGGGAAACTATACACCACCTCAGCCTTCAGGCTTGCAACATCAGCTGCAGCAAGTCCAAGCAGAAGATCAAAGGGAAGAATAAATGGCTGGGTATGAAATCTGATGAAACACCAGACCCATTCAGCATTTCCCAGAAGCCATGAGTCTGACCACTTCTAGGCAAGATCAGAAAAACAAAAATAACTGTCCACTTTGCCTAGCCCAAAGAATTCCTCAGAAGGAGCAGGAAGAGCATTTGTTCCAATCAACTACATCACTAGATTGAAACTGCACATCAGCCCCATTTCCAGACAAAGTGCTAGAGCTCAGCTGGATCCAACTGCAGAGCCCTTGTGGAGCTGAGCCACCATTCTGCATGCTCGCCATGCCAAAACCCCCAGCCAGATAAAAAGAAGACACTGCTTGGAGAATTCAGCCAGACAATGAACTTTTATAGGTGTAATTAAATCCAGACAAGCCTCAAGGGGAAGCTGCATTTCATGTGGTCATGAATTCAAAAGGAATCAAGAATTTATGATGTGTAAAGACAAAGGTTAAGAAGAAAGGATAACTAAGCCAACTGACCTGCTGATGAATCCTCTGCCTCTCACCAAGATCCTTCTGTGGAAGATTGGCTTAAGGGCAGATGAAGGTACAAGAGTGCTGGGCACTCTCATGAATGGGATGAAGAGCAAGGGGATAGCATTGTTTTGCACTCTGTGAAATCTCAGTGTTTACAGATCTTGACCACTGCCACACATCTAACTTTATTACAAACTTCCTAAGACACAGAGATGGAGGAGATCAAAGAAAGGCAACTGAAGTAATCAAGGAAGGGACCAAGGCACCTGTCTACTGAGGAAAGACTAAACAGCTGGGATTCCAGGCAGAGAGGAAAGGCCGAAGGCAGATGCAATCAAGGTCTGCCCAGCTCCTCGTGCAGTGGATAAGGTGAAGGTGCAGCTGTTGCACACCAGGACACAAGAACTGGGAGAACTCATTGTAACTATCAGGAAACCCGTCTAGAGCACATGGAAACACTTCTTCACCTGTCAGGTAGCAAATATTTGTCACATTCAAAGGATTAGGCAATTAAAGGAAAACAGCTGTACACAAATAGCTACTAAAGGCAACAGACAGGGAAATTCTCTCTAGCATCCCTAATCCCAGAGCTGTGCATGCTCAAGGTGGGCAAATGGAAAGGCCACCATCAGTGGCCAGGCACATGATCTCCCTCTAAGGAGCATTTCCTGCTGCTGCTGCAGGGTAGAATGTGGGGTGAGACAGACCAGTAGCCTGACCACTAGGGCAATTCTTAACCTGGAGCGACTTTGTTACCCAAAACTTGTTTAAAAGCAAAGCCCACTCAAGGCTTGGCCCTTAGTGCTGCCTTTAACACTATACCCATCCAACTGATGCTCCACTGAGCCCACGTTGCACAAAGTGCAGCTGCTGAAGTTTCCAGAGACACCTCATTTTGTAATTTATATGCCATGGCACTATTTAAAGAAGGTGGCATTCCACTTCCTCTCCTCCTCCCTCCGTCACTCCCTCACAGATGTGCAACCCCTCCAGCCAGCTGACATTTGTAAGTGATTTCACTTTGCTGGGATAGTTGTTAGGCCATGTTATACATGGGCTTCTCTCCACCCACCCCCCACCCCATCTGCAAATTTGCAGATTAAAAGAAACAAATCATAGTTGCTCACAAAAAGTAAGTTTTTGCTTCTGTATCCAAAGCCCTGTGTTATTTAAGCTTGCCACACTGGTATTTTCATAACCTTTTCCTTGGTATGGTGAATTACTGGTGGAGTATGTCAGGTCTTTGTGCCATTAAGCTTTAAGGAGTAAAGAGAAAAGGAGCTGCAGGAGGGAAGAGCTATCGTTCCTTGAGGCTGAACTTCTAAAGCACACTCATACCGCCATAAGCTCGTAAATTAGAAAGCAACTAGCCTTTACTCGAGAAGCTTCCACCCACGCATCTGACATCTGGCACTGCTCCTGCCAGTGACATGTGCAGATCTTATCTTCTTTTTTTGAGAAGGATGTTTGAATGCTGGCTACCAGGAAGGCTCTGCTTTTGTTTGAGAGTGCTGGCGCTGAGCAGCTGGAAGCACACCGCAGTTTGGGGCTTGCACATCTGCTCCAGCTTCCTCGCCAGCTCACAGCTGGATTCTGAGTCATCGCGTCCCAGGGCAATTCGGCAACCCTTTGGCCTTACAACAAGGCTGAGCTCCAGCCTTCTGCAGCTGAAGCTGCTTGTAACTGAGTTGGCAGCAGCGCCATAGACATGAATCTTGGCCTGAGCAGGTCATTTAAGCAGGGCCAGACGATTCCAATGTGCTGAAGCTGTCACTCAGGAACCCAAAATAGTCATCTGCAGATCTGACCACAGTAACCTGATGACCCTCCTGCTCATTCTCCACTTTGTAGGTAAGGCAGGCTGGAATACCCCAAACGCAACTTTGGGCGATGTCTGTGCTTGCTCCAGCTGTCACTACGCTGCCTCTGCTGCATATTCTAGATGTTGGGTGGCTTACTAGCTGAACCAGAGGGCCAGGCAAATATGCTAGCTCAGTGTCTCTGCATCTGCAACACAGTAAATCCACCAGACGGATAAGCCACTCAAGAATGGACCATATTTCTAGACATTTGTCACAGTCAGTTAGGTCTGGGCTGCTGCAAGTCCAGCCCCATTCACAGTCAGGGATGAAGCTGTACCTGTGGAAGAGCTGCTGCCTTGTGACCCATCACAGCATAACGCCTGGTGCTGGGCATATCAGTTTCTCCCAGACCTAGTAAATGACATTCTCAACTAGCAGAAAGAGTCATGAATGTCTTCACCCTGTCCTGTGTCAGGGACAAATCTGTTTTGTGAGCACAGATCAGGTTCTATGCACCCCATCCTGTGCATGGCACCACAGGAGTCCCTCTAAAGCACAGACACCCCAGAGACCACTCACCCCATGGAGCTGCTTAGATTCTGGCAGGGCTCTGTTCATTACAAAGGGAAATCCCTCCATGGAACTATTTCACTGAGTGGAAGGCCCTCCAGGAAAACAACTACCTAGCCACACATTCCACAAAATTTAGCCTCCTCTGACCAAACTCTGATTCTGTGCACCCTGTCAGAGGTGACTACATCTCCAGAACTCTCATTTCTTTCCACTGTACTACTTCTGGAACCCTAACACCACATTTCCTCACATCATCCACTTGCTAACAGAGACTCTCGAGGGAACACCAAACACAGACCCACACGAAGCACTAACCACGTCCCTCGCAGCAAACTCACAGCAGCCTGGTATCTGAACACTAAAGCAATGAAGCCTTTGAAAGCCTGATACCACCTGGGTCAGGCAATGAAACATGTCACTCTGAAGAGGCCATGAGGGCGTTTCCCAGTACAATTTACCAACAGTCCCAGATGCCTCCATATCATGAGAGGTTTGGAACACCTTCCTTGTTACAGGCAATCACGTGCTTCCATCAGGTGCTTCCGCCACTCCTGCAGAGCTCATACACACAAACAGAATTGCAGCACAGATGACAATTAACATCTTGAACCAGCTGGTGGTTTCGGTGAAGCTGTGCTCCAGCAGAGCAATCTTGTTACATCAGATCTCATTCCCTAATAAGATTAGGCCTAATGAGATTACAAGGTTCATTAATAGAGGTAACTGGGTAGGTCTCATAGTCTTGGAGTCTGGTAAGGTATTTAACTTAACAGCACCCTGCATCCCTTTGTAAACACTTCATTGTTTTACAGTGTAAGGAAAATGGATTACAGAAAGAACTCGCTCCTCACGATGTTACTATGAGCACAAAGCAAATTCCATAGCAGACTTCTACAGCACTGGTATGGGGACCAGTGCCAGGTAACTCTGGCCTCAAACTACAGATTTGGAAGTAAATATGAAACCCTTACTGAAAACAACTCCCAAGAGTGGAATTCACAGAAGCTAGAAAGAGCCTGTTCTCGTCAAGGCTTAACAGGAAGCACCAGGTGAGAAATCTTTTTACTGCTCTGCCCAAGGAGCAGCAACTGGGAGTTTCTGCTCTGCTATCTCCATCTTCTCACCAGGGAGACTTCATCTGTGCAGCCTTTCAAAGACAGTCACCTAACACCCTGCCACACTCCACTTGAACTGAAGGAAGCCCAGCTGCCAAGGCCACCAGAAATCTCTGCAGAATTTAGGCCTGAAAAACACAGCACTAGGTCACCACTTAATGCAGCCAATGTCTCACAGGCAGGAACGGAACAGAGAGAGGCAGGTGATGTTGGCAAAGTAAGGTCAGAGAAGGGGATGGTATTTGTTTGGCCACCGAGAAGCCGAGCCCAAAGCAGTGCTGCCACCCTCATCACCCCATCCAGAGCTTCCCCACACTGAGGGAAGAACTTATCCCCGTTAGAAAAAGGGGCAGCGGGGCTGGGCACGGCCATTATTTTGTGGCAGACTCCCACTGAGGCTCGGTGGCAGCTGAGGCCCCGTTTGGGGGTGTGCTGTCAGGTGATGATAGGTGTGGCAGGGACGTGGCAGCCAGATCGCCACTCTATACCTCTAGGTAAGGGAGATTCCCACCACCGCCTGCCTCAAGGCAGGGGATGAGGCAATGGCAAGGCTGCCTCTTCATGCCAGGATCCTGCGAGGGGGTGGGAGCCAGGATGCGACCTCCAGAGCAGAAGACAGACGTACAGGCTCCTGCCCACGGGTAGTGACAGCAAGGAGGAATGGAGGGCGGGCATCCCCGGGGCCCGCCGAGGACCGTCCAGAGTAACGGAGGGAGGCAAAGTCCAGGGCTCGACTGATGCAAGGAGGGATGGAACACCCCCACCCCACACAGGTGGCCCTACTATGTGGTGTGCGTGGAGGGGGATGGGGCCATACCCACCCGGACTGCCCCCACTGCGCTGAGGTGAGTCTCCCTCAAGCCGCCCGAGCAGCTTCGCTACACGCGGGGAAATAAACCCAGGCCGGCTTTGGGGTGGAGGAGGTACCGCGCCGCACCTCTCCCCGCAGCCATCCCCTCAGCGCCTCCTACCTGTGTCCGCTACCGGCGCTGCCGCCGCCGCCCCTCCACCGCCCGGCCGCACGTCCACGCATGCGCGCATGGCGACCTCCCGCCACCGCCCCACGATCGCCTCCGGCCCAACGCCATCTTGCTTCCTGGCAAGCGAACCTGCCCGCTCGCGGTCGCCATCTTGTTTGAGGTCATCTCGCTGTGAAGCGGCCGGGGTATAGCAAACCCATGGAACACTGTAGGCTTGGGGCAGAGCGGCTGGACCTAGCGGTGTTGGCCCACAGCAGCGTGGTCAAGAAGGCCAACAACATCCTGGATTGTATCATAATAGTGTGGTCAGCAAGAGAAGGGATCTTGCTTCTGTATTTGATTTGGTGAGGCCACACCTTGCGTACTGCAGTTTTCATCATATCACAGAATTGTTTCAGTTGGAAAAGACCTCTAAGATCAGCAAATCCAACTGGCAACCAAACACCACCATGGCCATTAAACCATGTCCTGAAGTGCCATGTCCACACATTTCTTGAACACCCCCAGGGATAATGACTCCACCACCACCCTGGGCAACCTATTCCAATGCCTGACCACTCTTTTGGCAAAGAATTTTTTCCTAATATCCAATCTAAACCTCCACTGGCCAAATTTCAGGCAATTTCCTCTTGTTCTATCACCTGATACCAGGGAGACTGACACTGCCAACCCCCCACCCCTGCGCTGTTCCAAACAGTTGCAGAGAGCAATGAAGGTTCCACTAATCCTCCTCCAGACTAAACAACCCCCGTGTCCACAGCCACTCCTGATAAGGCTTGTTCCCTGCACCCTTGACCAGCTTTGTTGCCCTTCTCTGGACACGCTCCGGCCATGCAGTGTCTGTCTTGCAGCGGTCTCCTCATTCCCCGCCTCGTTCGCTGTTGCCCCGCGGCCGGGGAGGGCTCCCTGGGGCCTTTCCAGCCGGAGCAGGCTGGCCCGAGCCGACCCGTCGCCATGGAAACGACGCGAGGCAAGGAGCGCGGCTGCTCGGGGAGCAGGTAGCGTTCCCCGTAACCCGCCGAGTGCCCTTCTGGGCTTTGATCTTAGCTTGCTTTCATAACAGCAACTCCTGTTTTCGGTGTACACATCACCTTCCACCTCTCACCACAACAGCTGCTCCCATCCAACTCTTCACAGATTTCACCACGGAGAGCTGAGGCAGAAGCCAATTGCTATGTTCAGAAAAAACACCGTTTCAGCCTGTTATTTCCCAGTGGTTTTGTGCAGCAGGCTTACTAACAGCTTCCTAAAGAGGTCATTGTTATAAATTCCTGGAAGCCAAGTAGTGAATGGTAGTCGACAGATTTTGTGATTAAAGAGCAATTTGTAGGTATTTGGCTTCAGCTATTGAGATCACCTGCAGCAGAGCAAGGCATTAAGCATCCTTCAGGAGTGTGCTCTGCTGCAGCAGTTGTGCTGAGCAATGATGAGCTGACCTTGCAGACAGAGTCACCCTTTCTAAACCTGAGGGGGGGGGGGTTGTGTCTGTGAAGGCCTGTGTGATGCTGCAGGTGCTTACAATAAGGCAGTGCTGATGGGAGCCATTTGTGTGGCTTCTCACTTAATTACAACCTCCCCAATGAGCAGTGGGTACAAATACCAGCCTTGCTGCCTGTAGCTGAGCATGGACAAAAAGTTTTGGTGGGGACAAAATAAAGAAAGGTTCATTTCTGAAGTATTTGGTGGGGCTCTTTTTGACATTATTTAGTCTGTTACTAAATTTACAGATGTTTGTGTGTTGTTAATAGTGTTTTGCTGCTTCGGGAAAGAGCCTGAAGTTTTGGTGAGTACTTTGGAGGGTTTTTTTTTATGCTGGCTTTATGCACTGAGTTTAGCTATTCCTTTACCTGTGTAACTCTACTCTTGCCATGCTTGAGTTTATATGCTGAAGTTGTTGTTTGGGGGAGGAGTTGGGATTTGCTGGTTTGGTTGATTGTTGTTTTGTTCCTGCAGGTTCTGTCACTAGGTAAGTTGTGCTTTGTGTTTGCTTTTGTAGACTTTTTCTATTGGCTAGGCTTAAGGCTCCCTGTCTGAGCATGTAATATAATTGCTCTAGGAATGAGTTTCCTGTTGCTTTCCTAAGTTATAAGGGCATGTTCAGACAGGTATTGTAGCTCTGGTTACTATGGGAAGCCTTCTGCAAGATGTGATGTGGTATCTTGGTGCATCTCCTGGCTCTGTATGTGTCATTAAGGTATGTCAGTAAAAAGATACTACAGAAAGCAAGCTGCCTTCTTAATATTGTGTATCCTACCCTTCCTTGATCCTCAGTTAAGCAAAGGCATCGTCTTGGCTGGTTTGTCTCATGATGTGAGTATATGCACACCAAACAAATGTCTGTCTCTGTTTTCTGCAGCTATGACTGAAGATAGGTCTATGTTGCATAGTTTTACCAGATACAATGAATGGCAAAACAGTACTAGCTTAAGTGTTTGTGGTAGTAACACACAACGGAGGTGTTCTGCATTTTCCTTGGCTTTTTGAAAACAAAATAGCTTAAATCCTTCTCAAGGTGATGCCTTTTCTCACTGCAGCACAGCTGCTGTTGTATCTAGTAGATGCAAATTCACATGTAGTAGCATCACTCTGGGGTATTGATTCATACCAGCACTCTAGGCTGTAACTCCCCTAGCATCTTCTGCTTGTAAAAGACACTAATGTGACTTGTAATTGTTGTGCAAGGATAGACTTTAAACATTTTAGTATGAGGGGAAAGAAAACAAGCATGAAAGGGCTTTGTTGGGTGATTATGTTCCTGGAAGTATAGGATTGCCTTTTGATTCCCATTTTGGAAAATAAATCAATAATTCAGTGTTACTTGTGAGCATGTTCTGTGTTGTTTAAAGACCAGAAGGTAGCTGGATTTTTGTCTTTTTTAAAAAAAAAAAAGTGTATTGCAGAGCTGTAGGTCAGCAGACACTGTAGCTGTTTGCCTTGGGAAATACAGAATTCCCATGGGGAATTTTAGCTCAGCAGTTTGCACTTAAAGTGTTGCTGCTGTAACAGAAGGCATCTTCCTATGCTAAAGGGGTACCCCCAAGGATAATCTGTTTTCTGCCCTGTCCCACAGTTTGAGGTGTTGAACCCATAGAAAGATCTTGCACAAGTGCATTAAGAAGTTATGCCATACTCACTTCTAAGCCTATATGCAGGAGGCATGGGAATGGGATCTGAATGTGTTTAAAATACAAGTAGTTAAAATGTAAATAGTTTGCTGCAATATTGAACACTGAAGAGGAAATCTGCTGTGGGCATTAAGTCCCTTGGGAGAGACAGGCTGTGTAACTAGCTAAGGCCATTGCAGGACACGAGGAGGCTCTTCCAAGCACTGTTCAAGGACTAAGATTTGTAATCAAGCAGCTGTGAGACAGCGATGCTGTGAAAGCACAAAACCAGTGTGTGACACACATTGCTCTGCTATGCAAGCTCTCTGTGTGCAAGATAAGGAAGTGCTTGTAGGTAACTGGAGCTAGGCAGAGGGACCAAAGCTTTGTTTTGGTGTGTGTAAAGTAAATAATGTATAATCAGGAGGAGCCAGATAATTGCAGGGATGTCTGAGGCAGTTTTTGCAGGGGAGAACCTTGCAAGGCCACCTGTGCCGTATCAGTTACACCATGTAAGGCTGAGATTGCCTAGGTAACAATATCAGAAATGCCAGACTTGATTATGGGTGTAGCAAAACTGAGACCAATGAGGGAGTAGTAATTAGGGGTGGATTGTCTATTTGGGAGGAGACTGAAGAAAGAGAGGCATAAGCATGGCAGAAGTGGATCCTGAAGTAAGAGAATAAGGCCTAAATGAGATGAAAGAATGAAGGTAGGATCATCAGATTGTAAGAGTGCAGGTATCTGTGAATGTTAGTGAAGCCTGGGGACTCAGACCTATTGGGATGTGGTGCTGGGGTGATGCCCTTGGAGAACCTGCTGGACTTTCCATCAGGTCTGCCTTGGAAAGAATTGATGTGGGAGGGCAGAAGAAAGAGGGGCAGACTTGCAACCTAGTACTAAGGGGTGTGGGAGGGAACGGTTTCACATTCGTCACTCAGTAGCAGTTGTGTGTGGTTCATAAGACTTAATTAGTAGCTTCATAGTTGTGTGCAAAATTGTCAATAATCCTGAGTTACTTGTGCTGTGTTAATGAAGCAACTGGTCATTCAGTTGACCTGTTGGTGTGATTGATGAGTTAGTCCCCTGAGTTGGTTTTCTCAAGGCAGTGATTTGAAGAGGAGCAGCTGGACAGAAATGATGACTAAGGACTTGTCCAGGATCTCCTAATTTGGAAGCCTGAGCTGACTGATACTGAGATTTATTTTTTTCTTTGAAGAAAAGAGGGTGTGGATCCAGATGATGGGTATCAAATGAATTCTTGAGTGAGAAGAGGAGCAGATCTGTTTCTCAGACTGTGTTTGGACATGAAAGGAATCATGGGGTCTGTGAACACTGTGAAGTGCATGTTAAAATATGCTTGGTTAAAGAAAAGAAGTATTGTCTAGATACAGAGCTGTGTTTGGAAGAGGGTTTAGATAAGGAAAGAGGTGGTGACTTTTGGTGGGGCTGACCAGAAGCTTGAGATATGGGGCACAGAGTTGAATCTTGGGTGAAGACCTCTGCTGCCAAGGGTGTCTGCACTAGTTACTGGGAAGGTGAAATTGGTGATTGTAGCTCTAATAATACAGAAGTCAGGCTGTGCAAAAAGGAGGAGGTGTCAAGAAATGGAGAAGTTTGGAGTATGTCCAGAATCTAGTCCTTGGTGTACCCAGTGAGAGGCTGAAGGGCTGACTGTCAGGGTTGTCCTGGCAGCAGGCAAGAGTGGTTTCTAAAGCCTTGCTGCTGATACAGTGCCCCTGTGGTAGCACTCACCATGTTTTATTCTTGGCCGTGCAGCTGTTTCAGATGGACTGTTACCCAGCAGCTGCAGTGAGAGTAGCTGCTCCACATCCTCTGTCAGCAGTGAGTTGCATTTTGACTGCTATTTGAGCAGAGTTATGCAAGGGATGGTTTTTAGATCATCAAAGTCAGGACTTGATCTGTGATGACTAGGGATTTTCTTGGTGTTTTGACCTCTTACAGAGCCTGGGGCTTTGCACACCCTTCAGAAAGAAATACCAGACCCTTACTATGTTTCGGTGTGTTCTGGGAGTGCTACTTGGAATAACTGAAACAGATCCACTCCCTCCTCAGAGGGCCTATGTAGGGGGTGACTGGCTGTAATACATATTAACTGCTGTTTCTGCAGTTACCAGTGCCAGCTGGAGCTCTTTTGCTTCCTGGTGTACTAGTAAAAGCAGAGTTCAGATAGAGCAGGGTGAGAGAGGACTGGGGTCTTCTGGTTTCAAAAGGTAACTCTTCTGCCTTGGCTGAGCTGAAGGGCCTGTTCATGCTCCAAGAGCTGTGAGTGGTTCTGAGCCCAGCTGCTAGAGGGGAGCATCAAGTGCAGTATGTCTTGCATGAATGCCCTCTTGGCAGGGTGGCAGCTTACCACCCTGCCCCCAGAGAGGAAGTTGGTGGGTCTGAGGTCTTTTAGTCTGTCCAAAAGAAGCTTCACTGACAGCTGTGCTCATTGTATCTTTTCAGTTGGCTCAGGCAGCTGTAAGAATTAGGGACAGTGAAATAGTTCCCAGTGGAAAGGCTGCACCTGCGGTGTGGGGGGAAGCAGAGTCACATGTCCAGTATTGCTGGGAGAGTGGTGTGGGGAAAGAAAGAAGATGAGGCTGCTTGCAGACTTTCCTACAGTGCCAGTTGTACCACTCAGTGTGCTAGGGGAGCAAACATGCTTCTTCCTGGTGGAGGAGCCAGAAAGACGAGTGGCTTTTGTACTCTACAGAATCTGCATACTGATGATGTGTTGCTCAGAGCTGCTCCAGGCTTCTAAGTTGTGTTCACAGAGCTGAATTTTTGTTAGCTTCAGAGATGAGTGGGTGAAGGAACTGGTCCAGGCTGGAAATCTGGACTGCTCATCCTGCTAGGGTTAAGCAGGGGGACCCAAGCCCATCCCCATCTGTTTGCTGCCCTGCACTGCTGCTGTCTTTGATTCCACTGAAATAACTGCTTTATTTACCTCTTAGAAATTCACCAGACAGTCTTTCATGTTTTAACTTTCTACTAAACTCTACTTTGAATGTGTCTCAAACCCTTTCCACCTTATAGCTTTACTGCTCTTTGGAGAGACATTAAGCTTTCATTCTTTTCTGCAAAGACTTTTGTCTTGTGGGCTGTTTTCATTATCTGTTATCTTCCTTTGCATGTTACTGCTAGACAACACAGGACAGCATGGCAAACAGCATCTCCTCTGAGAAGCAGAGGCTGTGTTCCTCCGTTCCTCCTGCTTCTCTGAACTCTTCATCTAGAAACATCTGAGAGGATCAGTGCAAGGAGGCACTGCTGTGCGGTACCATCTCTGCCTGCAGGAAGCAGGTTATTGCTGTGCGCTCTGATGGCTTTGCAGAAAATCACATGCAGAAACTCTTGACTGTAGTGGCACTTGGTGCACAAGTCTGAAGCAGAGAGCAACTCCTAAGCTGTGCCACCTGAGTGTGGGAGCTGGTAGGCTGCTGCACTTGTTGCCTGAGATGCCACAGAGCTGCAGTGTGGGAGCAGGAGGGGACAGATATGGTCCCACTTTATCTCAGCCCACAGCATGTTTCTCTTTTCTGTATGCTCTGAGAACTTGTCTTCCAAAAACCTCTTGTCTCAGGTTGTGGTGGGCTTTGTCTAGCGAATAGAAGGTGAGACCTGTTCCCTGCAGCTCTGGTTTGTACTGCTGTTAACTGGCTGGTGCCTTGTGGCACCTTTTTGTATTAGGCATGATGTAGTAACCTCTTAAAGTATTTAACACTCCTTGGAGTAATTTGCTGGGATAGTGTGGGATTGCTTTTGTCTTTGAGTGTAGCAAAAACTCATGATGCTGTTTTACCTTGAGGGCAGGAGGGCAAGCCCAAAAGTACTTACATGATTAAGCAGCACTGGTGTAGCAGCCTGTGGCTGCTGGGCATGTCTGGCTGAGCAAGAGCAGCCCATTTAGGAAGGCAGCCAAATCCTTCTGTCCTGAGGATTGGTATTGGTGGTGGAGGATCAGAGCTATTGTGTCATGTTTCATGGCTTTCTATGCTGTGCTCTCACCTCCTCAAGAAGTACTTGGGAGTCTTCTCCTGGATAGGACTTTCTTATATCTAACAGAGAACATGCTTATGTCTGCAACAGAGAGGATGGAGGTGACAAGGAAATATAAGAAACCTCCTAATATATGGGAGAGGGTCATGGCAAACCCTAGATTTGAGTAAGCTTTTTTGTTGTTGCTTGTGTGTTTCTGTGCTTCTCTGGGCTTTGTGAGTGGTGTTTGTTGTTTTGGCTTATGCTTTTTCTTGTTTGGTTGGTTTGTGTGTGTTTGCTTTTCCTTTTTAACCTCTCACTTCTAGAACAGTCCTAGAAGTTTGGGGTTGGTGGGGGGTTGTTTGGTGTGTGTTTTGTCCCTCACCAAGGGAGCTGCTTGCCAAAGCTTTGTTAAATGGCAACAATTTTGCAGAGTCTGCTCAAAACAAGGACACTTTCGGGGGGGGGGGGGGGGGAATAAATCCCAACTTGTTCATCCTTTTGGTTAGGGGAAAACACTGGTTTTGCAGCATTCACCACTCTACCCTTGGGAGTTGCTACAGAGCAATGGTGATCTGTGGGTGTTTTGTGATGGGGAGAACAGGGCAGGAAGAAAGCTGGAAAGAAGAGTCTAAAAGCTTAGGTGCTGGAAGACTGGAGAGGAAAAGGTAACTCAATGGGCTGTCCTTGTTTTCTTCATTTGGGAGCTGATCACAGGGGAATAGCATGAGACAAGAAGAGTCTCGGTCAAGATTTAGAATAAAATAAATGTCCATGTCCTCTCCTGTAGTCTGAGTATTCCTACAGTTCTGTTGGCTTTCAGTATGCTCCCTTGAAGTATCTAAGTCTGTTCAAACTGCCAGCCTGGCCTGAGCACACAGCTGACTGCTGCTTCAGGAAGACAAAAGACTAAGTGACACTCTTGACTGTTGGTTTTGGTGAAGTCAGTCTCTTCAGACATGAGACCCTTGTTTGAAGTTTCACATGTTGGATACTGTGGCACACCTTGTATGTTGGTCTCTGCTCACATTAATCTCCCTCCTAGAGAATGTGTGGTCTGGCATGGACTCGAATACTTAACATTTTCCTCCATTTCCTGCTCATGATGGGGTTTTTTGTGCTCCATGGCTACCTAAATGGAAAGCTCCCCAAATTCAAAGCTAGCTTGGCAGTAAATATCTACCACCCTGAGACATGTCCAGCAAAACTGTGCTGGCTAGGAAGTAATTTCTACTTCTTCAGGTACTAGAAGAGCCCCACCAGCCTTGGGCATTTCTGTATTACCCTAGTGGTTGATTCATCACCTGTAGTAACTGTGCAATAGAGTGGTGAAACCATCTCTGTCCTTGAACTATCATCAAGTGTGCTCTGGTTTTATGTTGCAAACATTGCTCCATAGCAACTCTGTCTGGGCTGGTTGGTGCTGAAGCATGCTTTGCGTGGCCGATTGAGTATTTTGGGAGCTGTGGTGTTGGTCTTCTCAACCTGCACCAAGACATGTGAGGAAAGAGAGGCCCTGCCAGATGGCTGGGCAGTGGGTGAGGGAATTGCTGGACTCAGCTGTGGGAAGAGTCTGAAGCACATTCTCACGAAGTGAGGATGACTATCTCATTTCAGCTGACTGTGACCTTTATGGGAGTTTGTTCTTTTTTTCTCTTCTCTTTTGTGCCTGGCTTCTCATTCAGCTCTAGCCACTTGAGGTTGGACCCTTTTCCAGCAAGATCAAAGCTGCTGGAAAGGCTTGAAGGAAGAGCCTGGTTTGTGTTTTGTTGTGGCCTTTCTTACTGGCTTGGCCCCTTGTTACTCCCTGCTGGCAACCACAGCTCCCAGTGCCCTGCCTGAGGAGGCTTGGCTCTCAGGCACAGCACAGAGCCTGCCTGTCTATGCCACCAAGGAGCTGGTGTGTGTTGATGGCTGTCAGTAGCTTTCAGGACCAGGAAGGCATTTAGGAGAGCTCAGCTCAAGCTTTAAGGACTGTTTTGCCCTTTACTGCTCAGGATGTCCAGGTACTAGGCAACAGACAGGGTGGCTTTTCTTTTTTTCCTGAGGCATAACAGAGCTTGCAATTGGAGCAAGGGAAGAAAGTGGGTGGTAGCCTGAAGAGAAAGGTCAGCCAGAATCTCCTCTTTCCTTCTGGTCCTACAGTTGCTCCTGAAGAGCTAAAAGAGAGCTGGAGGCTGTTGTGCTTGCTTCCAAAGCAGCTTCTGGCTGTTAGCACTGGAGAAACAAGAGAAGCAGGAGCAGGTGAAGAGGATGAGGAGAGGAGACTGGGGCTTGGACTCTTTCCTCGAGGGGTACCCTAGGTAATGTTGATGTTTGGGGATTTGTATCTGGCTTTTGATGCCAGACATCCTGACAAAAGATCACCCTCCTGGCAAACCTTGTTTTTGCTGAAGCAGTGCCTGCTCTCCCTTCCCCCTGAGTATGGGACAGAATCAGGCAAGCTGGAACTGGGGCTGTGAAAGCCCTCTCCTGTATGCATGGATTTGTCACACTCTGGCTCAGCCCTGTAGAGTCTAGCAGGCTTTGTTCTAGCTGGGGTCTCCTAAAATCTGTATCTGGAAGCTGAAACAGCCTGAAGGTCATTATGAAGAGCAGTCAGTGGTGTAATGCTGGGGTAAATCATGTTGGTAGTCCATGGAAGCACAAGGCTGCAGCTCTGGAGAGGCAGGGCACAGGTCTTGTGACTCCTGCATACCAAAACCTTGTTGCAACACACCTAATGACATGGAACAGTGCTGTGCCCTGCAAGCCCTTGTACTTGTGAGGGTAAGCTTTTGTCAGGGCAATCCTGAGAGCTTTGCACTGGGGAGCAGACAAGGTCAGGGCAGCAACAGGTAGCCCAGGAAAGGCAAAGCCAGCCAGACACCCCAACCATCAAGCCAAGGCTTGCTCCGACAGGCTTGCAAACTTCCTCTAGGGCTGTGAAGTGTTGTCTACATGGTGTTGGCTATCAACACTCTCCTCCCTGGTGATCTGTTTCTGGGGAAATGTCTTCAATTCTGTGGTCAGGCATGTGACAGTGCTGCCCTGGGACTCTCCCAGCCCTGCTTGATCCTCATTTCATTCCCCATCATCTCTGCAGTTTGCTTCCTCTTGTGAGCCCTACTGCCTGGCTGAGCCACTAGCTGGTTGCCCATATCTTTACCCAGTGCAAAATCAAGACCATTAATAGCTGTGCTTGGGCTGCCTTGGTGTCAAAAACTGAGTGATCTAGACAGCCTGTCACCCCTTATCCTGAGGATAAGACCTGGGAGCACTGATGCTGCCAGCCAAAATGCAGGGTGCTACAGCAGGTGGTAGGTAGATCATTGGCAGGTTTTGAGCAAGAGCTGGTGGTTAACTAGATGAGGTTATGGTTTCAGGGCTGTCCTAAACTGGAATGAAGCAGCACATTGACCCAGCAGAAGGGATAAATTAGGCTTGCTTTGTTTTACTCAATGAATGCAGTAACTGCATGCTGCCGGTGCAGACCACTTGCTCTGAAATATAAAGGATCTGTGGAAACAATGCTGTAGGTCTCAATAGGGTTGCAGGGCTGAACTGGATTAAAAGAGGCAGTGAGACTGGTTTTTGAGATGATTTATTTAGCCACCTCATGCTACTGTCAATATACAATAACTATCCAGATTTTTGTGGTGGCTCTGAGCAAGTTAGGCAGACTGGGAGAGAGCTAATAACATCCCTTCAATAAAGGTCTAATGAGCCGCTCAGACAGGGTGCTGTGGATCTCCTTGCTGCAGGAGGCTCAGCAATAAAACTCTTCAGAGTGGCCAGGCATACTCAGAAAGAAGATTTTGGTAGCCTTCAAGCCCTGAGAGCTGCCCAGCACTGTTCTTGCTCTGTTGTAAGCTGGGCTAAATGCAGGAAACATCAGTGCCTGCTTTTCTCCCCAGTACCTGCTAGTGAGCTGAAGAGATTTCAGTTAAACCTATTTGAGATTGCTTTCTCTATTTGGCTTGAAGCTTTTTGAGCCTTTTTTCTTTTAATGGTTTTAACTAAAGTAGGTTGTGAACTTTTTCCTTTTCTCCCATTTGAGGAGGTGATGGTTATGATGGACTCCTAGGCCATGACTCTTGTTTAAGAGCACTGCCTGGTCCTGTCTAGACACTCTAGTTCTGTTTCCCTGTGCAGGAGGTAGACTTCTCTCTCTGAATCCATGGCAAGAGCAGGCTTGTGCTAATGCAGTCTATGAACCTCAAGGGCCAGGAACAGCTTGTGTTGCTTGAAAACAGAAAAGCCTCTCTTGTGCAGTACCTGGCATTGCTTGTGGGAGGCAAGTCCTTAGGGGACAGCCACATTTCCTGTTAGGCTGGAGGGAAGCACTGAACTGAGTGAGGAGTTTTGTCTTGCCTTCTTGGTCAGCACCTGTAGGCTGAAGGAAAAAAAGCCTATTGGAGCTGAACTCCTGTGGGCAAACCAAAAACCCTTGCTTTACTTCTGCACATGGTCTCCTGTCTGTGGCAGCAAGCTTTTAAAAACCCTCATGCTATGTGCAGCTTTCCTTCCTGCCCTTGGGGAGAGGAAAGTGAGTCATGGGAGAACATTGCTTTAAAGCCCTGGAGGCTGCTTGGGTCATCTGGTGAGGGCAGGCTAGGAACAAATTCAGCTGTAGGTCAGTGTTGCTCAAGGTAAATGCACTCTTAAGTGTGAATGATAACTAGTGAGACTTAAATAAAATACCTTGAAAATTCCTCTAACAAGTGCATTTAAGTGTGCCTGGACTTTGCTCTAGAAACGAGTAATAGGCACAGCTCTACTTTTGATTCTCAGAATAGAAGCAAGGCTTTGGAAAGATGTGGAGTGAGTCAAGGACGAGTTTGGGGCTTCTTTTAATTATTTAAGAACTCTGTCTGGCAGCTGAAATGACTGCAGCAGGGCTGGGCTGTGTCCTCTTTCCTCTTTTTGCCTGCTTGCTTTACTTCTTGGCCTTCTTCGACTTGTGCCTGCCTAGCCCATTTTAATGCCTGCTGAAGGGTCTCTAGCTTCTTGCAGTCTGTCTTCCTGCCTCCCAGCAGTGCAGAGCTATATCACAAGGCCATCTCTTCTGCCCTCAGTGGGTTTTATAGCATCTTGTTCCCTTTCCTGCAGCTCTGAGATCTGGGTGAGTTAAATAATGAGCCTTGCTGGGTAGCTAACAGGCATTTGCTGGCAATGTGTCTGCTTGTTCTTGGCGTGTTGCTGCCCCTGCAAACTGCAGATGCAGGAAGCTCCTTCTGTTTATTATCTGGTGTGTCTGCTGTGCTGGGAGTGTCTCCTAAACAAACACAACTGATGTGAATTGTTTCTTTCCCTCTTGTCCTTATAGCTTTCAAGATTCAGCAAGTGCTCTGGAGAAATGTCCCCTGTGTAGATCTCCAGCTCCAGTGCCATGTACCAGTCTGCCTTTGTGCCCCGGGAGTACTATCCAACCGCAGTCCCACCTGCTGCCTACCCCTACCCACTGCTGCAGAGCGGGAGAGCAGAAGACATGACCAGCCCCATGATGTTCCCTCCCATCCACATGCACAGCTTCTACAGTCGACCTGTCACCTTCGTGGTGGACCGGAGCAGCTACCCTGATTACGTGGGAGGGCAGATGGAGTATCATCATCTCTACGGTGCCTCCAGTCCCTACGCCCGTCCATACTACACCTGGCATTTCCCTCCCGTGGTCCCCATCCCTCTCTACCATCCCTACGCAAGCTACAGTCCCTATGCTGCCTACCAGAGGCCAGATCAGTATCGAGAAACGTGGCCAGAAGGCTTCACAATGAGAGGGGAGCTTCAGTGGGGGAAGCTTGGAAAGGTGTTTGGGCCAAGGAAAGAGCTCCCAGAATTTGTGAAGGATGATCTCCGAAGGGTTTACGGCACCTACCCACGGACCAGTGTCTCCATAACCTACCGGAAAGGGGAGTTCCTGGTCAAGGGAGACCCCAGGGTTGGAGAGCAGGAATATGTAGTGGAAAAAAAAGTCATCCAGCAGGGTGCAACCCCCAGTGCCAGTGAGGCAGACGACAGCAGTGAGGATCGGAACCGTAAGAAGAAAAAGAAGTCGAGGCATTGACGTAGTGAGTCACCTGATGGACAGATGCTCCAGAGCCCACACAGGAGCCAGGGGGCAGCTGTTCTTGGTGCAGCTGGCAAGTAGCACAAGCCACCACTCCCACTGTCTTTTAACCACTCCTCGTGCTCCATATGCTTACGGCAGCTTTACCCTGCTTGATGCGCAATGCCCATCCTGTGAGAAAACCACTTGGCACTCCACTCTCTGTTGGCTCAGCAATTTGGTTGCATTGTTTTAGAAGTGTTTGATTTCCACTGGTTTGGTTGAGAAGTCACAATCTGGTGGGAGGGGGGATTTCCAGACAGCAGCCCTTGATTAGAAGATGGGCCTCTTCCTAACCTTTCTGAGGGAAGGTCCTGGAAGCTGGCTGCCTTCCTGGCACTAAGTTAAGGAGATCAAAGTAGGATTTCCTCCAGGCTCGGGACACTGCAAGTCCCAGAGGACAGAGGTTCTTGACCACTGTAAAAAGAGCAATTGTCTGCATATCTTGTCACCATACCATTATGCTTAATCACCATGTGATATCTGTACACAGCACTTCCCTACACGCTGGCAGAAGATCCTGGTGTCCCTGTCCTCACACATGGTAACCTGGCTCTCGGCTCTCCTGGCCTCATGTCCATGTTGAAATCGCTGCATGGGACCCTGCTCTGGGTCTGACTCAGCTCATCTTGGACATGCTGGTTTTCCAGTGAGGCTGCTGGAGTTGTGTGAACCACAGCACTTCCATAGTTTGCTCTCTTGGAAGGGTGGGCTTCAGTGTTGTGCTGTAGGCCTGGAGGGTTATGAGGAGCTGTCTGACTTGCCCACAAATTCTGTACCTTTTTTAATGATTATAAATAATAAACCCCTTCAAATGCAAACACTTGTATTTTCTGGTTCTTAGCTACCTGACAGCAGTCTCTCCTGTGAACAACTTGTGACTTGATCTGAAACCTTTTTTGCAAAGCTGGAGGTGATTCCTGACAGGGCTCTTGACCAGCTCTGAGTTATTCTGCTTGTCAGTACTTTGCCTTGCCCCACTTTGTTGCCTGACAGCTTCCTTTTTGGGGAGCAGCAGGGACTTCCTGAGCCTACAGGAGAAACAGGGGACCTTCTCCGTCCCCTGTAGCCCCCCCAGTATGTCATGTGGGAGAAAGGCTGCCTAATGCAGGAGGGAACCAGGCCCTCCCTATGTGCATAGCAAAGGAGAGAGCCTGTAAAGGGTGGATTTGGAGGGCCTTGGAGACTCTGAATTGCTATGAAGTCAAAGCAAATGGAATTTTAATCAATGCAACAGTTTCTGTTTAAGCAATTGCCAGAATGTCTCAGGAGCATTCTGGATTTCTCCTTCCCCAATCAGCTTCTTGGAAATGGGCTAACTCTACTGCCAGATAAAGCTGCAAGAGAGCTGAAGCAGAGAAAGTGCTGCAGAAACATCAGGCCAAGCTGATGCTCCTTAGTAAGCAGTGGTCTTGGGACTAACTGAGCAGGGCAGAAAAGGCCTCAACTAATAACTGTTGACTAATCAGATAGCCTTTGGTTACCTAGTAGAAGAAAAATGCAGCAATTCCTGACTTCTTTTTACCCTTTCTTGGCTAAATGGGTCATCCTGTCTGGGTAGAGATGTGCAGTTAGATGTCTGCAGCAGCCTTGCAGCAGTGCTGGTATTGCACTTGCTGCCTGTCTGGCAGCTGCTGCAATGGGCAGCTGCTTAAGCAGTGAACCCGAAGCACTGGATGTTATTGGGGTGGAAAGAGAAGCCTGTTGCCTCCGTAAGCTGTCTCCAAATACCTGTCCCTACTAGCGACATCTCAGGGGCTCGTGGGGAGAAAACAGGCAGGCAAAAGCCTTAACTTTGCCCATCCTGTCCTGTTTATCTTCTCCAAAGCATTGTTTGGTTTTGCTGCCCTGACTCTGAACAGGAGATTGTCAGAACAACAGTCTGGGTGTGCCCAGCAGTGTGTATTTTTAGCAGAGGCTTACAGTCAAATGCAATACATCAGGAGGCAGCAATGTATTTATTTTCTGATGTGCCATTTCACTTCCATGCAGAAGAAACATTTTGTAGTTGGTTGTTGGGGGTTTTTTTTCCCCCCCTTGAGGGAAAGCCTGACACAAGAGGCCACCACCCTGAGTGGCTCTCTGAGCACAGGATTTTCTGTGGTGACTGAAATGCACTTCTTCCCTACTCTGGACTCGGGAGCGAAGATTTTGCACATTCCTTGCAGGACCAGCTCACAGCTGCATTCTCTTCGTGAAGGTTTGAGGCTCATTTGCTGCCCAGCTGCAGAACTGAATCCATAGGGCATTTTTGGAGGCTTTAACGCCTATGGAATTCAGTTCTCAGAGCCAAGCAGCCAGTGCGAGTCAGCTTGCCCTGGCCCAGGCTGGCTGCATCTCAATCTGTAAGGGGAGAGAAAAAGCAGAGAGCTCATCATGTCACTGGCATGGTGCAGGCACTGAGCTGTCTCAGATTAAAGTTAACTGGGAGCTGCTAGGAGGAGAGGCCTCTTGGCACCTCTCACTCTTGTCCTGGCAGTGGTGTATATAGTTGTGGCTTTCTTTGGAAACTCTGCTCAAGCTGGCTGACACTTTTCCCACTGCCTCCAGGTATCAACCAACATGTTGTTCAGGGCTGCTGCAAAGTTCAGGTCAGTCCTGAGCTCTGTAAACCTGCTGCAGCTGTAAGAGAAATACCATTTCTTCCAGTCAGGGCTGGTGTTCACAGGTGCATTGGGAATTCCATCTACAGATTTGCTCTGTGTGGCCAGTAACATCCCTTGGTCCAAAGTGTTCCTCTTGTGTGCCAGAGAAAGGGGCACAGCTGTGCTGGGGACAGTGTGGGGATGCTCAGTGCTCTAGGGACAGACTAGCACTCACATGTACCAATCCTCTGCTCCATTCATACCAAAACCAGTGCTCCTGGGAACCCCTGGAACTGGGATGTGCCAGATAATTGGTGGAAGTTGTTTGTACAGTAAGGTACTGTGTGTGGATGGTGAGGCAGAGGGGAATGTGCCATTTGGGACTGGGAAGGTATGGGGGGTAATTCTGCAGCGTAAATGGAAGTGGTAGAAAACCTTTTCCAGGCAGCCCAGAAAGTGGCTCCAGGGAGGGGTTGGCCTTCATCTGGGACATGTTGGTGCATCCTGCAACTATTCACTTGGCCTTTGCTTCCTACTGCCCCCACCTTCCAGTCTGGGCTGCAAAGCTCACAAGCATGGATGGGCAGACTTGGGGGACGCATGAAGACCTCTGTGAGCAGCTGCAGAGGTGCTGATGTAGCTGGCAGATTTGGGTAGCCTCAGTCCTCGCAGGAGATGTTCATCATCAAACCCAGGGACTGAGCTGATAGCTGAAATGCAGCTCTGCAGTAGTTTGACACAGTTGTGACAACAGTAGCTTAGGGTGGCTTGGGCAGGATTAACATCTGGGAGAGGGTTACAGCTCTTTGCCTGTATGCTGGCAGTGCAGGAGGGGAGCCTTTGGGTCTGACTGGTCAGCAGAACAGACAGGAAATGACACACATCAGTTTGGAGCAGGGCAAAGATTTCTGTGGAGGAAGCAGGGAGCAACTGTTGGCATGAGGAGCTAAGTCCACAATTGCTCAACAGCCAGCCTGGGGCTCTATTGTAGTTCTTCCATGGGGAATCCCAGTTCAGCTGAAGCAGCATGAACTCATGATCCTGATGAGCATCCCAAAAGAACCAAGCCCAGTTGCAAAAGCCATGGAGTCCCAGGCTGCAGCAATCAGCCTCATCACCTGCAGCAGTGCCACAGAGGCTACCCAGAGAAATAGCAGCAGAGGGAGACTGGGGTCCCTCCACCCTCCCTATTAGTAGGTGGTCAAGGTCAGAGAGGTGGTTCAGAGGCCTGGATGTAGACCTCTGTGGCATGGCAGAGAGCTTCCAGTAGTCCTGAGCCCCCTGAGCTTAGAAAATAAGGTAATCTCCCCACTTTTCCTCCCACCTCTGCTCTGCAGGCAGGTGCCTGTGCAAGGGAGCAGGGCAGGAAGATAGCCTGCTGGAGATGCTGTGGCAGGTGAGGAGACCTAGTGGCCTGTGATGGCTGATAGTTGCTCTGTGGCCCCTGGCTACTTAAGCACATGGAAAGCCTTGGTGGCTCATTTTAAGCTCTAAAACTTCCCTCTGAGACATTTACCCCAAAAAGATTGAAGGATAATTGCTGTCAAAGTGCTGGCCACCTGATTTCAGCCCTCAGCTGCTCTGGGCAACCACCCAAAGGTGGAAGCAAGGGAAAAGCCTTTCTCCTTATCTTTCATGGGCTGCTTTGCAAATAAAGGAGAGGAATTTCAAGCAGAGGAGAATGAAGAGGATGGGGGTCAATGCGGAGAAGTCCTTCCTGATGGCGCTCCAGGAATGGTCACCTTCCTTCACTTCATCACCTCAGCAGGGAACATGACTTCTGGGGCTTGGTCAGACAGCTCAGAAGCTGTCTGGCCTGTGTCCTGCCATGCCCTGTGCCCCCACAATCCATAGAATGTGGCAGGGACAACTCCAGCAAGATACTTTTGGTGTCCTGTCTGTGGTCAGAGTTGGGGAAACTCATTTCCAAAAGCCACTGGGTTTGACCTGGGTGTGATAGGAAACCTGTGGGGGCTGAGCTGGGAAAGGAGGGGTTGAAATGCAAATCCAAACTCTAATTCTCTTCTTTCTCTCTTAGCTGTTTCTGCAAACAATTTTCCCTCAACATGGCACCTCTAGACCCTCGGAGCATGGAGCAATGTGGGCTTTCCCTGGAGCACAGTAGTGCAGGCAGCTGTGGTGTGCAAGAGGTTATGACCCCTCCAGCAGTGCTGGACTACTGCTCCTGCACAAGGGGCAAAGAGACAGATCTACCTAATCTCCTGCTTCCAGACTCATCCTTTCTCAGGGGAGTGAGCTGTCCTGTGGTGTTCTCAGGATGTTTGTGCAGATTCCTATGTGCTGTGTGTGCTGGGTGCGTCCCCTCTGGGCTTTGCCTTTTCTCTCTGGTGTTCTATTCTCCAGCTTTTGGCCTTATGTCTTCAAGGGTATCCCTGGCCCATGGTCTGCAGAGTAGCAGAGTGCCAAGGGGGGCAAGAGCCATCTGAATGCTGGGTATTTTGTTGGCTTGGAGGTGTCCTGCCCTGGCTGAAGCCTGCACCTTCTTGAAGTGTCAGGACAGAGCAATGAGCTCCAGGGTGATCAGAATGTGTTGAGCTCATTGCCACAGATCAGCCCTGGGCAGGATTGCATCAGTCCAGCTGCCTGCCGTGCAGGTGGGGGTTTCATGGCCCTGCTGCAGTCTGCCTCCCCTGACTTCGGGGTGGGAGCTTCTTGGCACCTTGTACTGCTGAAATCCTCTTCTCTGCCTGGCTTGGGGCATGTGAGGTCTCCGTGTATGTTTTGGTATGGACCCCCTTCTGCTGCTGGCTGTCTCAAGCTTGTCTTAAATCCAGGCCTTTCCTAGAGGTAGGACCCTGATATTGATCCCAGAAGCCAGGTGATAGCTTGGAGCTGACAATGTGACCAGAAATGAGCAAAAGACGGACTCCAGTACATGACACAAAGTTGAGAGCTCCTAAGGCACCTGACCTCAGCTCAAAAATGCTGGTGAATCAAGAGACACCCAAGTGAGCAGGCACCCAGTGGGTTGCTGCTTCTGTGATGTTTTCTGTGATGTACTGCAGCCCCCTACAGCCCCTGCTCCCAGGCCTCCATGAGACCCCATGGCAGCAGTGACCAGAAACAGCTGGCAGAGAGCTGGGGGCAGCCAGGCTGTGGAGGGGACCCATGGCAACACCTATGGTAAAGGTGCCATGAAAGCCACTCCAGAGAGGCAACCCCTAGCCCTTTGTGTCATGTTCCCTTCTGGTGCTGGCTCCCCCAGTATGAGGTGCACTGTTTTCCCTACAAACCCCCTGTTTCCTTTCTCTACAATGAGCAGGGGAAATGCCATCAATGAAGATGCAATCCCCCAGCTGAACAGCCTGGACCGGCCCTCGAAGCTCAGAAGAGGTGGCCACAGGAGCACACTTCCCCCGGGCAAGCCATGTCAGAGGTGCTGGAAAGACTCAGGGAAGCAAACGTTCATGCCTGTCCAGCCCTGCCACCCGGAGATCAGCATTGTACCGGTTCAGCTCTGAGCTGCAGGTTGTTTGCTGCCCTTTCTGGCTTTCTTCCTCCCTTCCTGCCTCTTGTGGGGGACACAGAGTGGACTGGAGGAGCTGCTTCTCCCTTGCTCTTGGGCGAGATGAAGCCCTCCCCCCAGGTACTGCTGCCGCTCAGCGGTTAGTGATTGATTGCTTTACACTTTAACAAAAGCAGCAGCGGTCGCCTTTGGATGTTGCCAGCTCATTAGCCCAGGAGGTACTGCTTAGCCAGGACGTGCCTGGGGCCAAAGAATGGGGTGGTATAGGTGCCACTGGTACTGAACTGGCACGGTGGCTGGGGTGTTAAGCTAGGGGCTTTCATTTGGTCTTCCCAGAATGTCTGCAAGAACAGACCTTTAAAATGTAAGCAGGACGGGTCCTGTATTGCAGATTACCAAAACTGCCAGGGATAGAAATGAAGATGCTCCTGCCCCACGGGCATGGTCGGCACCTCCTCTCCTGCTTCCCGCAGCTGGGAATTGTGTATTGCCAGCGGCAGTGAGACATCACCACCTCCCTGCTGCTCGGTGTGGGGAGAGCCCCCCTCTGGAGTGCCCAGGCTGTGGCTCCTTGAGGAGGGCAGCGGCAAAGAAATCACCGCGCACCCAGCCACACCAACCCCCCGGCTCCGGTACAAGCCCTCCCCTGGCTTTCATATGACCCCAGCAACTCACCCAGCAGCTGTGGCTCCTGTCGGTGTGTATCTGTGAGCGGCAGGGCTGGAGGCACTGTTAAATATTGCAGCTGAGTTACTCACTTCTCTTCCTGGACGGCAGCGTGGAGAGTTTCCACCCACTTCTTTCACCTTTGGTTTCCAGGCTTTCTGAGAAAAGGGGAAGCCGTGGGAGGGAGCGACCGGCATTCCCGTGCCAGGCCCACGGCCCCCAGCAGCCTCTGCTTCCCGGGAAGGGGTGGATGGTGGGGGCTGCTTTCCCGGGAGCTGCAGTACAGCTAGAGAGACCTCTCTGCTCACATTGAGCTACCCAGCGCCCCAAAACCCTCCTGGGGTGGGGGATGATTTTCCTCTCGGTCTGAGCCTGAGTGCTGCCTCCCTGGCAGAGGCTCAAGGGTGGCTGCCCAAGTGGCTTAGCCTTGCCCTCTGGGAATAAAAATCCTGCCCTGAGACCTGAACACATCCTGCCATTACCCCACCAAAGCCCACCCATTTTTCCTTTATCACAGCACTTCTACAAGTGGTACCAGCACCAGGGATGGGGTCAGTCCCTCATCACTGACACCTGTGACAACCAATGTCTGTCCTCAGCTTGCAGAGCCTTGGTGCCATGGGCCCAAGCACTATCCCAGCCAGCATTCAATCCAGCATTGTGCCCATCAGCTCTGCAGCGGACTGCTTGCCCTTCCTCTGGGATATCAACAGCTGATGTCCCTGTGGGACATTATTGCTGGGCAAGTTCCCCCTACTAGTTCCTGCTGGCTCTGGCAGGGCAAGAATATGTGTTCAGGGAAACTCCTTCTCTGTGCACTCCCATCAGCCAGTGTCCTCTTCCTGTCCTTTCTCCTCCTGTGCTGCCCAATGCCTGACCATTGTTTTTGCTCAGAAATGACCTCAGGATCCCCTCTACTGATGCTTTGGAAATGAGAGTCTGGGGCCCCAGTGTGGGCTGCAGTGCTGAGGTGAGGATGAGGCAAGCACTGCTGCTCCTCCTGCACTGTGGCAAACAAATCAATACAGTGACTGGCAAAAAAATGGATAGGGGGTGGTGAGAGAGCTTAGCCTGCACCACCCCTGCCTGGGCTCAAGAGCTTCCCTACAGGTTCAGATAACACAGAAGGGGTTTGTCTTTTGGGGGCTGCTGTGCAGGTGGCAAGCACCTGGAAGGCTTCACTGTGGAGATGGCCAAGCTGGGGCTGCACATTTATCTGTGCAAGTCCCTAAAAACAGCTGGCATCTTCAACTTGGGGACTTCAGGGTGTACTTCTGGGTGGCCAGGCATGGACTTGGCTGCATGCCCTAGATTTGCATAGCCACTGCTCTCTGCCCCATTTCTCCATCGCGGTGGGGCCAGATGGGAACTTTGGCATCTGAATCACAGAGCTGAAATTTCTCCTATTTCTCAAGGCTGAGCTGCCTTCCTGGGTGTGATGTGTTTTACCAGCACCTGCTGCTCTCTCACCAAAGCAGTCCTCTCAGCATCTCACAGTCCCACACCCGAAGGCTGGGTGTCTTGCTGCGCTTTCCTCACTTGTTGCTCACCCAGCTGGCTGCTCAGCGCTTCCCGGAGTAGCACTGCAGCAGTATGGGACAGAGCCTGGCCACATCCCTGCCCAGTGCTGGCTCCATCTCTCCTCTTTATTTGGATTAGAAGCACCTAGAGGACATCTCTCTGACCGCTATTCCTGATACCTTGCCTGGTATAAGGATGGCACTCAGAAAGGATTTTCCTCTTCCCAGTACCACATCTGGCCCTGGGCACTGCTTTGCACCATCCTCCTTGGCACACGGGTCCCCCAGCCACCTGCACACCCTAGCCAGCATGGCTCTATGTGCCTCTGCCTGCCGGGAAGGGTCTGATGTGCTACTGAGTTGGAAAGCTGCTGAGAAATGGGGGGAGAAGCAGGCAGGAGAGAGGCACAAGTTGGGCAAAGAGGAAAGCCATAGTGGGCCTGACACCAGGGCTGTGAGCAAGGTAGCAGGGCAACTCTGACCTTCCATGGGTAGGGGGAAGGGTATGTTTGGCTTCACTGCCTCCCTGGCTTGATGCAGGTTGTAGGAGGAAGAGAAGGTGTAAGGTGGTTGGAGTTGGGATAACCACCTGGCTCCCAGTTTTCCTGGCCACTGATGGGTGAGCATGACCAGACCCCAGGGCTTATTCACCATGCAGCTCCTAGGACACATCCCTTCCTCATGACATTATAGTATTCAAGACCCACTGCTGTCTCCTTTCCCCCAGAATCATCCTGGTTTTCCCAGTGGCCAGGGACAGGAGGCATGAGTGAGGAGCAGTCCAACCCCGCTCCCTGTGGAAGCAGAGCAGCTCAGCAGTTATCGAGGGGGAAGCTGGAGCTTCCTGCAGCCTTGCTGGGCTGGGAATAGAGATGTTCACCTCTAGGGGGTCCGGTGGGAGGGGTTAGTGAAGGGGACAGCCTGCCACAGGTCTGGGGCTTCATGCTGGGGGAAGAAAATTCACCTTCCAGCTCTGGGGAGGGGGCAGAAGAGAAGATGGCAGCTGGATTTTTCTGCCCATCCAAAGAAAGTCTTTTAAAAATATTCAACACCTCCCAGTTCCTATGACTGCAGAGAAACCTAGCCAGCAGGGCCAAAGTGCATTCTAGGGCTCAGAAGTTAGTCAGCAATTTAAAACATCTCACAGTGGTATGGATTGAAGGCACAAGTGGCCTTGAGGGAAGGGCTGATGTATGGTTTCCAAGTACCTGAGCCCCGCAATGCTCTGGGGTTTTGGGCTGAACTGATGCAGCAGCCCAGTTCCCCTGGGAGGACACCTGGAAAGGGGACCAGTGAAATGATTGTGGCCTGCAAGACAGTCCTAGAGGCCAGCCATGGCCTCCCAAGCTGGAGTGGGATAAAGGCTTCCCCAGCTCCACCACCAGCTGAGATGCAGGTCCCTTCCAGGGAGATGCAGTTTCTTCTTGGAAGTCAGTTCTGAGATGTAGTTCCAGGTGTTGCACAGCAGGGAGGCTGCAGATGGAGGTGATGAGAAGTTTTTCTCTGGTGTAGACTTGCAGGTGTCTGATAGCAAGCTAATCTCATGACTGAGCTTTAGCTGAAGCTCAGTCCATCTCCAGACCTAGCCCTACAAACGATGGGCTTTGTGTTATTCAGTGTCTAGTTCTTGTGCTCCTTTCCTTTTCTCACTCCTCCAAGCCCCAAAACCACCTGCCTCCATTCCTCTGATGAGAAATGTAATACATGGGGAAACCACATCTGTCAGCCTTGCCCTTATGGTGTTTGGGGCAGTTTGGGCTCAGCAGGTACTTTGTCTGGTGTGGAACTGACTCCAGCAGGATGCTAGAGCTGCTGTTGCTGAAAGAGCCAAGCAGCCTTGGCTTGTCTGACAGAGCCTGAGCCCTCAAAATCAGGTTCAAGGGGCCACACCAGTGGCTTTAGAGCCAATGTGGTAGGACAGACAGTTCAGCTGGTGCTCAGCCAGGTCCTGGCCCCTCCTTTTGGGATGCCAGCCCCACTTGTGCATGGAAAGCCTAGGGGAACGTGTGTGTAGCCCCTGTGTCACACTGAGGCTTCCTGTGGGACAGGCTGTTTCTTCAGAGTCTGCAGATGTATTTGGACCCTGCAGACCTGGAGATGCTGTCACAAAGGACCCCTGCCCACCAGGCCCTACACCAAGAGTTTACATGGCTCTAGAGGAGCTCAGCCATGATTATGACCGTCAGTGCTGTCTCACAAGAAACCCCTCCCTGTAAAAGCACAGATAGCAGTAGGTATTTTCCTGCCCTGGGGACTTGCTTTGTTCTGTCAGAGCTTTCTGTACTCATCCAGGGTTTCACTCAGGCTGTCTCTCTGATCTCAGGCTTCCCCTCTACCTGCCTGGCTATTGTTATCCTCAAGTCAGATTTTTACATTCTTTGAGACCTTCTGCCCTCTGGCTACTTGGATAGAAATTGAGTGAGATTTCATAAATCACCAGGACCACTGGACTTGGCTTTTACCCCTCTGGAGCACATCCTTCTGCCTCTGAGGAGATGCTGAGGGTAGAGTGTACTTCATGCAGCTCCCTGCTAAGCATGCTTCAGCAGCACAAAGCAGCCCCCTCTGTGCTGCTGGTCACAGAGGAAGCATGGCCAGTGGGGAAGGGTGTTCCTCGGGTTGTTTTTCCCCTCAAGGTTCCTGTTTCCCCTCCAGCCCTGATCCACGGATGCCAGCAGCCTTCCCCATCCCCATGCAGCTCTGCAGAGGGAGCAAAGCAGATAGTTGGGGCTGAAGGAGGCCAGGAGATAGAGGATGGCTAAGGGGGAGGCAGGGGTGCCCCTTTGTCCCACTGCCAGCACAGCCTTGCCTGCCAGCAGCCCTGAAGCTCTTTGGGAGCCAAATCTGCTGGCAGGGGAGGGAGAAAAACCGCAGGGCTGAGTCACTCCTCCAGTTGAGGAGGAGTTTCAGTCGTGCGTCCTTCCTGCTGCCTCTGTGTTGGGGGCTTACAGGAACAGCCGCATCCTTTCCCCCCAGGACACAGCGTCCCTGGCAGGTCACGCTCAGCAGTGGCTGTGCATCATCCGACACCGGCTCTGGTGGGTTTCCATCGGAAGGCAGGAAGGTTTCCCAATGGGGAAAGCTGTTCTAGTGAAGCAGAAGCGAGAATGAAGGCAAGCAGGGCTGCGGGGAAGCCCAGCCTCTTACCAGAAATGGCAAAGTTGGGTGCAGCCTTTCAGCATCTTCTAAAAATGGGTAGGGTGGGAGTGGTCCCAGTCTCTGCAAGAGCGAACGGGGCAGGGTTTGGGAAGACAGTCTGCAGGTGGTGGCCCCAGGCCACGGGATGATGCTCTGGGGATTTAGGAGGAGGATTATGAGGAAGGGTGGATTATGAGGAGGATGCAGGACTGAAAGCACCCCAAATGTTGCCCCAGTACCCACGGAAGCTCATGCTTTTGGCGGGGTGGTGGAGGGGTTGGAGGAAAGGTGGCAGGACTGGAGTTTCCCATTGGCAACGGGGATTGGCGTGAGTGGAGGATCCACCCCAAAGGTCACAAAGTGGAAAGAGCTTCTCCCTGTGCTCTCAACCCAAGGTTGACATTTCCTCAGGGCTGGTTTCCCTGATGGGCAAAAACATAGCTAATGGTTGGACTCAATGATCTTAAAGTGATCTTCCAGTCTAGGCAATTATGTGATTCTGTGTTCCTGCTTGAAAAGAGCTTTGCCAGGGTCGAGTGCTGTGTGTGACTGGAGGGTGACAGGTCCTGGGGTTGGTCCACCCAGCATGGGGGTGCAGCCTGGCCTTTATCCTTTGATTGCTCCTATGCTGGGATGTTGGGTGGGTGATGGGGGCAGTCCCTGCCAGCCCTCCTGACAGGGATGATCCTGCCTGCCCCAGGTCTCATCTTAGAGGAGATAGAGTTTTGCAGAGGCATTTTGGATTAAGGACCATAGTACACCAAGCTTTTGCCTGGTGCAGGACAGGCATCATGCCATTTCACACACTGCTCCATGCCCATAAACACCCTGTGATGAATGCCAAGGGAAATGTCTATTCATGTCCAAGTAATTTCTTTCAGCTAGCCTTGCAATTAGTCTCTTGAAATAAATAAATAAATAAATATTTTGGGCTTAGCCAGCACTTCCCTTTGCAAATGATGCCCTCCTCTTGTAGCTAGGGCACAATGGGAGGGGAGAGCCAGATCTAGCATCAAGCTTTTTGCAGACAGCGTGAGGTGGATGTGAGGAGCCTGTTGAGATGCTGGACCCTTCCCTGGGTGGGCTGCTCTCTGGGTGGGGAAAGGAGCCTGCAGAGTCTGAGTGGGCAGTTAGAGGTGCATGGCAGTGAGGGATGTGCACTGTTTAGCAGCTTGCCTACATCCAGAGACTCCCTTAGGATGCACTTGGGGCTTTCTTTCCCCTCCACACCCCATAAGCTTTGTGAGGGTGTATGTGGAGCACAGGTTTGCTCCTGCACTTGTGGTTTGTTGCAGGACAGGCTGGGAGGATGAGGAGAAGGAGGTGTGGAGTTATGGCTCTTCAAGCCAGGAATTGGTGCCTTGTTGCTCCCGGAAATCCATCTGGGATCCACCTACTGTTTCCTTAGGAAAGTGCAGTGAATCATCAGTGTGGGGAAGGAAAACACACCAAACCTGGGCCTTTTTAAGCTTTCCAGGCAAGTGAAAAGATGCCAGTAGAGTGTCTGACTGAAAGCAGCCCAGGCTTAGCAGCCTGGATGCCCTGGGGATGGGTGCTAAAGCTGGCTTTTCATGGAAGGTCTGTATGCTGGGACAAGGCACCTGTGTCTACCCCAGCCCAATAACCATGGGTGGCTAAATCCATCACAGCCAGCAACACCAGTGCTCTGCTCCCCACAGGTCAGCCCAGGAGAGTTACCAAAATACAGCCTGTCAGGCCTGTCCTGGCCTGTGGGAAGAAGTGACACTTGGAAACAAATGCTTTTCTCTAGGCATGGGAGTAGGGAAGGATCAGTCAGGACCTGGACTTGCTATAGCAAGGACCAGGCTGCTACAGCTGCCTGAGCACATGGGCAGTGTCACTGGGGATCCCCTAGGGTGCTCCATCTGGCCTCCAGAAGGGCACAGGTCTGCTGAGGTCCTCTGACATCTCTGCCAGACCTCTGGCCTGTCTCAGGTGCCCTCTGGTGCCTGGCAGAGGCTCAGGCAGCTAAACTGAGCCCTCAATATCACACACAAGAAAAGGTTACTTCCATCTGCAGTAAGTGACAGCTGAGCAAAGGTTTTTGTGTCTGCAAAGAGCTGTGTTACCTTCCAGCTGAGTCACATACAGCAACCACTGTCCCCAAGCATGTGGCCTTAAACCAAACTTCCCAGCGCTGAGACCTGTGTTCTGTGCCCTCAGGACTGCAGCAGAAGGGGAAGGTAACACTGGATTAATTTAGCACCTGGAGAGCATTTGGGATGGGGTCTGGGCCTCATTAGGGTTTGCTGGTGGAGGAAATGGGTCTGCAGGCACCTGTGGTCAGCAAATAAGGTTAGGTCATGTGAACACAGCAGTTTGCTGCTGTATCCCTGGTATGATTCTGGCAAAAGCTGGGTCCCTCTCAGCTGTGTGCTCTGGGGCCTTCATAAAGTTTCCCAGAGCAGAAGGTATAGGTAAGAAGGGATACAAAGGGAGAATACCACCTAAAAGCCATCTGGGATTCTAAGCAGGGGTGGTAATAGCTGCTGCTTGTGCTGAGTGGCTGGTAAAAGGCTGATCTGGATGTAGCCCTGATGCTAGCTTTGCTTGCTAATCCAGCTTTGGGTACCTTTGGGGTTAGTGGGGTTGCATCTGCCAGGAGAAGCTGAATCATGCACAAGGTATTGAAGTGCAGCAGCAATGATGCCGAAGCCAAGACCCTGAGAAAGCCTGGGCTTCTTTACATCCCAAGCTAGAGCTGATTCCTTAGGCAAGGGGAAAACGTTCAGCACTCACAGAGGAATCAGAAAAAAGTGTGGGCTGACAGGGATCTTATCCTTCAATACAGATGCAGGAGTACCAGCCCTGCACGCTGAGGGAAGGTTTGTAGCTGAATGAGGCTGGAACAGCAGAAGAGGGTTCCCGGGCAGACTCTGTGCATGTGAAGGGTGCAGCTGAAAGCCACAAAGCTAGAATTAACAACAGCAACCAACCAACCAAAAACCACCGACCTCCTGGGAAAAAAATACTAACAAAACAACAACAACATACAAAAAAAGCCCCAAACCAAAAACCCAAACCATGAATGCAAGGCAAAGAGGCAGAAAGCTGTGGCAGCTGTACATGGCCGTGGCTGCTGGTGTCGGCAGCACGGTCTCGCCGAAAAGTGGCTGGGAGCGGGCACTAGAGGGCTGCACACTCCCGTGCTTGCTGTCCGAGGCCACTCAGGCTGCACAGCATGGTCCGGAAATGCCGACCCACTTCTGCCAGGCTCAGTGACCCCACAGAGAGAAGTGAGTGACTGAAGAAACTGCAATTACCTACTGCATGGTGATTTTTCTCCATTTTAATTATGCTTTTCCCAAGCTCTGCTGCTGCCTAGGCAAACTTACAAGGTGAAAAGCAGTAAGTTGTGTGTAGGCTTGATGCTGAGTTGTGTGTGTGGAGTTTGCCCAGTCCCCTTAGCCCTTGGAAGGTGCTTCAGCAGATCTCTCTCTCCCAGGACAGCTGTGTCCTTGGCAGCAGCAGTGGAATCCTTGGGTTGTCCTTTGTAGGTAACCAGTGGCTGGGGATATCGTGGGCATGGCTGATCCTGCCACAGGTCTGGTGATCCCCTGGTTTCCCTACTAAGGTGCATTTCTAGGGAACTGGTCAGTACTGAAAGGGTGGGAAATTAAGGTGTGCTTACTCTGAGTCATCTATCTCAAGTAATTTTGAAACAATGTTCATGTGACTACTTATGTCCACTGCTTCATATTTTTATACTTGTTCCTGGCCTTTCTGTTTCTCTGCAAGAAGTCCCTATTGTTTTGGGGCTAACTGTGGTCCCCTCCACTCCATTTGCAAGCTCTATCATGGTCATTTGCTGTACTGAGACCTTCTGGGACCTCCCACCATGGTTCAGTTCTCCTGCATTTTGCTCCAAATAACCTTTCAGTGTGCCCATACCCTTGTAGGTAGGCCTGCCCTGGCATCCTGTGTGTCTTCTATTGCAAGGTGAAAGCTTGGCTGCAGAATGAAGAGCAGCTGAAGGAGCTGGGGTTGTTTAGCCTGGAGAAGAGGAGGCTCAGGGGAGACCTTATTGCTTTCTATAACTACCTGAGGGGTGGTTGCAGCCAGGTGGGAGTTGGTCTCTTCTCCCAGGCAACCAGCAACAGAACAAGAGGACACAGTCTCAAGCTGTGCTGGGGGGGAGTTTAGGGTAGATGTTAGAAGTTCTCCACAGAAAGAGAGATTGCCCATTGGAATGGGCTGCCCAGGGAGGTGGTGGGGCTGTTGTCCCTGGAGGTGTTTAAGAAAAGACTGGTTGAGGCACTTAGTGCCATGGTCTAGTTGATTAGTTGGGGTTGGGTGATTGGTTGGACTTGATGATCTTGGAGGTCTCTTCCAACCTGGCTGATTCTGTGATTCTCTGAAAAGCTATCCTGCATGAAAGCCCACATTAGCAAGCTCGAGACCATGCAGCCTCACCCCATCTTCAGCAGAGCTCCATGACCCTTCAAGTGCTGACCCTTGCCAGAAGCAGACCATGGCAATCATGTTTTTCACTAGCACACCTCAACGTAAGTGAGATAATTGCTTTTAGCTGAATGAACACTGTTTCTGGGTCAGTTTCCTGCTCTGCACTGCTGAGAGCAGAGGATGGATATGTTCTTGGTGCCTGCTCTTACCCTCAGCTGTGTGGTAAGTACTGAAAGCATGTCCCAGCCTTCTCTCCTTTAAGCAGGGTTGTTCAAGGTCTTGTTTCTTTTCTCCTGTCAAGTGTCTTGGACAGGGTGCTGTACCATATGGCAAGACCAGCAGCAAATTTAGTCTAATTTCCTTTCCTCGGTTTGCCTTGCTGTAATGAAACTGCTTATTTTGAAGCTGAGCTCAGCTTCTGAGACCTGCTTGAGGCACCAGACGCAGGGAGAACAGCACTGCCTTTTTGACCAGATCCCCCTCTGCCTTTGCACAGTGTTACAAGTACGGCTGGCTTCTTTCACATAGCACATGAATAAAGCTTCAGGTCCCTCATGAGAGATGTGAGCTGAAGTGTAGAGCACTGGCAGCATGAACTGATGTGCTCTGCACATGTTTGTACCCTGGAGGGGGAGGATGAAGTAAAACCTCTGTCCTCAAAGGTGTCAGTGGCATGGCAGGAAGGTATTTGTCAGAGATGGTCTCCATATGAGCTCATCAGGCTTTGAGTCCTGGCTTGTCCTACCTTGTAATAACCTGACTGGCCAGGAGGAAAAAAGGAAAATCAATGATTTTGTCCCTAGAAGCCTGATACAAATGGAGTGTTGGGAAAGAACTGCAGGAAGAGCTGGGGATAAGGGAATGTCTGTAGATATTGCTCAGGGTGCAGATAGAGCATAAAGGTGAAGGAAGGGGAAGCCAATTCTTGCTTGGGAAATCAGGTTAAAATCAACCTTGTGATGCCTTTGGGAAGATTCATTAATACTTTTGTGAGTTAAACCCTACAATTTTCACAGCACAAGAGAGTGTTTGTGTTCCTTCAATAAAAGAATATTTTCAGTTTCATTGTACTGTCAGAACAGGCTCATTGGTGCCTGACAAAGAGCCCTACCATGTCAGAATGGATAATCATATTTATTGCTTCTTTGCAAACTGAAGCTCTCCACTTCAGTCCTGATTAAGGACCTGTTATCTCTAATCTACACTTTAGTAAATGGTATCTGGGGAAAGCAGGCCAGTTACTTTAGAAACCATTTGTTGTATGTTGAATCATAGAATCAGTAAGGTTGGAAAAGACCTCAAAGATCATCAAGTCCAACCTGTCACCCAAGACCTCACGACTACTAAACCAATTTTATTGTCAAGTGAGAGGAAATCTTGAGTATAGCTATGTTCTCCAAGACTCTTCTAAGCTTAATTGCTTTTTCTTAATTGTTTTTTAAACTTGTATCAATCTTCTGATGAGACTAAATCCATTCTTTTTGGTCATTACAGAGCCTTCATGAAATTGCATTGACATGAGGAGTGAAAAGGAAGGTACCCAGAACAAGCAAGGGTGGGTAGGTCAGTGCAGGTGTGATTGCTGGAGTTGGCCATGCTGGGAGAATCCAAGGGAAGTGTCAGGCAGGAGCAGATGGTTAAGCCTGGTATGTTTTCACTGCTTGGCAGATGAATTGTGATGTGGCTTTGTAGAAACACTTGGCCTCTGTTTTCCAGTGAGGTGGTTACTATATTTACTGGGTAATCCTGGTGCTGGTGGGCAGAAAGGAATCTGTTCATAGCCCCCCAAACTAAACAGCCTGGGAGATGGGCTGTCTGATAGAATAGTAATGGGAGCAGTATGAGACATGGCAATCCTTTCATAAAGAGGCTTTTGATTTTGCTAGGTAGAAACTCAGATTTGTTGCCTAGATTTGTGTGTGATATTTGAAGTGGATGGAGTTCTAACCATGTTTGTGATGTGAGTGTTTTAAAAGAGCACTGTGATCTGAAAGAGGCTGCTAACAGTAATAATTAGCAGTGGATAGCTGATGTTTAACTGCTGAAATAGGCTACCCAAAGGTACTGCTGGAAAGGCATTGCTGTGTGGGTCTGTAGAGGAATTTGTCTGTTAGGCAGGCTGGAATCCAGTAAAAAGAAAACCATTTGTGGAAAGGCTGTTCAGACCTTTCCCAAGATACCTGCTGCCTGTTGGTTACCTCATCCCACCAGCTGGGTAACCAGAGAGCAATGGAGGGAAAATTGCTACTCTGGTTTTGCTTTGTAAGAGCTTCTTGCTAGTATTAGTGAGAAATAAGAGGCAAAGTTAGTATTTGTCTGTGGAAGGAAACATTCTTGGTTTTGTGTGGTGGTCTAAGTGAGACCTCAAAAAGTGACAAGTGCTTGTCTGATCTGACTGCCCAACTACAGGAGAAACTAGAGAAAAGCTGTATTGCAGTAACAGGGATAGTGGGGTATATAGGACACTCAGGATATGTTTTGTCTAGGATGATTGCTTGTATGGAGCAGGAGGGGGAAGGATTTGTATCTGTTTAATGTTCTGGAGTCAGAAAAATAGAGGGGCTGGGAACTGGACATAAAATGAGCTGGCAAGTGGCTTTGAACTTGCAGCAGACTGTGAATGTAGTGGTCAGCAGTAGAACACCCAGCATGAGGCCAAATACCAACTGCCTGTGGGTACTCTGCTCTGTGGGTGCATGGATGTAAGATAAACCCTTTATTTCTTATCCTGGAGTTTAGACCTGCAGAACAGGCAAAGAGCACTAGACGCCACAGAATGATCTCTCATCTTTCACAGGCCATGTGAGCTCTTCATGTTTCTCTTGGCATTAGCCCATTGATTTATGCTAAACTAAAGTACACATTCTTCAAAAAAGACAGATGTGAAGACATTAGGAAATGAGAAAAATCAACATTTCCCCTGATCAATTTGTTCTGCTAGTTAACCACTGTCCCCTTTTTTCCTGTTTCTTATTTCTCATTGCAGTCTGCCTGGTTTCTCATACTGAACATTAGTTCCTGCACTACATATCAGGAGCCTCTTAGAATAGTACCCACTTTCTTTTCAGAATGTGGGCTAGGGTAATTAAATGCCCCCTTCAATCTGTCTTGTTTTGGCTTTGTTTTGTTGTTTTGTTTTTCTCTTTGCAGAAGGATGGGGCTCAGTGCTATTGCTGCTAGGGGAAAAAAACAAATACCATCACTCCCAGTTGGTTTGTGCCCTCCCTTTCACACCCACATGTTTGGAGTCCTGTAATGCAGCAGGGCAAGGAACTGGTTCTATCAAAGTACATAAACCTTCCTGTTGTTGCCTCTGGGTTACTTTTGGTTTGCAGCCAGGTTGGCACAGGGCTGTGTGGGTACGGTGCTCAGCCCAGCGTGGTGAGGCTGGAAGTGTTCCAGGTGGGATGTGCTTGCAGCAGAGCCCCCTTTCAGAGATCAAACTGCCATTCCTTGCTGAAGAATGCTTTTCCAGTCCTCCAATTAAAAGAAAAGCAAAAGGCACTGCGTTTGCACAGTGCCTAACACAACCAGACTTGTCATGCTGCATAAGAAAGAGTAACAGAGTTATTGATACTAATGAAGCAATCAAGCTTTCTCAAGTGTATGAGATGAAGAATGTCTTCCTTGCCTGACAAGAAAATGGTTTTCTTCCTTGCCTTTGAAGGGCCACAGCTGCTCACTCTGAGGGCAGAAACATGGGAATAGCAAGTGCATACTGCAAATGTGCACCCTGTCCTTCTTGAAGGGCTTGGCTGATAGAGGGAAGGAACATGCACAAATTAAGACAAATACTTCTGCTAGGAGCAACCCGACTGAGGCAAAGGTGAATTAGCATATGGAAACCCAGTTAAATTTAAAGCATGTCTGAGATAGAGCCTTGGTGGGAAAATGCAGAAAGTAATTTGTTTCCACACACTCATTTGACTCACTTCAGTCAAAACAATCTGGATTAGCAAAAAGCCTGGTGAGCCAGGAACAGCTACTTTGGAAATGGGTGAAGGTGCACTAGTACTGTCACTAGGACAGGAATTCTGAGGCAGTGGCAGCCTTTAGCAGAGGGCAGAGCAATGAACTGTCTTTCATGGCAACATGGATGAAACTAACTGGTTGGAGTCTTATCTTTACAAGTCAGACTCTCATTTCCCAAGGTCTATTTTGAAACTACACCAGTTTGCCTTAGCTCAGGGTTTGACCTGCAGATCAGCATAGACTGGTTATGTAGATGCCAGAGTAAACAGTTAATCTTTAAGCTGCAGATAAGCTGCAGAGAAAAACACTTATGAGTGGCCCAGGGTGGCTTTCCTGTGTAAGTCTGAAATTAGACAGAACCAGGTTTGGTTGGATGCAGGATGCTGTAGGGGAAGGAGCCTGTTTTAGTAGTGCTCAGAGTGATGTAAACATGAAGTAGAGCATAGGATGGGACACAGCAATTATCTCTTCTCTTGAGTCAAGAGTGATTAATCTTTGCAGAAACAATTGGCTATTAACAGGATGTTTACCAAGAACATAACCCTGCTCTTCTCCAAGAGACAGCCTCCAGAGAAAGGGATCAGCAAGGACAGGAATTGGCTTTGGTGGATGTTAACATGATAGATGTCTGCTGAAGAAACCATGGGTGAAGGCCATATCCACTTTCAATTTGCTTAAACTGTAAACCAGGCTACTTTCGGTCATCATGACAAAGCAATTTTGTGTATGTGGGTTTATGGCTCTTGCCTGTGAAGTTTAACTGTTGAGAGACCTGGCACTCACAATGTTGAAAGCCTTGAATAATTAAAAGGTAGCATATGGGAGAAACAGAATAGGTGGAACTCAACTGACCTAGACCATGAAGATCATTCTGGGAATGGGTATGTATGTCAGGAGAACAATTGTAGTGTGAGTGTGTGTGTGTTTGTGTGTGTTGTGTTTAAAGGTGTGAGCCAATTATAGACAGGCGGTGGCTGGTCTCTTCTCCCAGGCAACCTGCACCAGAACAAGAGGACGCAGTCTCAAGCTGCACCAAGGGAGGTTTATGCTGGATGTTAAGAAGAAATTCTTCATAGAGAGAGTGATTGTCCATTGGAATGGGCTGCCCAGGGAGGTGGTGGAGTCGCTATCACTGGGGGTGTTTAGGAGGAGGCTTGATAGGGTGCTTGGTTGCATGGTTTAGTTGATTAGATGGTGTTGGATGATAGGTTGGACTCGATGATCTTGAAGGTCTCTTCCAACCTGGTCTGGTCTGGTCTATTCTATTCTATTCTATCCATGGGTATGCATGTCAGGAGAACAATTGGGGTGTGTGTGTGTGTGTTTAAAAATGTGAGCCAGCTATGTAATGACTAGTAAATGTATATAAATGTAGAATTATTATGGTACACAAAGCCATGGCAGGTTTTATTTTCTACACAATGTGTCCTTTTACCACATCAGTACAATGCTGCCAGGTATTAGTCCAGTCAAATAAATAAAAAAGGAACTAGTGTGCTAGCTGTGTTCTTGGCCAGAGATGCTAATTCTCTGGGTGAAGCAGGCTCTCAAAGAAGAGCAATGCTTCACAGTCTTGAGATACAAAAACTCCCACTGATGGAACTATTATTGTAGTTGAAACTGATAGCATAAATATTCGCTCCAGATGTTCACTTAAATGAAAGTGCAGTCTACTGCACCATGAGCTGCAAGCCAGGATATCAGTGTCTGCTTGGTAAAGGAGGTGTAAATTGGCCCCTGGAACACCCAGTAGGGATTTTGATGAGGATCTGATCTGATAACTTCTGAGAATTAGTAGGAAAGGGAGAGGTTCTCCAGAAATATGGAAGAAAAGGAAATGGGGAATGCCAGGGAATGTCTGTATCTGAACTGTACTGTGATTTGTGGCTGTGGTGAAGCCGCACAGCAAATTGGTGGTAAAGAGAACAAAGAACAGCTGAAGCAGGCACAGCTAGGAAGCTGGTTCTGGAGGTGCCTGCAAAAGTGATACATCAGCTCAATGACTTTACATAGGCTTATCTTAGACATGTTTATGTGAACTGCAGCTATGCTTCTAGTTAAATGCTCAGGTACTGATTTCTTACTCTGTTTTCACGAGTGACTGTTTTCCCACCTAAAAATAAAACAATTAATCAAACCACCAACCAAAAAGCAATCACTTGCATAGCACTCAGCAATCCCCTTTGCATTTGCAGTGCAGAGATATGGCTGCCTATGTCAAGAGCACTTCCACATGAGCGTGGGTTTTATCCCTTTCACCACCTCCACAAAAATCTTTCAGTACCTGGGTTCTCCTGGGAAAAACAACAAAAATCTTCTAAACATTTCTGGTCTCTATCCATTCCTTGCCACATACATATTTAATTCCATGACCTGTTTTCTATTACTTCCTATCTTTCCTGATGTGCCACACAAAAGGATCTACAAACAGATGCTGAGAAAGAGCTGGTCTTTGCTTCTTGTGCCTCCCTCTCTCTGCTGTTGCATGGGTAAACCAAAGCAATACTGTGAAGGATAGGAAACCTCATTATTAGTAACTGTTTAGCTGAAATAAAGGGAAGCTTGAAAGAAGGACTAATAAGCACCTACCTAATGGACTAGCATGCAGGTATCTGCAGCCATCAGACGTAGTACTGTCAGAGGGCAGCTGTAGTAGTACATGGTACTATCTAGATATAGCATTGGGATAGGCAAAGTAATTGCATATGCAACTGATTGTCCCCTTGTGCTCAGCTCTGGGGAGGCCACACCTCAAGTATTGTGTCCAGTTGTGGGCACCTCAATACAGGAGAGATGTAGAGGTGCTGGAGCGAGTGCAAAAGAGAGAAATGAAGCTGGGGAAGGGCCTGGAGAATAAATCTTATGAGGAGCAACTAAAGGAGCTGGGGCTGTTTAGTTTAGAAAAGAGGTGGCTGAGGGGAGACCTCATTGCTCCCTACAACTACCTGAAAGGACATTTTAGAGAGGCTGGTGCTGGTCTCTTCTCACAGGCAATTAGTGATAGAACAAGAAGGAATGGCCTCAAGCTACAACTGGGTAGGTTTACACTGGACATTAGGGGAAAAAAATTCACAGCAAAGTGGTCAGGCATTGGAATGTGCTGCCCAGGGAGGTGGCTGAGTCACCAGCCCTGGGTGTGTTTAAAGGTCATTTAGATGTGGTGCTTGGGGATATGATTTAGGGGTGACCCTTGTAGAGTAGGGTTATGGATTGGACTTGGTGATCCTGAAGGTCTCTTCCAACCTGAATGGTTCTGTGTTTCTGTGATAAACTGCTAGAAGCAAAGAATTCGATATAGCTTGAAGGTATGGTTAATGCATGGGTAATGAAAATAGATAGGAAAAAAATGCATGGTAGAAGAAAATCACAGGCACAAAAAGTCATGACATGATGTCTAAGAAAGTATTTAAATGTCTAGGAAGGAGAATGATAGATGAGAACCTTTGAATTTGGGGTGTTGGGGAAATGAGCTCCCTGAAAAGTGCATCAGTATACTGCCAACACACAATATAGGGATTCCTGCTACTGAAATAAAGGGCATGCATGACCAGGGTGGTGGCACATGGAGCTTTGTGGGTGAGCAGTGTTTTGGAAGATCCAGGTTTGGAGAGCGATTTGGGAATCTGTGCTGGGAATTATGACCAACCACATTCACAATGGTTGGTGAGAGAAAGCTGCCTCTGCCTGCTCTAGGGGAAACAGACACAGAGAATTGGAGAATGGTTTAGATTGGAAGGGACCTCAGAGATCATCTACTCCATCCTCCCTGCCATGGGCAGGGACACCTCTCAACTAGACTCAGCTGCTCATCCACAGCCTCCCTGGGCAGCCTATCCCAAAGTCTCACCAGCCTCCTACTGCAGAACTTCTTCCTCAGCTCTGGTCTAACCCTGTTATCCCTCACCTTCAAACCATTCCCCCTTCTCCTGTCTCTAGACATCCTCATGAAAAGTCCCTCTGCAGCCTTCCTGTAGGATACCTTCAGGTACTGGAAGGTAGCTCTAAGGTCCCCCTGGAGTCTTCTCTCTAGGCTGAACACCCCCAGCTCCCTCTGCCTATCCTTATAGCAGAGATTTGGATATCAACTGGGCAAAACTGGTTTTAAATCTATATTAATGATGCATAGATCAAAGTTCACAATAAAACTGAAAACAAAGAGGGAGGACTGAAGGATTCCACATTTTGGGAAAAGACTATAGAGTGCCTGGACCACTTGAATCTCAAAACCCACCCTTGGGTTTAAACAGGCTCTATATGTACATCCAGATGCATATGGATGGAGAAATAGTTACCAGAAAACAGCAAGGTGAAGAGAGGACAAGTACATTCTAAGAGTCAGTGTGCAAAACTGATCCAGGAGTGCTTAAACTCCAGAGCCAAGAGGTCTTGCTGAATCCACAGGAACTGATGATCCCAAGACATAGATGAATCTAGACAAGGCCACCAGCACACACCATCAGCAATGGTTTGTATAAGTTGGGCTACATCCAAGTTAAATGCTGGCAAAGGTTACAGGATTACATATGCATCTGGAGAAACAGATGGACCTTCAGAGCACTGACCCTGAAGCCACTGGCACATCAGTATGAGCCTCTGTGTCTGAGAAAACCACTATGGTCAGCTTCCCCTTCCCTACTGGGTAACAATGAGTGATTGCATGTGTGTGAATTGTGAAAGAATAATTGAATTTACTGTCTGTTTGCCTGCCATTAATGTCTACTGAAACAGCTTAATAAAAGGTATGCTAATAAATATTGGTTGATCTGTTTCTCCACAAGCTTGACCCTCTACCAGGAAAAAGGCAGTTTACAACTTGTCCTTGGGGATAAGACTTATGATAATACCGCTTTGCCCTTACCTGTCACTCCCTATGGTTCCTTAGAGAAATTTTCCTCGTGCAGCCTCACTGCTTGTATTTGCTTCTGTTCTTGTACTTAATGATCTAGGAGAGTTTCATGGTCCTCTGCCACTCCAGAAAACTGTCTTTTTTTTTTTCCACCCTGATTCCCTTGAGGTAGCACAAGGTCAATGATTTTGTGTCCTGGTTTGAGGCCAGGCAGATCCTCTCTTGCCCCTGATGGGGGCAAAAGACTGACACTCACACAAATGAATTGCAAAAGTGATGGAAAGTTGAAATGGAAAAAGCAGTAAGTGTTTTACAGGAGCTACAAAGCATAGTGACAAAAGAATCCCAAAGCATACAGAGTCCTCTATAGCACACCCAAAGGCCTCCCAACACTTCCCTTCTCCCCACCTAAGGGTATACCCAAAACCCCCCAGGGCTCTTTCTTCCCTGCTCCTCCCACTGCTAGGCTAGCCTCAGGCTGGCCAGGTCTGAGACTTAAACTTGGCTGTGCCTCTGGTGAGATCAGGCATATTAAAACAAGGTGGAAATGAAGAGACATATTAATGAGACAGGAGGTCCCTCAAATTCCAAAGAATGTGATTAGGATAAGCATTGCATGTGGAGCTTTAAAACAGATGTATTCTAAAGTCTTCCTGGTGGAAGATGGCCACCCAAGTGCAATGCCCTACATTTCATGTGCTAGACTTTGCAACCTGAAGCACTTCCTCCTTTGTTTAGATCAGGGCTGCAAGCCACTCCCTAGAAAATGGAATTCTTCTCACAAATTCTTTGAAGCTTCAGTAAATGGTTGAATGGGTTATAGCCCCTTCTGACTGTGGCCCCATGGATGTTAATGTCTGATGGCCCACATACCTAAACACCTCCACGAGGGACCTGCTGGCTCTTTCTGCATCAGCCATGCACGGCTGCTCTGGGTGCTCCTTTGCAACAATGCAGAAAAGTCAAACACAGGCTGGAGGTTTTGGGAGGGATGGAAGCTGGAGCATGTCTAAAAAGGTCTCTTCTGCCAGAGGACACATCCAAGAGCCAGGTTCTGCACGTTGGCCACAGCAACCCCATGCAGTGCTACAGGCTGGGGTCAGAGTGGCTGGAGAGCAGCCAGGCAGAAAGGGACCTGGGGGTGCTGGTCGATGGTAGGCTGAACATGAGCCTGCAGTGTGCCCAGGCAGCCAAGAGGGCCAATGGCATCCCGGCCTGCATCAGGAACAGTGTGGCCAGCAGGAGCAGGGAGGTCATTCTGCCCCTGTACACTGCTCTGGTTAGGCCACACCTTGAGTGCTGTGTCCAGTTCTGGGACCCTCAAGTTTAGGAAGGATGTTGACTTGCTGGAACATGTCCAGAGAAAGGCAACAAAGCTGGTGATGGGTTTGGAACACAAGCCCTATGAGGAGAGGCTGAGGGAGCTGGGGTTGCTTAGCCTGGAGAAGAGGAGGCTCAGGGGAGACCTTATTGTTCTCTACAACTACCTGAAGGGAGGCTGTAGACAGGCAGAGGTTGGTCTCTTCTCCCAGGCAACCAGCACCAGAACAAGAGGACACAGTCTCAAGCTGCACCAGGGGAGGTTTAGTCTGGAGGTTAGGAAGAAGTTCTACACAGAGAGAGTGATTGTCCATTGGAATGGGCTGCCCAGGGAGGTGGTGGAGTCACCATCACTGGAGGTGTTCAGGAGAAGACTTGAGAGGGTGCTTGGTGCTATGGTCTAGTTGATTAGGTGGTGTTGGATGATAGGTTGGACACAATGATCTTGAAGGTCTCTTTCAGCCTGGTCTATTCTATTCTATTCTATTCTATTCTATTCTATTCTATTCTATTCTATTCTATCCTATCCTATCCTATCCTATCCTATCCTATCCTATCCTATTCTATTCTATTCTATTCTATTCTATTCTATTCTATTCTATTCTATTCTATTCTATTCTAAAACAGGATCAGGTGTCTCCACAGAACACCTTGTGTGAGGGATCTACAGGGGAAAGGAACAACCTTCTTCCTTTTTTTTTTGCAGATACATTTGAGGTATTAACCATCTCTGTGGCTTCTGAAATAGAAAGTAACCAAAAGCTGTTCAGGAAATGGATGTGGGGTTTATTTTACAGTATGATTTCAGCTCTCATTCAAACACTTTAGAAATACTTATTTTCTAGTGAGAAAGTACAATAATTCTGCAGTGATGGGTGGTTTTCTAGGAGAAAGTTTGAAAGTACTGATGTATTTAAATGAAAATTGGACAACCCTGAAGTCCAGCTGTGCTTTCAAAAACCTAAAGGCAATTTCTTCATAGACTAGAAATGGTGCTTTGATTTTTGCCTCCTTTGTCACTTTGACAAAAGCATATGTGCCCTTTCAGATTCAGGGCTTTTAAATATATTTCTAACATTTACATTAAAGTAGTATAATAAAGATCACATGGCTGTGACTGATAAATTTTAGATGTTAATAAGCTGTGGCCAAATGGTGATGTAGCTGCGCTGTGGGCAACCCATTTCCTTGTAAATACTGCTTAAAACCTCCCCGCTCTGGGATACTTTCTGCTCTTACTTGAAAATAGAAGCATGAGTCATGCTGGAAGGCAATTAAATAGCAAAGAATGAGTTGCATAACACTCCCAGTATACTTCCAGGTCTGCTTGTAAATCCTTGTCAGGTTTCCCAGATTTGTCCTTTTTCAAAGTTTCTTTGGTTATTGGTGGGTGTTCAGGATGTGTGACGACAAGGGCTAATAGAAAGGAAAATCAGTACCAAGGGGCAAGTGATTTTTCAGCTTCTTCAAAGCAAGGTGTGAGGCAAGTGTCTTCTAACCTTTGCTTAATTTGGGGAAGGGAACTGCAAGCAGTCAGGTCCTCCAGAATTATCAGGGAAAGTAAGATTCCCACTTTCTTGGAAATAATTTGTATCTATAGTGAAGTTATTCTAATTAAAATAAGTTTTAAAAGTAGTTGAGTACAATGGTTACTTCTGATAGCTATGCTTGTGTGCCTAATGACTGCTGTTGCCTATTGGTTTTAAATTCTGGAGCCCCTAACACAAGAAGAATATGGATGTGCTGGAACAGGTCCAGAGAAGGGCCACAAGGATGGTCAGAGGGCTGGAGCTCCTCTCCTATGAAAATAGACTAAGAGAGTTGGGGATATTCAGTCTAGAGAAGGCTCTGAGAAGACCTTATTGTGGCCTTCCAATGTCTTAAGGGGGCCTACAATAAAGCTGGTGAAGGACATTTTAGGGTGTCAGGTAGTCATAGGACTAGGGGAAATTCAGCAAAACTAGAAGTGAGTAGATCCAGACTGGATGTTAGGAAGAAATTCTTCACTATGTGGGTGGTAAGACACTGGAACAGGTTGCCCAGGGAGGTGGTAGAAGCCCTATCCCTGGAGGTTTTTAAGGCCAGGCTGGATGTGGCTGTGAGCGACCTTATCTAGTGTGAGGTGTCCCTGCCCATGGCAGAGGGGTTGGAACTAGATGATCCTTGAGGTCCCTTCCAACCCTAACAATTCTATGATTCTAATGATAGCCTTCTGTAGGGTGTGCATTAAACAATGTGTGTGTATATGCACACAGCTCTGCTGATGGTGGGGTGGGGGTGGTGATGGTGCAGGGGACAAAATCCAAACAAGCTCATAACAACTGCTACACCGTTTTGTTTCTTCCCCCTCTCCTCAGTGCCAAAATACCCTGCCTTCTGCAGTGGCTGTATTCCAGACACTTGCTGTAAGCATATTATTATAAGCCAAGTTACTGTTCAGGTAATTACAGGGTTTTGTATCTTTATTGCTCCTTATGAGAAACAGCATCACCTTGCCATCAGCAGTGCTGGAACTGGAGGCTGTTTGGCATCTCCTCGTTTCCCACAAACTTACCAATGCATTTTGTATCTGACTCTTCTTGTCTTTTGTAACTGTTTACATCTCCAGATTGTGGTAAGGCAAAAATGCCTCTAGATCTATTGCTCCTTCAATGTGACATAAAAATACTACTGGAATTCCTGTCTAACAGTGGGGTTGAAATTTTGCATTAACCATTTATTAGAGAGTAATTCAAATACACACGGTTGTCTTTTCAAACAGATTTGTGACAGCAAGTCCAACTACTCTTTGTTTGTTGTTCAAGAAAGTTACACCAAACATAAACATGGAATGATTGCACTGTTGTGTGGTGGGACTTGAAGTGTTGTCAAGCAGCGAGATACCTTCCTGTTAGGTTTCTTACAGATGTTAACAGTCAGAGACGGTCCCTGAAGTGTTCGCAGCTGATGACAGCATGTGTGTAGGATGGAATAAAACAAGAAAGGAGCAAGGTATGGGATGTGATGGCAGTTAATGTTTATTAACCTTTTGAGGTTGTGTTTAATTCATTGTGAATTACGTGGACAGAATGTTTTGAAAAACAGACTGAAGGAAGGGCAGGGGGAAAGGGGGTGAGTTGGATCACACAGTGTACAACAGGCTCAGACACTTCATATGCTCAAACCCCAGCGTAGTCTTTGACTTGCACTTTCAGTTTTGCGTTACTGTTACTTCTGCTTTTCAGATATTCCCCAGGCCAGCCAACTTTGGTAGGATGCAAAAAGACATCAGATGGGTCATTCCTTTCCATTTGAACGTAGTGTTGCCTAGTGTTTCTGCACCTAAGAAAAACGTTAGGAGGAGAGTGGCCTTGGTCTCTCTAATCCTAAACAAAGTGCTAAAATAAAGCCAAAACTGATTTCACCATGAACTGCAGCACACAACCTTCAGTGTGCTGTTGTGATGAAGGAAACACTGCTCATGTTATCTCTTTCTGCAGACCAACGGTATCTGTGCAATGTCTGCTTTTAACTTTTAGAGCTACTACTATGGAGACAGTTTGATACTTTTCATTTTGATAGAAACTATGTAAATTTGTGCAGAATGCTGCAGGCAGCAGTACTGGAGCTCTCTAAGCTTGCAGATTTCACTCTTCAGGTTCCATAGTCCAGGCTTTTGACACGGGGGCAAGGGTTTACAATGTGCTAGTGCAGCACAAAGAATGAATTTCGGGGTGTGTGTGTATGTCTCTACATGTATACATAAAAGGCCCATGGCTTGCAGCTCGCTGGTTGTGCCTGGAAGCCTTCCCCGCAGGATACTTGCGCTGGTAGAGGAACTCCCTCACGCGTGCCCAAGCTGCGGGAGCCCGTCCCGAGGTAAGACTACCAGCCGCAGGCTTCCGACGGTCCTTCCCGGGGCAAGACCGCCCGCTGCAGACCTCCGACGGCTCTTCCCGAGGTCAGATCGGCCGTCGCAGCCCCCCGGCAGGGAGGAGGCTGGAGGGTGCCCTGGACCAGGGCCGCCCCGCAGGCAGGGGTCGCGGGGTGGAGGCGGGCGGCGCCGTGCGCTCGCGCCGGCGGTGTGTCCCCCGCAGCGCGCACCAATCAGAGCGCGGGAACGGGGTGGGGTAGTAAGTGGCAACGCCAAGGAACTGAGCGGCCCCGACTTCCTCCGGCCGCGGAAGGACGCTCCCGCTCTCTTCGCAGCGAATCACAACCGCGCTCTGGATCTCCGTCCCGCCCCTGGCAACGAAGAACCAACGGAACGCGCCACTGATTCAGCCTCTCAGCCAATCAGCGACCGAACTTCAAAAAAAAAACCAACACCAAAAAACACACCTCGTCCCCGGTGGCTCCCGCCCGCAGCCTCCGGAGGTGAGGGTCGCTCCGAACCGAGGCCTCTGTTTTGATGATGCCGGGAGCAGCCGGTCTCCTCGTCCCCGTCCGCCGCGTGGGGTCGGCCGGGCAACCCGCGCCATGACCTGGCCGCTCAGCGTGGGCGTGCCGTCTCCGGGCTCGCCCGTGATCGGGTCCCGACGCCATTTTACGCCGGCAGCCACGGCCAGAGCGATGGCCCAGGACTTCAGGTACCGGCAGGGAGCGGCTGAGGGGCAGACGGGGACGTGGGAGGTGGCTACGGCCTCCGAAATTTTCCGCGCCAAGCTAGCGGGGCGCCTTTGGGCTCCCGGCGTGCACCGCGCCTCTCGGGGCGTAGCGGCGCTCCCCGCGTGCGTCACGCCTCCGGCAGGGGGCGCGCACAGCTCGGGTGGCGCCGAGCGGGGGCAGCTGGAGGCAGCCCGCGCCTCAGGGTGCCGAGCCCAGACCCGGCCTGTCAAACCCTGCCTGTCAAACCCGGCCGAGCTTGGCAGATGCAGCCGTGAGACTGTCGAGGAGCGCCGGGGTGTTCCAGCCGTCAGCAGCGCCCGCTGCCTGCCGCCTTATACTTGTACCACTGGGAGGTCCAGCCCCGAGGCGCTGGCCCTTGTTTTCCTGTGGCGGTGATAGTAGTTTCTTGGCCAAGGTTAAAGGGGCCTAATAGCCAGGCAACCTGACAGCATACAAAGAAACTGAAGATGTCTGGCTAAGTACTGACTAGCGTCTAAAGCACATCACTCAAAACATTATCAGTCCTCTCACATGCACCTCTATGTCCTCTCATTTTACGCCTCAGTGTTTGAGGGCAAGCCTACCTGTAGAGCTAAGTAGCTCTAAAGAGAGATCTTCAGTTTTTGATGTGGCTTTCAAGCCTGTTCCAGCTGTGAACTGTACTGCTAATGGTGCTGGAGGACAAGGTGTCTGGTGAAGGCAGTGGCTGTCCGTGACAGTTTTTGGACATGACAAACTTGGCTACTAATTAGAAATCCAAATTCTGCCAAAGACAGAAGGCCACCAAGCTAAATAAGTATTGTTTCTTGCAGTGTGAGCTGCAAGTCATAATTCTCTTATTTGTCCTGGTTTTGGCTAGGAGAGAGTGCATTTTCTTCCTAGTAGTTGATACAGTGTTGTTTTGGGGTTTTTTATTTAGTATGAGAGTAATATTGATAAAACACTGGCATACTTAGAAACAACTAAGTAAAGGATTTTTCACCTTCTCATACCCTGCCAGCAGGAAAGCTGGAGTGGCACAAGGAGTTGGGAGGGAACACAGCCAGGACAGCTGGCCCACACTTGCCAAAGGGATATTCCATACCATACCACATCATGTTCAGTATGTAAACTAGGGGGAGTTGCCCAGGGGACATCAATCAACTGGTGATGACCAATTGCATCGTGCATCACTTGTCCTTTTTGGGTTTTGTTTCACTCTGCTTTTGTTATCTTAGTTTTAATTGCTATTGTTATTGACATAATTTGTTTCAATTACTGAATTTCTTATCTCAGCCCATGACTTTTATTTGGTTTTGATTCTCCTCCTCATTCTCGGCGTGGAGGAGAGGAAGCAGGGAGGAGATGCGAGTGAGCTGATGAGTGGTGCTTAGTTGCTTGCTGGTTGTTAAACCACAACATTGTGCCATTAACAGCACCCTGTTTTGTTCATTTCTGCTGATGTGGGCTCTTTTTTGTTTGTTTGCTTTTTGTTTTTCCCCCTGACATTTGGAGGAGAGGGAGAAGATGAAAGTTCAGTTTCTTTGCTGCTTTGCTTCTTGACCAAGACACTGAAACTACTTCTTCGTGTTTTGGTTTTGCTGTGGTCATCAAAAGGACTCTTTTGAGGTTACAGTGTGACTTTCTGTTCTGGATTGTTTGGATTTGTTATTTCTACAGTGTTTATTCAAGATGCTCCATTTTATCAAAGACCTAGTAACATTTTGTAGTTTATTCCCATGTTGGGGGTTTTCTTTAAGTTGTTGCCAATGTTTCCAGCACAGAAAGTACAGATTTTACTCAATTGGAGATAACCTCTTCTAAGCCTTGCAGACACTAATTACTTTTAAAGAATACTTAGGGGGGTTGTATTTTTAAACAAGTGAAAGAATTTCCTCCCTCCTTCTTTCCCTCCCCCATTTGTGCAGCTTGTGCCCTTAATTTTGAAAGACTTTTTTGAATGTCTGTTAGGTGCATCTCTTGGAAAGACAGAAATTAAATCCAGGTTTAGTTTGAATATGTGAGCATGTGAACATGAGTTCTTCTGGCCTGGACTTCAGAAATGGTTGTGGAGTCTGCAAAAGCACGGTCACCTATGGATGCTTGAATATGTTAGCTTAGGATCTTGAATAAATAGGTCTAGCCTGCGTGATTGCTGTTACACAGACAGTAACAAGATAGCTGTATTTTGGAAGGCACAAAAAGATCATAAAAAATGGAAGAATGTCTTAAACAAAACTGTACTCCTGATTTCTTGCACCACTATCTTGTTGGAACTTAAAGAGATACTACCAAAACAGGCACAAGTATAGCCTTGAAGTTGTTAGTCAACTTTCTGACTGGGATAAGATGAAGACAGCAAGTTCTTAGTTCTTGATGTATTCTAATGTTCAAACTGTAGTTACTCAGACAATCTGCCCATTTTTAGAAGTAACATTCCCTCATGGAGAAATGCCTTTGGTGTTCTCATGTTCTACTTAGCCTTGCTAGAGAAAATACCTCCAGTTTAAAGCTATTAATTATTTTGTTGTGTCTATGTAAAAAGAAGATACTTGTGGGCTGCTGCTTCTGTGGAAGCCAGAAGATGCCTGTAGTGTGTGCTGAGAGGGAGAGCACTGACATGTGTTTTGTTAAGGGGCAGTGCTGTTAGTAATTCCTACTAAGAAGTTTGGTAGTAGTGCAGATAAGAGTTTGCATCCCAGCTTGGCACCAGATGTGTGAAAAAGCAACAAATGGGTACACAAAGGGGCTTGGATAAGAAGAAGGTGGTGACAGGGTTAGTCAAACTTTACAGTTTGCAGATAGAACTTTGTGATGAGACTTGATTGCAACTAATAATGTGTTGAAGGGGGGTTGGTCACTGATGGTATTGATCAGGCCAGCTGCTTACCACTGTAACACCTTAACAGAATAAAACAATCACAGTAGGAGTTAACAGCTCAAAGTGTGGAGAGTGGAGATGAAAAGGTTGACACTGTTGCAATAAGGTACTGCTGAAGTCTCACTTAGAGTACTGGATACAGATGAAGTTAGCCCCATTCAAGAAAACCTAGTTTAAGCTGGAAGGGTGATTAAGACTTTATAGGATGATAAAGGAAACAGCTTGAATGATGAATCTGACAGGTTAGCTTCATTAGCCAAGCAGAGAAAGCTTAGAAACTGGTGAGAATGCTGCTGCTGCTTCTGATCTATCAGAAAGAGCTCCTGGCATGAAAACAAAAATATGTGGAAATAAATAACAGCATTTTAATTCTATTGGTATTCACTGTATGGGCATTTAGGTATTGTTCTTTCAAAGTGATAAAGTTATGTTTTCTTTCCAGGAACAAGACCATTACAGAGTTCTTCAAACCGATTTTAAACCAAGGTAAATACATGAGTGTTTTTAAATGGAAGATATTTGTGTCAGTATTGATAATGTAAGTGTACAGCAGTATAGTCTAATCCTATTCCAGATTGGAGCAGCAATGTAATGAGTGAATGAATGCAGCTTAACAAACATGTCAAAATGCACAGATGTAACATTTTTTCTAATAATGTATCTGAAGATGTTAATTTCCTATTAAAACAAATTTATTTACACAGTGATGCAATTATTCTTTCAAGATATTGTTTATGCTTAAACTAGATACAGAATACAGAATTAACCAGGTTGGAAGAGACCTTTGAGATCACTGAGTCCAACCTATCATCCAACACTATCTAAACAACTAAACCATGGCACCAAGCATCCCATCAAGTTTCTTCCTAAACACCTCCAGTGATGGTGATGCCTCCACCTTCCTGGGCAGCACATTCCAATGGCCAGCTACTCTTTCTGTGAAGAATTTCTTCATAACAACCAGCCTAAACCTCCCCTGTGCAACTTGAGACTGTGTCCTCTTGTTCTGCCACAGGTTGCCTGGGAGAAGAGAGTAAGCCCCACCTGTCTACAACCTCCCTTCAGGTAGTTCTAGATGGCAATTAGAGCTCCCGTGAGCCTCCTGTTCTCCAGGCTAAACAACCCCAGCTCCCTCAGCCTCTCCTCATAAGGCTTGTGCTTCAGACCCCTCTGGCCCTTTTCTGGACATATTCAAGCAACTCAACATCTTTCTTGAATTGAGGGGCCCAGAACTGGATGCAGTACTCAAGACTGTTAGAACAACTGCAGCTGTGACATAAATCATGCAGTTCTTTGAGATGAAATAAATCACATGGCACTAACAAAACTGAATTATTAAGTACATTCATTTTGGATTGCCTGTGAAAGAGAGAGAAAATATCAAGTAATGCATTCTCCCCCTGCCCAATATTGTGATTATTAATAATTTGTCTTTTCTCTCTTAGACCTTGGCCATAAAGACAGAACTGTGTTGTGCTCACCAGACAGAGGCAATATAAGAGATGCAGGAATTGGACTGTCAGTCCAGCATTTTGAAAAGAAAATACCTTCTCCAAAGGTCAGAAGAAAAAAGATGCCAGACCAAATACCAAACACAAGTCCTGTGGTAGGTGCCTTTTGGAGAGGAAGGAAGGAGGGAAAAGGGCATTGTAAACACTTCGGGGAATGGCAAAGCATGCAAGGCACTGGGTTTGCTGTGCCCAAAAGCTGTGGTTCAAAAACTCCACTTGTTACCACAGGGTCTCGCTGCTATTTCTTGGCCAAAAAGGACAAAACTGTCAAGTCAGAACAGGGAAGAAATGAGAAGTGTCTGGGTGCAACAAGCACACCATTGTCTTGTGGAAATAGTTGGGAACAGCAAACTGACTGTATGGATCCTTAGTTCAGGCTGACAAATGGCTTTCATCATCGGAAGCTGGTACTTGGAAAGCCTGTGCTAGATATAATGGCACTGTGAGCAACACATCTCCCTGCCAAGCACCAGGTCTTCCCATGAAATTGCCTGGCACACCAACTGACTCTGAATTTAGCTTGTCACTGGAAGCTCTCAGCAGAGAAAGGAAGCAGAAGGAATATAGAACGAAACAATCTAAGCCACATTCTGTAAAACCATTCTCAGGAGCGAGAGTATCACATCAAGTGTGTTTAACGAGGTCCTTAAAGGTGAAAATCAGTGACCCATTGTGCATGTGATTTTTGAAGTTGCCTTTTATTTTTCCAGGTGCTTGTTTGTTTTCTTTTTCAGTGTAGGTTTAGATTATTGGTGCTGCCTTTTTCAGGTGCAACAAAAGTTTATGCTTTTTTGCTATACCTTTGTAAATTGTAGGACATGCTTGGGTAAGATAGTTCTTACACTAAATGAGAAATCCTGGGTTTAAACCAGGGGTGATAGTCTGGGTTAGATGCAAGCATTGAAATGTGGTGGAAATAGTAACTTTAAATGGTATTTTGTAGGGGGCAGGAAAAAAAAATAGTCATTATCTGAAGTGTCTTACGACTTTGTGTTTTCTTGCAGGGTAGTAAAAGATCTGGCAAATTTCTGCCTGTAGAAGTTGCAGTTAATAGTTCAGATTTATGCACATAAGCCACAGCATTTACCCAGAGTTAGGTCCTATTAAGTATGTAGTGTTTCATTACAGGTTCCTTATATTGATCTTACGTTTTTTTCCTGTCATTAGTATGGTATAGTATAGTATAGTGTGGTATAGTATCAGTCAGGGTTGGAAGGGACCACAAGGATCATCTAGTTCCAACCCCCCTGCCATGGGCAGGGACACCCCACACTAGATCAGGCTGGCCAGAGCCTCATCCAGCCTGGTCTTAAACCTCCAGGGATGGGGCCTCAACCACCTCCCTGGACAACCCATTCCAGGGCTTCACCACTCTCATGGTGAAGAACCTCCTCCTCACATCCAGCCTGAATCTCCCCACCTCCAGCTTCATTCCATTCCCCCTAGTCCTATCACTACCTGACATCCTGAGAAGTCCCTCCCCAGCCTTCTTGTAGGTCCCCTTCAGATACTGGAAGGCCACAATTATATTCTATTTTTTTACCAGCCAATAAAAACCCTTTAAAAGACTTCTGGTTACCTGCAAGGAGGATCATTCAGTGTGCCTTCATCATGTGCCATGAATGGAACATGTATTTACTTGTCTGTGCTTTCTGTTGGTTTGTTATTTAAGTTCCTAGTGACTTCTTTTTCTGAGGAAAGCCAGCTGGGTGATGGTGCTAAATAGCCCAGGGATGCAAGTGGCTAATGGTCCTGAAAGTGGAGAGATTTAGCAGTTGAGGCAAAATTGGTGAAAAGATGGGAAATGTGGGCTGTGGAGACTCCTTTTTTTGAGATCTTTACAGCTGTATTCTTGTCTTGAAATGAAATATATTACCCTATTTTATACAGGTCTGTGGAACTAAGTCTGTGGTAGAGTCAGCAATTGGCTTAAGATGTCAACAGCCTGGTTTTAAAAAGTATCCTATTAACTTGTTAAATTTTCTCTGCTTTTGTTTTTAGGGGCCTGGCTGTCCTTTCAGAAAAATCCCATATCCTGGTTCGAGGGAGACTGCCTCAGGTAGAAGCAGTGTTGGTAATAGGCAATTAATTGAACAATCAGGTTCTTTACTCGGTGTCTCTATGTAATGTGTGGCCTGGTTTTGGTTTGTTGGGGTTTTTTTTGTGTGTTTTGTTCCATTGTTTGTTTTCTTTCTTGAAGTTACATTTTTCTGGTTTGTCTCTCTAAAAAGCCCCCAAACCTGCTGTATAGTCGAGGTTATTTCTAATAGATAACAAGCTTGAAGAGGTTTAAAAGTAATTAGGAATTTCAGTGAAATTTTGCCTTTCCACTTAATCAGAAAACAGCATTGTTGTTGAGCCAAGTGTGGTGAGGAAGGTGCACTCCTGTGCCATAGAAGCATTGCCTGAAAACAGATTTCTTCATATTCTGAATGCCTTTTTATAACCACTGTTACTTTTTGGGTGCAGTATTTCCATAATACTTTGCATTTGGTTTGTTATTTAGAATCATAGAATCAACAAGGTTGGAAGAGACCTTAAATATCAAGTCCAACCTGTCACCCAAGACCTCATGACTACTAGACCATGGCTCCAAGTGCCACATCCAATCCCCTCTTGAACCCCTCCAGGGACAGTGACTCCATCACCTCCCTGGGCAGCACATTCCAATGGCTAACAACTCTCTCTGTGAAGAACTTTCTCCTCACCTCCAGCCTAAACTTCCCCTGGGGCAGCTTGAGACTGTGCCCTCTTGTTCTGGTGCTGGTTGCCTGGGAGAAGAGACCAACTCCTTCCTGGCCACAGGCACCCTTCATGTAGTTGTAGAGAGCAATAAGGTCTCCCCTGAGCCTCCTCCTCTCCAGGCTAAACAATCCCAGCTCCCTCAGCCTCTCCTCATAGGGCTTGTGCTCAAGGCCTCTCCCCAGCCTTGTTGCCCTTCTCTGGACACGTTCAAGTGTCTTGATGTCCTTAAACTGAGGGGCCCAGAACTGGTCACAGTACTCAAGGTGTGGCCTAACCAGTGCTGAGTACAGGGGCACAATGACTTCTCTGCTCCTGCTGGCCATACTATTTCTGATGCAGGCCAGGATGCCATTGGCCTTCTTGGCCACCTGGGCGCACTGCTGGCTCATGTTCAGCCAGCTGTCAATCAGCACCCCCAGGTCCCTTTCTGTTTGGCAGCCCTCCAGCCACTCTGACCCCAGCCTGTAGCACTGCATGGGGTTGCTGTGACCAATTTATAACCATAATCTGTAATTACAGAACCTTTCTTCCAGTTCCATACCTCATCTGGACTATTACCAATTTCCAGAGACTGACTTGACTGTAGTGTGTAGGGAATGCATTCTATGGTGGCTATTGAGCTGCTTTAAAAGAAAAGGATTAAATTTCATTTCCAAGTTAGTTACAACAATAATAATGTAACAGTACAGCATCACCTAAATCTCGATTGTGGTGCCCTGTGTTCAAGCAGAATGGAAGCACAGTAGCTTCTGATAAAATAAGCTCTTGCAGGTTTGATATTTGTTTGTTTTTTCAAACATGGTAACAACCATTTACTTTTTTCTTAAATGCTTCACAGATGATCCACCTCAGCCAAAGCAGGTTTCAAAACATGAGGCATCTTCTCCAAGTGCACTGAAAACATCACCTGAGATGACTGCTGGGATATGGAAAAGCCAGTCTGTTTCTCCATGCTGCCTTCGATTCAAGATGTCCTCCGGGCGATCCAAGCAGCTGGAGTTCCCTGGGAAAAGAAAACGCACTGCTGTGAACATGGATGCAGACCATTCCAGTCAATCTGAAGTATCAAGTTTCAGTGACAAGGCTTTTAGCAGATCATCTGCAAAATGCAAGAACAGGAAGCCTAACTTTGTAAAAACTACCTTTCTGAAGTCTACTTGTGGTGATGTTCTGCAACTGATGGAGGCTGGCTCTTTACCTAGACATGATTCTGCTCTTCCCGAGGAGTACCTCAACTCAAGTGATAAAAGTGAGAAAAATAATTGCTCTGTCAGTTTGTCATCTTCATATCCTACATACAGTCCTGCTAAAAATAACCATATTTCTGTTGTGGATACCAAAGAGAATCAATTGCAGGTGGCTAACTCACGCTTTTTCTTGGAGAAGTCCCTTCCTTTTTCTCAGGAAAAGAGTACTCTGTTGCCTTCTCTTCACCACTTAACACAAACAAAAGGTACAAAGCCTCAGCTGCAGAATGCTGCCTTACCTCAGGTATTGGACACTTCTTACAAGAAAGAGCAAGATGGGAAAAGACCAGAAAGGCATGCACACAACAAAGCTTACAGTATTCAGTTCAGCAACAGTTCTTCAAAAACAATAGAAAAGACTTCAGAAAATGCTTCTGTTTCTTGTTCAGTTGAAGGCTCTGGGAAGCCTGCATTTTCAGAGGAGACTGGTAAAGGTGCTCCCTCTTCATTGCCTTTTAAAGAATGCATGGACAGTGGCCATCTGTCTTCACAGCTCTCAGGAGAGTTACAAGTTGAAAGCACCTGTACAGACAAGTCCAAGTTGAATGGAAGGTCAAAAAGCAGCTTTGACAGTGAAGATGAGAATTTAGAATGCAGTCTGGATGATGATGATGACAGCAATGAAGAAGAAGTAGTATTCGTGCCGCTGCACGAAATTCTCTCTTCAAGTCCCAAGCCACAAGGAGGGACCCTGGAAGAATTGTGTCTTGACAGTTTTGGTCAGGACACTATGAATCCATTACTGAAGCTTCATGTAAGTGGCTGAAAACATAAAATCATAGAATTGTTAGGGTTGGAAGGGACCATAAGGATCATCTAGTTCCAACCCCCTTGCTATGGGCAGGGACCCCTCACACTAGATCAGGTTGCTGAGAGCCACATCCAGCCTGGCCCTAAAAATCTTCAGGGATGGTGCTTCTACCACCTCCCTGGGCAACCTGTTCCAGTGTCTCACCACCCTCATAGTGAAGAACTTCTTCCTAACATCCACTCTGAATCTACCCATTTCTACATTTTGTTCCATTCCCCCTAGTCCTATCACTACCTGACACCCTAAAAAGTCCCTCACCAGCTTTCTGAAAAAAGAGTGTTGCATTTTTAATGTGATTTTCCCCCTCTTTATTCCTAATGCATGAAGACACAGTTATTTACCTGCAAAACTCCTTACTCGAGGGTGCTGTGCTGTACAGTGTAGTTGGAGAAAGAGTGTGCTTGCTACTGAGCTTGGAGTGGCTGAAAGATGGTTTGTGCAGCTCAGTTGCATTAGCTTTATGCCTTCTGCTTGGTTTTAGGAGTTCTGATGCTGTTTTTCCCCCCATAAAGGAAAAGGCAGGAGGTTACATTTAGAAGATGATCTGATGTTTTCATTTTCCTGATCAGGTCAGAAAATTGATCTAGATGTGGAGGGATCTGTGTGCTAGACTCCAGTCATATGTTCTTGTCACAGCCTGTGAATGTCAGAAATCTCTGTATGAGTTCTTGATCTGTAAGTGTGATGTTCTCTTTGAGGCTGAATTTAATGTAGTCTGAGGTATTTTGGATAGAAATTCAGACAGTTCAATGACTTCTGCTCACAAGGGATAGGTGAAGTGTTTGCATCCCAGTTTACAGGATGTTATGGTGATGAATTGATCTTTTCTTTGAAAGCTAGCCTATTTGTTCAATAAGTGGTGATTTTTGAAGTTTTAATGTAAAACAGTGATTTAATTAGGAAGGTCCTGCAGTAGGACTTGATGTGGCATTCCTGACAAAGTTGGTACAGGTAGGAAATGCCTTCATTTAGATAAAAAGATTTTGTACTGAATCTAGTTCTGTTGGAGTTAAACTTTCTGTGTATCAGCTGTGTGGTGCTGTGTGTTTCTGACAGAACGGTGTTGGTAAGAGACCAATCTTCTGTCTGTTGTGGAGCAATACTTACACAGAATCAAGGCTTTCTCTTCCCAATGCCCCTATAGCAAATAGGCCAGAGCTGGCACAAATTGGGAGGGGCAGAGCCTAGACCCCAGATAACCAAAGGGATGTGTTCAATGCTGTATCATACCATGCTCAGCAATCAAAACCAAACAAGGAGAGGTGGTCTGGCGTGTAATCCATTACCTGGAGTCAAGCTGGACACCCTTTGCTTGTGGAAGGTGTTGAGTGATTGCCTTTGCACCACTTATTTTTTTCCCTTACTCACACTCCCTTCCCTTATTAAACTGCCTTTATCTCAACCCATGAATTTTCTTGCTTTTATTCATACTCCCCCCACACCACTGGGTGAGGGAATGAACAATCTGTGTGGTGCTTAGCTCCTGGCTGGGATCAGCCTGTTATGATTTTCTACAATGGAAAACAAGCAGCGCAATGCTTGTATAAATACTCCTGTCCTCCTGTTCTTAAATCTCTGTTACAGCTTATTTGTTGGCTGAATTACTGTCTCCATAGGTAGATGCTGAACAGCTGTAATTATTTTATCTGTTCTTATGATGCATTATGCAAGCACCTTCTAGATCAGGCCTCTGTGGTTACATAGGTATTCCACAATCCTAACCACCGTGTCTGTGTAATTAATGGCTAAGACTGATAAACACATACATGCAGCCTAGATCAAATGTTTGTGGAACGTGTATGTGACCACAATACTTCATCTGTCCTGTCTCCCCATAAATAATGGCCATGTAAGACAAAATGGTGAAGAATTGTCCCAAAATTTCCATGGTCTTCTTGTTTTTTACATACACTAGCATTCTTCTCTTGCCTTGTAAGAAGAGATATTAGTGCACACTAGAATAAAGTCTTGATTCTTCAGTTGATGAGCAGTCACAGTAAGAGGTCTTCTGATTTCCCACACAGACATGCTGCTTGTTACTTTGGAAAGCTGCCTCTGGAAACAAAAACCCCAGTGCTGTATTAGCTTTCTTTTTTAAGTAGCAAGTGGACACTAACTTCTTAAACTCACTTCTGTTACCTTTGGGTAATAGAAAATTCCCAATGAGAGAGTATGATCTTACTGAATTGTGCTCTCCTGAAAGGAAAGAGCTTATGGGAAGAGGCTTACAATTTAAATATGGTGCTGTCAGAAGGACACCACTTTTCCAAAGAGCTGAATCATGGCCATAAAATATATATACAGATACATACATGGCCATAAATTATAGATGCAGATACATACATATATACATATTTCAAATCTGTGTTGTCTGCTACTAGGTGAATAGAACACTGGTTACTGAAAATCTAATTTTTATAGTGGTTAAGACTTCCTTTGTGTGCTGTGGTTTTGATTCTGTTAGCTTCTTAATTTGGGTTTGTATTAGGATTTTGATTGGAAGCTTTGTTTTGCCTGCTGATTTTAGAGGTGCTTTAGTGAATGCTGGTGCTCTAGGGACTCCTGAAAGTAACAAAGAGGTATTGAACAGTTTTTTGAGTTTCTTGTCTCCTGCACAAGAATTTGGATTCCCAGGGTCTCAGTGGATGATATTAAATAAAGCTATGAGGTAAAAGGCTTCTGATGGTTTTTTTTTTGTGTGTGTGAAGGTTATCTGGAGGTCAGGCTCCAGAAAGAGAAGCAGAGACTTGCTTTGTTGTTCAGATCCATTGTGAAGCACAGTTATTTCTAAATTAATCCTAGAGAGAGTGACCATTTTGAAGAATTGTCGAGGGACAGACTGAAGGAGTTGGGGCTGTTCAGTCTGCAGAAGAGAAGGCTCCGAGGTGACTAATTGTGGCCTTCCAGTATCTGAAGGGGGCCTACAAGAAGGCTGGGGAAGGACTTCTCAGGATCTCAGGTAGTGATAGGACTAGGGGGAATGGAATGAAGCTGGAGGTGGGGAGATTCAGGCTGGATGTGAGGAGGAAGTTCTTCACCATGAGAGTGGTGAAACCCTGGAATGGGTTGTCCAGGGAGGTGGTTGAGGCCCCATCCCTGGAGGTGTTTAAGGCCAGGCTGGATGAGGCTCTGGCCAGCCTGATCTAGTGTGGGGTGTCCCTGCCCATGGCAGGGGGGTTGGAACTAGATGATCCTTGTGGTCCCTTCCAACCCTGAATGATACTATGATACTATGACTGAGAAACCTGCATTGTTCATTGTCCTGTCCCTCAGGGTCTCCTTTGAGTTTTGCTCTTCAGGTAGAATAGCATTAAAATTTGAAGAGGTTTGTGTTTTGATAATGTTTGTTGTCTAACACTGAATTAATTGATGATTTGTGGGTTGTTTCTTGAAATTTCCTCCTGTTTCATTTCCAGCTTTCTAAGCCTCCTGTTGACAGCCAGGTGTCGTATGTGAACAGCTTAGAACATCTCTTGAAGGAGAAAGAAGAATCTAAAAGGTTTGTTTCTTAAAGCTGCTGTGGAACAAAAAAAAGAAAGTAAAAAAATGGGATGGAGTTGTGGAAGCTTAGATTTACCTCATCTCCCTAAGGCTGAGTTTGGGTAGCAGCAAACCAAGCTTTACCTGCTGATGCCACTGATATACATCTGGCAGGACCTACAAGTGCAGCTTAACTGTAAAAAAGCTGAACGGAGTAGCGAATACTCCTGTAACTAAAACAATTCAACAAACCAGTAGGACATTAAAAAAAATCATCAATCAACAGCAAAAGGTTCAACCAGAAGATGGCAAGTTTAATACAATCACTGAAAGTTTTGTCAGAAGTTGGTTTGAGTGTATTTGTCTCTGACAAACGGAGTGTGCTGTTGGAAACGCATCAGGTTTTGGGAAACATCTGCTTTGTCTCTTGGAACAGCAAGATGCTTTTTTCTGTTCAGAGCCAGTATCTCACATGCTTGGCTACTGACTTGGGTTCACCTTCAGAGATTAAATTTTATTGTCTTCTCTGTAAATACTTAATGTTGATGATATGTTCTGCTGCTACTGTTACTTCAGGATAGATGAACTAGAGAAGCAGTTACTGGAAGACATGCAAGGAGGGGAAACTGATTCGTCAGATGGGGAAGACAAGGAGAATGACAATGGAGATGAAGATCTCTCAGAGGAACACAGGTCCTTCCAGCTCCAAAACCAATTAAATATAGCTCTTCACTTTTCCAGCCTTTTTCCCCCTAATCTCTCTTTCCATCAGTTGTTGTTAATATGTTTCATGTGAACTGTTTCTATTGTCTTTTGTGGTTGGGTGGATTTTCTTGGACATTAATGTACTTTAACAATTTACCTTTCACATAAGGCTTATGTGTTCATCATCTGAAAATAACTGTCTCAATCAGCAAATAGTCTCTCAGTGTTGAAATTCATAAAAGCTATTTTGAATTTGTACAGGGCATTTATAAAGAGGTTTTCAGTAGTAGCTCATGCCATACCTAACAGCCACCCTGGAGAAGACATATTTGATTTATCAACCTCTGGGAAAATCTTCAATCAACATAACCTTGACTTGAGGAATTTCTACTTCATCCCACAAAATCCTAAAGAAAAGCTCCTTCTTAGGTAGGAATATCCTCTTCACTCTTGTGTTTACTTGTAGGATTTTCTTCAGCATTAGCAATTCTTAAGATAAAACAGTATCTTTGCATGCCAAATGAGCTTTCCCTGGAATTCTCCTCTCCAGATTAGCTTTCTAGAACAGTGAATTGTTTCTTGGAGCTTTGATCTTTTCTCCTCTGGAATGCTGGAAAAAAAAACCCAGCTTAAATGAGGCATAAGGCAAAACAAGTAGGTGTTCTGGCCTCTTCCATACTTCTGTTGTGTTGAGTTATTGTTCATAGTGTGACCAGTTTGTGGCAGATAAATGCAGAAGTGAAATGTTACCATGGAAAAAAATCCTAACTGTCCCAAGAAGGAAAGAGGACCTTTGTGGTGAGCTGAATTGGTCTGGAAGACTTTTAGGTATTTTAGTTCTGAATGGGCCTGAGACTTAGATCTCCACCTAATGAGAATTGCAGGAAGTCACAATTTCTGATGTCTGTTGGATTGAGTCACTGAGGCAGACATGTGCCTGTCTGTATATAAACAACTGTGATGTTAACTCCATAAGAATTTGTATTCTATAGTTATGTGGCTTCCAGGCTGCAAGTGGCTGGACAAATTCATGCCTATTACCCCAAGTGCAAATCCTGAAGAACTGTGGTTATTTCAGACTTGAATCAGAGAGGGAATTTATTTAATCTTAAAGGATTTTGTATACATGTGGATGTGCTGTTGTGGGTGTGAAGAGGAGGAGGGTGGCTTCTCCTATCTCTCAAGGAAGTGATGTTTGTGATAAACTCTTTTGGCTTCAGGCCTCTCTTTAATTTGTTTTGAAGATCACAAGGATATAAGCTTCAAAAGTATCTTGTAAATCAGTGACTGGAGGAATGAGAATTAAACAAGTTATCCCTTGCAGAAGGCAATTATGATTCAGGTGCTTATGCATTCTCACAGAATGCAGCAGGTTGGAAGGGACCCTCAAAAGTCATATTGTCCAACCCCCCTGCACTGAGCAGGGACATCTCCAACTAGATCAGGTTGCTTAGGGCCCTTGAATGTCTCCAGGGATGGGGCCTCAACCAATATGAGCCCATTGGTACAGCTGGCATGTACTGGCTGTGCAGTTGGAACATAAATGTTTTCCTAGCCACTTGCTCAGTCAGGCAGGTAAAGAGTATGTGAAGAAGTTAGGACATGTCTCTCGACAGAGCTATCTGGTTTAGTAGACACTGAGATCAGAGGAGACTAAAGAAGGATATGTGGGAAACTGGGTATCTTTGATTTAGTTGCTTATGACATACCTGATTTTCTAAAGAAGTCTAAAGCTAAGCTGATTAATTAATAAAACCCATTTTCTATTGATCCAATAGCCACTTTTTGCACCTGGCAGATTTGCACAGTGAGTTTAGACTGATTGCTTTGGTTTGCCTCTAGACTCTCTTTAAAGTACTGTTTTAAAAATTTCAAGCAAAGTTTTTTTTCTCTTTTCTTCCAAAAGTGTTGGTGAAGGTCCCTGGACAGTGAAAAAACAATCTTACTCACTGTCCTCACTGAGCATAGCAGCACATCTCTGTAGCCAGGCATAATGGTTCACAATACAATGGTGTAAATCAGTGTTTGTGTGAAGCTTTTATTCTCTGAAAATATAAATGCTTCCAAGTTACATAGTATGGCATTCTGGAGGAAAAAAGGTAGTTGTTCTAAATAACAAATAAGGTTTAATTGCTATAGGGTTTCTCATAGGTAAGAGCATAAGACTAACATCTGTTTCAGATGTTCAGATCTTGATGATGATCTGAGGGGGTGGGAAAGTTCTCATGCCTTAGTGCAAGTATTGATTCAACCACTAATTGATTTTTCTTCTCTTTTCCCATACCCATCTTTGTCTTACAGCTCTGGTGTGACACAGCAGCTTTCTTTAGCTGTTAATGGTTTTTTAAGTTCTGCTTACAGTTGTATCTTGTGTCCCATACCAATTCTAAAGTGGCTTTTCCAGGTAAGATTGTACTACTTATGCAGTTATACTCTGTCCAGGTATAATATCCTTCCTGGAATGTAGGAATTCTTCTAGTTGTAGCAGGAATAATCAGAACAAGTGTATGAATCTGCTGCATTAGTTAGTAAGTTTCAAATCAAAAAATTTTTTTCTGTGTTCTGATTTATTCTCCAGTGTGGAATACTTTGGTTGTTACTAGGGATAAAACACCAGGGATAGCTTGTTACCTGTGCTTTCTGAGTGGCTGCAAAGCTGCACATTCCTGTCCATCTACACACATGTTACTCCATCTGAAAAGGGCACAGTACATGCCAGGTGAGAAGAGACTTCAGGATGTAACAGTGTAGAGCAAATCACAAGCAAGTGATATTCTTATTTTCTTCTGTCCTTGGGAAAAAAGATAAGTACATGCTGCACTATTAAAAAGTGCAAAAGTACTATGTCCACATAGATCACACATGTCACCTTCTGAATCTTCAGAGATACCTGCACAATCAGATAATTTTCATTTGTAAAAGGCTGATGTGCATTATGGCTTAGGAAAAAGGTGAGAGCTGTTCTCAAAGGAAATGTGGTGGCTCGCTCTAGATGTCTGTGCTGGTGTCTAAATGCCCAGCAATTTACATTGTTCTGTTACTTGCAAAAATGCCCTTTCCAGTCTCCATTCTATTCTATTTACCACATTTGAGCCATGCCTGAACCAGAAAAGGAAAGCTGGACTGCCTGTGAAATTGCAGCCTGCATCTGTTGACTTGCCTTCTGCTTCTGCCAAAACTGAAATGTTTTGCTCCTTCATGTTGTCCCTCTTAGCCAGCATAAAATTACCCCTTCTGTGAGCCTTAGAGTTCCTCTGATAAACCCAATCCAGGACACTTAGTACCATAGTATCATAGAATCAGTCAGGGTTGGAAGGGACCACAAGGATCATCTAGTTCCAACCCCCCTGCCATGGGCAGGGACACCCCACACTAGATCAGGCTGGCCAGAGCTTCATCCAGCCTGGTCCCTCCAGGGACGGGGCCTCAACCACCTCCCTGGACAACCCATTCCAGGGCTTCACCACTCTCACAGTGAAGAACTTCCTCCTCATGTCCAGTCTGAATCTCCCCACCTCCAGCTTCATTCCATTCCCCCTAGTCCTATCACTGCCTGACATCCTGAGAAGTCCCTCCCCAGCCTTCTTGTAGGTCCCCTTCAGATACTGGAAGGCCACAATTAGGTCACCTCGGAGCAGAGCAGGAAACCATCCAGCACCTGCAGGACGTCAAAATGAGCTTCTTCCTGAGCTAGTGAAGTGCTCCCAGAAACATAAACTGTACCTCATAGTTGGTTTTGTAGTTAAGAATTCTGTGGAAAAACTTAAGAAATCATTGACTTATTTTAATATCACATATGTTCATCTCAGCTGTGACTGGGAAATTGTTGTAGTTAACTCTCTTGCCCCAACTCCTCATTATGGAGTTCAGTTCCATCACCGATGCAAATGGATTCCAAAGGGATGTGTGATATTTTCCATTCTCTTAACCCTCAGGACCTTCTTCTGAACCAACAGATTCAGCGTGGGGTTACAGCATTCTGATACTGCAAATAATGAACTTAAAGTATTCATAGCATCTGTGCACTGTTTGAAATAACCAACATTCACAGTATCTTGTTCTCCTTGGTGGATCTTGTTTTAAAGGCTTTGGAGTGTTTTTGGTTTGGTTTTATGGGTTTTTTTTTTCCGTAACTGTTTCTTACTTTATTTTGCCAAGGAGTTGGGTTTATGTTTTTTCAGTTAAACTGATGCCATCCTGCAACCTGGTGTTTGACATGCAGCTTCTTTTCTCCCCACAGATGATGTCTGTTCATCCTGATTATTGTGTTTCCACTCAGATTTTAGATAGATTGATGGAGATAACGCTAAAAAATGGTGAGTGGTTGGAGGATAGCAAACTGACCACTTGAATGAAGGCATTTCTGCTCTGTTAATAAAAAGGCATTGGGGAGGGAGTAAAAGGCACTGGCTCGATTCTGTGATTCTGGCATGAATTTATGCTCTTCTGTTGCTTATGTAATTCACAAATGCTTGGAGTTGGTCTTCACTGAGTGTGTGCAAGCTGTACCCTAGGATGTGGTCCTGGCATGTGTTTGCAAAGCAGTGTGTGTGGTGCAGAGCCTTTTAACTCACTTCTGCTGCTGCACAGGTAGAATTGACCTGAAGAGGAGCCTGGCCTGCTCAACAGTTTACTCTCCTTTCCATCTTTTCCTTTGGAAGATGCAATAATTCATTGTATATCTTAGGGATTACAATAAATATTACTGTGTTTTTCACATAGTCATACCCAGTATGTAGCATTGCATAGTTTACTTTCCAGACAAATGGCAAAAGTGAAAATCTTACACCTACACAAAAACACTCTCAAGGATCTGCTTCAGCCCACACTTAGGCTCATGCCTTCTGTGTTTTACCTTTCTTCACCTGTACTCCCAAATCCTTCTTGAGTACAAGTTCCTTTCTATGTTCTCCATGTCTTCTTTATTCAGATCCATCAAAAGTCACACATTCATTTAAGCCTGCCAGTTAAGATTATTAATATGGGTTCTCTTTAAGTACTTGCTCAGGTCTGTCCAAATGTATCCTGTATTTTGAATCTTGTTTGAAGTCAGACTGTGAGCTGCTGTGAGAGGGAATGTAGCCTCCTTTTTTGTGCTTTGCTGGCATTAAGCTTTATTCTGAATGAACAGCACAAACTGATAAATGAGCAGTCAAAGAATTAAGGCTGGGAAAGATCCAAGCAGATCTCTTCCCCTGGAGCAGGATCTAATGGACTATGGCTGCTCCTGGAAAGCTGTTGAACCACCGTGGGGTATTGAAATAATTTTGAGACATTCTGTTCCAGTCTTTCATTAAGGGTGTGGGGGGTTTGCTGATTATTTTGGGGGGGGAGGTTGGTTGGTTTGGGGATTTTTGTTGTTTGTTGGTTGTGGTTTTTTATTTTATTGATTTGAAGACAAATCTGAAACTGCAGTCTCTTGAGTGTTATGTTCCATTATATTTGTGGGTTTTTTCTTACAAACTTATCTCTAAGGCACAAAACTGACCCATGTCAGAGTTCTAGGAACTTCTGTCATTGGTTGGAAAACATCCAGTTAGAAGAGACCTCAAAGATCACCCAGTCCAATCCTCGACCCATTACATTACATCTAGTTTGATTTTTGCCTTGCTAGTTGCTATAGACAGTTTACAGGCTTTCACATACATGTGAATCAGCCCCTTTTTCAGTGAGCATTGTTTCTTATTTCTGCCAAAGATGTGGATTCCATTTGTTGACACTTCTGTCCTAAAATCTTCACCTGTTTTCACATCTGATTTAGCGCCACTTCCAGTCCCACTATGATAATGCCCTCTTACTTGCAGCTGTACACAGCAGTAATCTATCTGTTCCCTTAAAAGTAGATATTGCCTCCTTGCTTATTCTTCTTTTTGCTGAAAGAGCTGAGTGGGAAAATGGATGAAACAGGCAAGATGTTTCTGTAGCTTAAAATACTGTGTTAGGCTACTTTTTTTTTTTCCCCTTTTCCCTTCATGGTTCTGAAAATAAGCATATCTGTTGTTCAGTGTACCAGCTCTTCTGAGAGGAGAGCTGTTTGAGTTCAGAGCTGCTGAGCTCACTTGTTTCTGTTAAAAAGGAACTAACACTAAGAAATCAATTTTAAACTAATCCATTCCATGTCTTTTACTTTTAGCTTCCCTCAGTGACGAGCAGTCTAAACCATGGACTCCTTCACTAGCTGATGTGTCAGCTGTTCTTGTCAATATGGGTGTTGGATTTAGATCTCTCTTTCCATTGCAGCATCTTCAGCCCAACTTCAATGAGTGTGATATTTTGTAAGTGTTTTCCTTTTGATATTTATTGCTTTCAGAGGATCTAATCAAACCTTGTGCTTAAAATATAGAATCAGAAGGTTCTCCTCTGTTTCCCCTCTTTTCCATCAAGCCATGCTGCTCTTTAAATTCTCGGCTCAGGTCTTATATAAGATTAACTAAGCCAGAACTTCAAGCCATGTCTGCCAGGTAAGGATTCAGCAAAGGAGAGCATTTTCCTTTGACCTGCACCTTCCTAAAGGAGGTTTACAGGGATTGTTGCCTAAATAGCTGGGCAGAATTGTAAGTAATTGGTTACAAGTTGAGATGGAAGTGTGTGTGCCTGCTCTGTAACTGATGATTGTTTTGATTTGAAGGCATTTTGAAACATGCAGGGTTTTTTGCTCTTTTGTTTTGTTTTTTTCTTTTTGGTTTGCTGCAAATAAGCCTTTGAGGGCTTTTGCTGATTTCTTGCTCAGATTAGTGTCTCTTATTAGAAGCCAGATGCAAGAAACAGTGAGCAAACAGCCAAGAGGAGACCTGACCTCAGCCAGTCCATCCTTCTCCAGTCTACCAGAAAACAATTTAATTAATGTGATCAAGGTGAGCAAACACTGGTTAGGGTGGGTTTGCTTTGAAGGGGGTGTCTTGTGTTGTTTGTTTTCTGTTTGTTTGTGGGTGGGGTTTTTTTTTTAGTGAAAAGCCTGGTATCTTGATCTAATCCTAGGCATGTTTGGTGAGTAGATGCTATTCTGGGGTTTCAGGTTCACATACAGCAGAGATTATTGCAGAGTTTCCTGATTTCCATTGGCTTCACTCACAACTGCAGACAGTTCTGTTCCTTCCTTCTTCTGACTGTGACACTTAAATGTCTTTCCTTTGTCATATAGAAGAAACTACCCATTTCTGTGTTCCAGTAGAAATAGTAAGGGGATTTGATGTTGGGTGGCATGTTTTATGCTGCCTTAGTCTGTTAGTGCAGCTCTCAGAGATGTGGCCAGCACAAGGTGAATGAGGTGGGAGCTCATGGAAGGCAGGTGGAGCTGTGATTGAATCTTTGTGGAAGTGAGCTGTTAGATCCATGCAGTGTCCTGTGAGCTCATAGGCTGAATGAGTGCTGGTCACTCTCACAGGCTAGTTCCCTGTGATTAAAGGTTCTATGGGGAAAATCCTGGCTTTGTAACTAATTTCAGAGTTCCTTGTGCAAATGGTTGAATGCTCTTAACATCATTTGTTTAGAGATTTTTAGCTCTAACAATCACTTGGCTCAAGGGGAAGCACTCAAGCCATCTCCACCAGAGACAGAATTGCACATCTCTTGATTAATTTATCTTCTTCTTTACACACACACACACCACATTTTATGTAACCCATGTAGTAGTACTTGGGGACAAGTCTCTGGATTTATGCTTTCAGTATTACTTATGTATTTAGAAAGCCTTTCAGTGAGATGAGGATTATCTGTGCAGTGCAGAAAGATCTCCCATAGTCCTGTAATGTCCAGACAATATTGCTATGCTCAAAAGATGAGCCTCCAGCAGGTATTTGGGAGATGGAAAGATGTTAGTACACAAGTGTTGCAAAAACAGCATAACATTGGGGGTGCATTTTAATGTGAGGGTAGAAAACTGAAGTTCTGATCATGCTTCAAGCCAAACCAGTTTCAGATTTTTAATGCTTTTTGTTTCTTAAAGTTTCTAGGTTTTTGTACAACAGTAATTCAAGGTGGCTATACTGATCAAGAAATACTGCTGCTGCTTCTGCTGCTGTTTAAAATAAGCTTGGAGAAACAGTTAAAGCAAGTTCCTCTGATAGATTTTCAGTGCCTTTTCATAAAGCTTCTGACAAGTATAAAAGACTGGGATACCAAGGTAAACTTCTTCAGTAATTTTCTGTTGGAGTCATGAAACTGCAGGTTAATTTGCAAGAAGCTTCTGTTTTGAATGTTTCATTTTTCCTTGACAAACACTAGAAAAATGCTGCTGGAAAATGCAATACGAACAGATTGGGAGCTTTGGATTTGTGTGAGATTCAGGAGGTGGGGGAGCGTGCTGAGGGGTTTTTTGTCACATGACATGCTTGCCTGTCCTCTTCTGCCAGGGCACTGTTGTATTGACCTTCATCTTGTATTTACTAAAATAGCTGTGTGTTTAAAACTAGTCCCTGAAAGAAGGAAGAAATGAGTGCACTCATTGGGCTGAAGTCTGTGGTGACAGGTTGGACTTGATGATCTTTGAGGTCTCTTCCAGCCCTGGTGATACTGTGATAATTATTATTTTCATTTATTGTCATTACTTGGTGATTCTGTGATTATTGCTATTATAAAATTTTATTTTGGGGATAACTTCAACTCACCACATATTATTTTTGTTATTATTATTCCCCATTATTTTCATAACTGTTATTATTACATTGTCATCATAGTATCAGTCAGGGTTGGAAGGGCTCACAAGGATCATCTAGTTCCAACCCCCCTGCCATGGGCAGGGACACCCCACACTACATCAGGCTGGCCTGGTTATAGTTATTATTATTAAATTTTATTTTGGGGGTAATTTCAACCCACCACATATCATTATTTTTTTTCCCATTTAAAAAAATATATTATTATTTACATTATTTTATTATTGTTGTTGTTGTTGTTATTACATCTTTATTGTATCAGGAGCAGTGTAGCCAGCAGGAGCAGGGAGGTCATTCTGCCCCTGTACACTACGCTGGTTAGGTCACACCTTGAGTCCTGTGTCCAGTTCTGGGCCCCTCAGTTTAGGAAGGAGGTTGACTTGCTGGAAGGTGTCCAGAGAAGGGCAACAAAATTGGTGAGGGGCTTGGAACACAAGCCCTGTGAGGAGAGACTGAGGGAGCTGGGGCTGCTTAGCCTGGAGAAGAGGAGGCTCAGGGGTGACCTTCTTGCTGTCTACAACTCCCTGAAGGGAGGTTGTAGCCAGGTGGGGGTTGGTCTCTTCTCCCAGGCAAGCAGCACCAGAACAAGAGGACACAGTCTCAAGCTGTATCCAGGTTTAGACTGGAGGTTAGGAGGAAATTCTACACAGAGAGAGTGATTGCCCATTGGAATGGGCTGCCTGGGGAGGTGGTGGAGTCACCATCATTGGAGGTGTTCAGGAGGAGACTTGATGGGGTGCTTGGTGCCATGGTTGAGTTGATTAGGTGGTGTTGGATGATAGGTTGGTCTGGATGATCTTGAAGGTCTCTTCCAACCTGGTCTGGTCTTGTCTTGTCTTGTCTTTTCTTTTCTTTTCTTTTCTTTTCTTTTCTTTTCTTTTCTTTTCTTTTCTTTTCTTTTCTTTTCTTTTCTTTTCTTTTCTTTTCTTTTCTTTTCTTTTCTTTTCTTTTCTTTTCTTTTCTTTTCTTTTCTTTTCTTTTCTTTTCTTCTAGTTCTTATTAGGCAATTTTATTTTGGGGGTAATTTCAACCCACAACGTATTATTATTTTTTTTTCTGCCCAGGGAGGTGGTGGAGTCACCATCCCTGGAGGTGTTCAAGAGAGGATTGGACGTGGCACTTGAAGCCATAGTTTAGTAGTCATGAGGTGTTAGGTAATAGGTTGGACCTGATGATCTCTGAGGTCTTTTTCAACCTTATTGATTCTATTATTCTATTATTATTTTCATCATTATTATTTTCATTATTTTTATTATTGTTGCTGGGTTGTTATTATTATTATTAATTATTATTATCATCTTTTCCCAATATTCACTGATGTTCATGGGGGAAACTTTTTGTTAAGACACACACAGAAAAAAAACCAATGTGAGGAAGCATAGGGTGAAAAAAAAAAGGAAGAGAAATCTCTTTCTTAGCCAGCTCAAGACAGGCCTTTAAAAAAACTTTAATTTAATGAAGTGAGAACAGCTGATGCTGAACTGGTTGCTAAGAAGGTGTCATGTAGCATATTGGGTTATATAAACTTGTTGCTTACTAAACAGTTTCTTATCTCTGGGGATGTTTAACTCCTGAAACATAAAGCTTGAGGGCACAGCTATTAAATTAATGTTTATTGAAGCCTCCTGGGCAGTTTTACTGAGCTATGCTCAGCCAAAAGAAGCACCCAGGTCCTAGGCCACTGGTCAGTGGGTGTGATGGCTTCACAGCAATGCTCTAAGACACCAAGAAAGCTATGAGAAACACATTCTCCATTTCTACCAGGATGAGAGCACCACCAGTGCAAACTAGATGATCCTTGAGGTCCTTTCCAACCCTGACAATTCTGTGATCTCTTGTGAAGCCTCAATGTGGACACAAGGACTCTTGCCTAGCATGCAGCATGGCAAAACAGCTGAGTGCAAAAGGCTTTAATTTGAGCCTGAGACATCAAGGCTCTCAAGATCCCAGCTCACAGTCCACACCAACTGTCTTTAAGAACTCTTTCTTCCATTTCAGGCAGCAGTCATTGAGCCAAGAGTGTCTCTGCTATGAGCCCTTCTAGTGGGGGAGCCACAGGCTGACTCATTCTGGGGAACAACTTGTCATCTTCAGACTTGATGTGGCCCTGGGTAGCCTGATCTACAGAATAGAATCAGAATAGAATCGAATTAGCCAGGTTGGACAAGATCTTTGAGATCATTTAGTCCAACCTATCACCCAACACCATCTAATCAACTAAACCATAGCGCCAGGTGCCTCATCCAGGCTCTTCCTAGACACCTCCAGTGGTGGTGACTCTGAGTGAATCTAAGATGGTGAATCTAAGTGAGGTGTCCCTGCTTACTGCAGGGGGGATTGGACAAGATGACCTTTGAGGGTCCCTTCCATCCCAATGCAATCTGTGAATCTGTGTAAAATGCAGCACCAGCAAGCAAAATACAGAGGGGTCTCAACCTAGATCATAGTTTGCCAGCCCAGTTCTAGGTGGCAAAGAGGTTTCTTCTGCGTCACCAATGAAGGTAACAGAAGAACAGCTGGAGTACTGCTTCAGCTCAACTGGACAAGCAAGCACAGTGAAGCTATCTGCCACTGCTTACAAATAGCATCTACAGAAAGCTTCAAACCTAGGGTCCCTCTGAGCTGTGGGGCTGTCTCCTGTAGGAAAAGGCAACTCCCCCTCCACAGGAAAGCATATCCTGTTCCTAAACTGTTCCCACCCAGACTTTTCTATTCCTTCCTTCAGAGCTGTGACCTTTCATCACCATCCACCTCAAAGTACCCCTCACTCCTCCCAGCATCCTTTCCTCACCTTATACATTTGGTATTGTGGCAGTGTTTGAAGGAAATTGTCGGTAGCAGTGCTCGGTGAGCTCTCTCGCAGTCATTAGATCTGATGACTGGGTTTTCAAGTATTCACTCCCAGCTGTCTACAATGGGAGCTGTTATGTGTTGAAATATTCCTCCAAACCCAGCCCAAACAGGGCCCTGCTCTCAGGAGCAGAGGGAAATGGCAGGGGTTTCCCCCTAAGAGACAAGAGGCTGTAAGTTTGGCTCTGTGTGCCCGTGAACATCTGGGAAAACGTAGTTTGGTGATGAACGCTTCCTTCACGTGCTGGGGTCCTGATAATGTCACCCACTGTTTAGTCTGAACTTCTGTTCCACCAAGGGCTTCACTTTTGCTTTCACTGACCTTGTACATCAGTCTTGGGGCATGCCACACACACTGCTGCTTCACAGAATCACAGAGTGTCAGGGGCTGGAAGGGACCTCGAGAGATCATCCAGTCCAACCCCCCTGCCAGAGCAGCAGAGCAGCATCACCTAGAGCAGGTCACACAGGAACACATCCAGGTGGATCTTGAATATCTCCAAAGAGGGACACTCCTCCACCCTCAATATGGAGGCTGAGGTGGAAATGACAGATTGAAGACTCTACCTCCCACCTAAGCTTTGTCTCCATTGTTGAGGCTAAACTTGTTATTGTCTAAATGATTCTTGATGATCTTTGAGGTCTCTTCCAACCTTGGTGATTCTGTGTTACGTGTGCTGCTCAGGGAGGTGGTGGAGTCACCATCCCTGGAGGTGTTTAAGACTTGATGGGGTTCTTGGTGCCATGGTTTAGTTGGTTAGATGGTGTTGGGTGATAGGTTGGACCTGATCTCAAAGGTCTTTTCCAACCTGCTTAATTCTATTCTATTCAAGCACTGGGCCTGTGACCTCTGCAATAACCAGAGTGCAGTTTTCATGAAACTTATTTCAACAGACATTTGCAAGGGATCTTGAACTGCAGCAAAGCTACCCTGCTCTTCTTTTGTGGCTTAGATGGTCTACACAGCACATGCGTGATGCTGAAACAGATTCCTTCCACAGTGATCTCCAGGAAACCTTGACTCTTGTGTGTATTCAGATCTAGCCCTAATGATGGGACCTAAACCACTCTTCTCAAAGCTGTGTCAGAATTTCACCTTGCCTTGTTTTGTTTTGTGTATGTGAAAGAGGGAGGAGTGAGGATAAAGAGTGGTGGGAGTCCTATCCCTGGAACTTTTAAGGCCAGGCTGGATGTGGCTCTGGACAACCTGATCTGCCCGGGGCAGTGGGGTTGGAACTAGATGATCCTTGAGGTCCCTTCCAACTCTGATAATTCTATGAAATACCATGATATCTAGAGTCTCTTGGGTTTCTTATAACTTGTCTTGAACTCTGGTATATGGTCAGTAGGTATTAAGATTGTAGGAGCCCTAGGACAGGAGGATAGCAGCATCCAATCTTCTGACTTCTTGCATGAGTGTTTTTGGTCACCTAATGCAACAGCAGCTTTCCCAATCACACACTTGTGGCAGCACTGAAGTTAGCTGTACTGCTCAAGCCATGCTGTTGGAACATCATCCAAGCACAAGAGCAAGCAGTGTGTCCCCATGGCCAAGAAAGCCAAAGGCATCCTGGCTGGGATCAGCAATGCTGTGTCCAGCAGGAGCAGGGAGGGGATTGTCCCCTGGCACTCAGCTCTGGGGAGGCCACACCTGGAGTATTGTGGCCAGTTTTGAGCATCTCAATATAGGAGAGATGTGGAGGGGCTGGAGCCAGGGCAGAGGAGGGCAAGGAAACTGTCAAATGGAGGTTTTCTTAGCGTTCTGCAGTGGTTTTTAGATTTAGTGGTGATCCCCTATCCATCTGTGAAAGAATCAGATACTTGTATCCTCTTCACAGAATCACAGAAACATTCAGATTGGAAAAGACCCTCAGGATCACCAAGTACAACCCAGAACCCTACTATGCAAGGCTCACCCCTAAACCAGAGCCCCAAGCACCACATCCAAACCACCTTGAAATACAGCCAGGCTTGGGGACTCCACCACCTCCCTGGGCAGCTCATTCCAATCCCTGACCGCTCTTGCTATGAAAAAAATATATCCTACTGTCCAGTTTAAACCTACCCAGTGGCAGCTTGAGGCCATTGCCTCTTGTTCTATCCCTAATTACCTGTGAGAAGAGACCAGCAGCAGCCTCTCCACAATGTCCTTTGAGGTAGCTGTGGAGTGCAATGAGGTCTCCTCTCAGCCTCCTCTATTCCAGACTAAGCAGCCCCAAACCAGAATGGGAACTTCTTGCCCAGGGATCTGCCAGCTTTCCTCTGCCTTGGCAGCCCAGCCCTTGGGCCCCTTTCATCTCAGATCCTGCTGTAGCTGTAACACCTGTTCTGGAGCTGCCCTGAGAGCTGAGCCCATCAAGGTAGTGGTTTGCAGACGTGAGCATGCTGGAGAGCCTTAGCTTTTTGGAAGGCCTTGCTTTCTCTGGCCCAAATCCAATACACCACTTAGACATCTGCTTAACTTTAAGCATGTGAGTATCCCCTTTGAAGTCCTATGTATATTGTTTTGCTGGAGTGAGGTCAATGAGCTCAGTACCTTGCCGAATTGAGCTCCTGAATGTCAGATTTGATTAAATACTCCCCCTTTTCTCTTCCCCCCTCCTCCTCCTCTTCTACCATGAAAGCCTGACCAGAGCTAAAACAGCCTCAGCAAAAAAAAAAAAAGGAGAAAAGCAGCTGGTGGGAAGTGAGCCTGGCTCAGCTGTGGTAGCTTCATCTTAAATTGTTGCAGATCTAAACAGAACAAAAGCATGGGGGGGTGTGTGGGGGGGAAAGAAATCTGATGGAAGATGTGGTTAAAAATTAAACCATCTCCCTTTTCCTAAGGGAGCTGTGGAATCTCAGCTAGAAGGGACCATGCTGCCTTTTCCTTCTCCAGCTCTTCATGCTGTTGCTTCAGGAGTGCCACCACCCATTTTTTAGCCTGGCTGCTGCCTGCTAATTGTGCACTTGCTTCCCTTTTGCCTGCAGCTCCAAACTGTGCTCTCCCGCAAGCGGAACGAGCGCCGCTCGCTCTCCCTCCCCTTTCCCAGTCTGTTCCTTGTCAATTCGCATCAGTTTAAGGTCAGGAAAGCTAACAGGGAACAAGGCGCTGCAGCATTTGAACTCAACCTTGCTTTCCCAAGGAACGACCTGACAATTAGCACAGGGATCAGCATCAAAAAAGAGCAACCCAGCGTGAAGCCTGTCTAATTAGTCATATGAACGGAGGGCTTCCCCTCCACTTCCTCGGGAACACATGCCTGTCAGATCTGATACAAAGAGACTTCTCTCCCTAACATAATTCTGAAATTAGGTTGGGAACAGGTAGCCCAGGCTGAATTGGCTTGTTTGAGCAACGGGAGGCTTAACCGCAGCGTCTAGCAGCGCTCCCTTCCCCGCAGTCGCAACCTGCTTGTGGCCGTGTGCTCGGCGAGGGATTGCAGGACGTCCCTTTCCCTGGAAACCACAGAAAACAAGAGCAGCTTTTAGAAAGGGGCATTGATCCTGTTGCTAATCTTCTTGGTTTTAACAGCACCTCTTGTTTAGATGGAAAGATGAGCAAAGGGAAAAATGAGAGATGAAAGCTGAAGGGCAGTCTCCTAATCTCAGAGAATTGCGCTGGTTGAGAGACTCCATGTGTCTGACTTCGGGTTTTTTCTCCTTCCCTTTTTTCCCCCCCCCTCTTTGCTTTGTGAACCAAAACATGCAGTTATCTCCCATAATCTGCAAGACAAAGCAAGCAGCAGTAAAACCTTGCCATTGCTTTTTATTTTGCTACGCTATCTGGATCGCG